>NW_006408571.1:11539200-11542076 GCF_000296735.1 Chrysochloris asiatica
CTTTAATTTCCATGTCTTGCTGTATAGTTCTTGCTAAGACTTCCAGCACAATATTGAATAGGAGTGGTGACAAAGGACATCCTTGTCTGGTTCCTGTTCGCAGAGGGAAGGCTTTCAGTTTCTCTCCATTGAGAGTAATGTAGGCTGGTGGTTTTGTATAGATGCTCTTAAATGTGTTGAGGAATTTCCCTTTAATTCCTACTTTGTTGAGTGTTTTTATCAGAAATGGATGTTGGATTTTGTCAAATGCCTTTTCTGCATCAATCAATATGATCATGTGGTTCTTTTCTTTTCTCTTATTTATATTGTGGATTATGTTAATCATTTTTCTAATGCTGAACCATCTTTGCATCCCTGATATGAATCCCACTTGATCATGATGTATTATCTTTTGATGTGCTTCTGGATTCTGTTGGCTAGGATTTTGTTGAGAATTTTTTCATCTATGTTCATGAGGGATATTGGTCTATAATTTTCTTTCTTAATGACGTCCTTCCCTGGTTTTGGAATGAGGATTATAAAATGTGTTAGGAAGTTTTTCATCCTCCTCTATATTCTGGAATGATTTGAGTAGAAATGGTGATAGCCCTTTCCTGAATATTTGGTAGAACTCACCAGTGAAGCCATTTGGGCCTGGACTTCTTTTGGTTGGGAGTTTTTTGATGACTTGATCAATTTCTTCTTTTGTTATGGGTCTGTTCAGGTTTTCTACTTCACTGTGTGTAAATTTAGGTAGGTCTTGTTTTTCTAAAAATGTATCCATCTCTTCTAAGTTTTCAAATTTGTTGGAGTACAACTCTTCATTATTCTGTTATTATCCTTTTGATTTCCTTTGTTCTAATAGTACCTTCGTGTTTCAAGGATTGCCCATAAAAGCACTGCTGCTTTAGAGTTGCCTCTGGAAATAAGGGTGGAGTTGGGTTTAGGGTTGACTGAGGCGGGACTGTGGTTAACATTAAAATTTGGGTTAGAGCTGCCCGTGGAGTCAGGCCATGTATCATAGTCTCTCTCCAGGGGAACCTGCGTCTTTATGGGTCTCTGAGACTGTACATGCTAGGGTGTGTCTGCCTGGTTTGTTCTTCCCTTGATGTTTCTATCTGCTGTGTTCAAGGGGCTGGAGGCCAGGAAACTGAAGGAATGGTTGCTGTTGTTGTTGGGTGTCAGTGAGTCGGTACTGACTCATAGCAATCTTATGCAGAAAGAAGGAAACACTGCCGGATTCTGTGCCAATCTCACAATTGTTGCCATGCTTGAGCTTGTTACTGCTGCCACTGTGCCAATCCATCTCACCAGGAATCTTCTTCTTTTTCACTGATGCTCCACTTTACCAAGCATGTTGTCTTTCTCCAGAGACTAGTCCTTCCTGATAATATGTCTAAAGTATATGACACATGAAGTCTGGCCATCCTGGCTTGTAAGAAGCATTCTGGCTATACTTCTCCCAGCACAGATTAGTTTTTTCTTTTGGTAGTCCATGGTACTTTCAATATTCTCTTCTAACACCATAACTCAAATACAGCAATTCTTCTGTGGTCTTCCTTGTCCAACTTTCACATGCATATGAGGTCATTGAAAAAGCCATAGCCTGCTTCAGGTGCAACTTAGTTCTCAAATTGACATCTTTGCTTTTGAACACTTTAAAGAGGTCTTGCACAGAAAAACTTGCAGTCTGGACTTCTTCCTTCAGTATCATTGGCTCTTGATCATATGCTACCTCTTGAAATGGTTGAACATGCACCACTTCTTTTTGGTACAGTGACTTTGTGCATTCCTTCCATCTTTTTTTTAATGCTATCTGCATCATTCAATATTTTGCCCATTTTTTTTTGTTGTTAAGTGCTGTCCAGTCAGTTCCAACTCATAGCAACCCTGTATAGGTTTTCTGAGGAGCGGCTGGTAGGTTTGACTGCCACCTTTGGGTTTAAGTCGACCTTGTGGTCTAGTGCTTATCCTATAGCTCCACATCTGGCTCCATTTTTCCCGTAGAATCATTCAATCCTGCAAGTCGAGGATTGAATTTTTCCTCAGCTCCCTCAGCTTGAGAAATGTTAAGCATGATTTTCCCTTTTGGTTTTCTAACTCCAGATCTTTACACATTTCATTGTAATATTTGACTTTGTCTTCTTGAACTGCCCTTTGAAATTTTCTATTTAGCTTTTTTTCCTCCTCATATATTCCATTTGTTTTAGCATCTTGACACTGGAGAGCAAGTTTCAGAGTCTCTTCTGACATCTATTTTGGTCTTTTCCTTCTTTTCTTGTATTCTTAATGACCTTTTGCTTTCTTCCTGTATGATGTTCTTGATGTCATCCCACAACTCTTCTGGTCTTGAGTCATTAATGTCTAATTCATCTAATCTGTTCTTGAGATGATCTCTAAATTTAAGTGGAATGTGTTCAAGGTCACATTTTAGCTCCCGTGGACTTGTTTAAATTTTTTTTAGCTTCAGCCTGAGCTTGCATATGAGCAATTTATGGTGTGTTTCACAGTCTGCCCCTGGCTTTCCAATGTGTCTTTCCACAGAAGTAGTCAATTTGATTTCTGTGTGTTCCATCTGGCCCATGTGTATAGCCGTCTTTTATGTTCTTTAAAAAAGGTATTTGCAATGAAGAAGTAATTGGTCTTGCAAAATTCTATCATGCAACCTCCAGTCATATTTTGCAATTATTGATCCTTCCTTTTGTTTCCAACCTTTGCATTCCAATCATCAGTACTTATCAATACATCTTGATTGTATGTTTGATCAATTTCAGACTGATAATGTTGGTAGAATTCTTTAATTTCATCATCACTGGCTTTTGTGGTTGGTGTTTAAATTTGAATATAGTTGTTTTAACTAGTCTTCCTTGTTATTGTTATTAGGTGCCATTGAGTCA
>NW_006408571.1:11542176-11553403 GCF_000296735.1 Chrysochloris asiatica
CAGAGAAAAAGAGGAAGACCCTCAGTGAGATGGATTGGCCAAGTGGCAGCATCAGTGGGCTTACGCGTAGCAATAATTGTGAGGTTGGTCCAGGACCAGGCAGTGTTTTGTTCTGTTGTGCACAGGGTTGCTATGAATTGGTATTGACTCAATGGCATCTAACAACAACAACTAGTATGGCAGGATAAGTTATTGAACTATGAATTCTTGTTTTTCCTTGCCCTTTAGAGCAGGCAGGGGTTTGGTGGAACTGAGAGTAAAGGCATCTTCTGCTTTTTGTAAAAGTCTAAAATAAACCTGTGAGAAAAAGATGAGGCTTTCTGCTGCAAAAAGATTTGAAGCCTCGGAAACCCTATAGAGGGTTGCTATGAGTTGAAACCCGCCTTGAAGGTACTTAACAACAACACCACCAGTAAACCTGGGATAAGGTTATATCCCGAGGGGCTGAGGGTGCATTTGGAGAAACTTAGCAATGGTTGGAGAGACTGTTGGACAGAGGCCGGGATTCTAGCTAGCCTGGGCACTGACAATGATGGAGTGAGTGGCAGGACTCTGAGCAGATGGCTTTAGGAGGTGTCTGGGAGGTCAGGTCCAAGCTCTCATATCTGAATTCTCATGTCTCAAATGTGGCACAGGGCTGTCAGGATCTGAAGAGGCATACCTGCCGAGACCACAGGAGCCACTGCATGCCCAGGGATGGAATGGGTTGGGGCAGGTAGGGAGCCTCCTTTGTGACTTTTGCTCATCCCTTGGCAGGTGGGATCTCCAGGAGTGAATGATTTGACTTCTTTACCAGCACAAGGACTTGGAAGTAGGAATAAAGTTGATTTAAAGAACATGGTAAAATGTAGTATTTCATGCATATCTGAGTTTATAGCCTAAGATCATACCCGCTGCAACATCATAGGTAGGGAGGAACCCCTGTTCTCAGCAGCCACAGGAGGAGCAGATAAGGGAATTCTTCCAAGATTTTTTGATAAGTGGTAAGTACTATGGCATGCTTGGCTCTCATGGAGGGAAAAGATGGTGGAGTAGCCACCTCTAACTCCTTGAATCCCATCATTTTTGACCCTCCCCATGGATCTGTTGCTTTTTCTCCCACTTTTCCAGGCCCCATCTGATGATCCTGCTTCTCCCTGGTAGGAGGTGGGCGAGGGGGCCAGAAAGGAATGTCTCTGCTCTGGGAAGAAGAGTTGAGCAGGGTCTTCTTGGAGAGAAGAATATGTCTGAATCCTGGATTTCCAAAGACCTGCCTCAGGAGACTTATTCCTTGGCCTCAAGAGGTTAAAGAAAGGAAGAGGACCAGGGCCCTAGCCAGAGAAGAAAAGAGAAGAAATGGAAAATAAGAGGGCTTTCCTAACTGGAGAAAGCTGACGGATTCAAGGAGCCCAGATGGGCATAGAGTTCCTGACAGCCCCATCCAGCACAGAGGAGAGGCCAAGGACGGAACTTCATTGAAAGGACAGAAGAGACTCCTCTTGGGTCCTTGGGAGGGGAGGGGTCCTGGGGGGCTCCCAGGACTGGTGCTGTTGCTAAGGTGGGTTTCAGTATAACCTATGTGTGCCTGGCTTACAGGCTGGCTCAGGCCACAGGGCTGAAGGTGGAGGGGAACCATGACAGCCTCTCTCCTGTGGCCCTCCCAAAGAGATACCCTGAAGTTTCTTATGCATAGACCCCCAAGGAAAGGGGAGGAAGACCTGGAGGTCACTCCAGGGGTGAGAGAGTGCCTGACAGATTCAGGTGGTGGGATCTCTTCTGGGTCTCCGAGGTCTGCAGAGAGGTTGGGGTGGGCACTTCAGGTCCACCATTCCTCTCTTTTCATTGGCAGAAATTTCTCAGAGACCAGGAGCAGCCCCAGTGTCTGTTCCACCGTGTTCATCAACCTCTTCTCTACTACCCGCAGGTCTGGGCACCTGGGCGGTGAGATCATACCAGTCTGAGCCAGACGGAGCTCTTGCTGGAACTCCAAAGTGTGAATCTACCCTGTAGAGACCTGCCTCCCCGTGGACATAAACACAAAGGAACAGGTATATGTGTGGGAGTCAGAAGCAACGTTTTATTCAGTTATAAGGAAGACATGGGGTGCAGTGGGGAGCAGGGGCAAGTCCAGGATCCTAGGTGACCTCTCTTAAGAAAGACAGTCCTGCTGCCTCCTCCCACACTCATTGGATGACACCCTGCCCACTCGCTCCCTCTGACCCCACTGTCTTCCTGATCCTGGTCTGGTCTGGGCAGTTCAGCCATGTGGGATGGGGCTGGAGACACACAGGTGGGATGGTTGAAGCAGGAGAAGAGGTGCGGCAGGGCCAGCAAGAGGTGGCTGCTCTGGGGCCGACGAGTCCTCCCTCTCTCCTAGCCCCTTTCTTGCCCCTTGGGTTGGGATTCCAAGCCCTAGTAATGTTGGTGGGGACCTCCTGGACTCCAGGCTGGTCACTGGGCTGTGACCGCTTTGGGCTCTGTGGGCTGCTCAGACCTGGGAGGGTAGAAAAGGGGTGTGAAAGGTTGATGGGTGCCCTTCCCTCACACTTTTCTTCCCAGTCCTCCAAACTCCTCACCTCTTGCAGGCTTTGGAGCTCTTTCTCTTCTTGCTAGTCTTGGCCGCCCCATTGTCCTTCCCACAGCCCTGAGGGCTTTTCTTTGGGGCTGGTGGCTTGTCCAAACGCTGCATCAGCTGCTTTACCCAGTCCTCATTAGGGTTGGCACACAGTTCAGGCTGAGAGCGCTTCCGGGGTGCGAACCTGGGAGTGAGAGGTCAGCAACCTGCCCATCCCACTCAGCTGCTGACCTACACCCATCCCCTTGTGCCCACTCACAAGATGGCTGAGATCAGGCATCCACTGCTTGTTTCCTGCTTCCTGTAGCCTCGGACGATGTGGGAGGGAATGATCCTCTGGCTGTACCTGAGGCAGCAGTCCTGTGCACCCCCATCACTGCCTGCAGGGGCAGGGTTCACAGGGAGCCAGGGGATGCTTGTAGACCCCTACCCCAGGCATCTCCAACCCCCCTTCATCCCATCCTAGGCACACCGTGCGTTGGTACCTTGGGTTCCACGGCTGCAGAGGACCAGAACCAAGACCAGGAGGCTCAGAGCCAGTGACTGAGCCATGGCCACAGAAGAGGGTGAGCAGAGGCCAGAGCTGTGGGCTAGGCGGATCACTGCAAGTTGGGGGACTCTGTGTGGGCTGGGACTGGCCCACTGCCTATTTATCCCCCAGGAGGCTCCCCTCCCCCTATCCCACTATCTAGGCAAGAATAGGGATCCCCCTCCTTTTCCTTCCTGAAGGCGGAGCGTGGCTAAATGAAGACTTTAGCACAGTCAGTCCCCAAGTCACCTGATTTTACCTCAGTTTCAGTTGAATCAACCAGTCTGTCTTTTCTATTGTATTAGTTAGAAGCCACTACCTCTTCCCAGGAACACTGTTATTGCTCCCCCTCACTGCACTCCAGGCTCCACACTTCTCCTTTCTACCCCTTCCAGCAGGCAGGGTAGAAGACTCTTCCTGAAATCTACATTTGATTATGTCTCTCTGCTGCTCCAAACACTTTGCTGTCCCTGTGACTCTTAGGATGAAACCCGTGTTCTTTGTTCAGCCCCATCTTCTACCAACACCCTTGAGTCACCTCTCATGAACACACCTGGCCCCTCCTTTGAGCTTTTGCACATGGTAATCCCTTACCCAGAGTCTTTTTCCTTTTCTTTGCTAGTTGAGTCTCAGCAAAAATTGAATCCTTGCCCTTACATGGCCTTCTCTGGCCTTCCAAAGCACCCTCAGGTTATTCCATCCTGGCACCCAGCAGGCCTTTAATAATGCAATCAAAGGGCTCAGTCACAGTTTCTTTACTAGTCTGGCTTTCCCACTATGCTATGAGAGTTTTTGCTGATGCGGACCAGGCCTTGCTCACCTCTGCATATGCAAGGCCTGGCACAAGCTGGCTTTGGTGCGATTGTTGCCAAGTTGATGATAACATTGAGAGAGGTTAGGGAGGAAGCAGGAGTGTTGATCTCCTGTACGAGGCTTCTCTCTTGGGTTGTGAGAATGGTGTTCAGTTTCAGTTACTATGAATGAAGAGGGTTCCTAAGAGAACCCTTTCTTAGCTCATCTCTTCTAGAGCTCATCTAGAAGAGCTGCTTGGAATTAAGAGGAGAAGGGGTTGGCCAGGGGTACTTGTCACAGGGTCTAAATAATGTCCTACAGAGAACTGGGCTGAAAGGTTGGACATGGGAAGGGAGAGGCGTCTGATCCCATTCTGCCCTGGTCCTGATTTGAAGTAGGCCTAGGAAGACTATGAAAGCTGAATGAAGGCTGAGCCACCAAGCCATGGCTCAGAGGCAACCATGTTCTGGGATGTCCTAGAGGCTGAGTGGGGGCTCCTCTGTCTGCCCCTGATGGGCTGGTTAAGGAACCCTTAGCACCAGCTCAGCCTGAGGATGTGGCACTTGCAGCTGTGCTTCCTAGATCATGGGTGTTATGCTGCCATGCATTCACACATTTCTTGAGCAGGCACTAAATGGTATGCACAATGCTAAGTACCAAGCATCCAGATAGGACCAATATAGCCAGGTCTTGGTCATCATAGAGCTTATTTTCTATAAGAGAACGACAGCTAGATAAATGAATTGGATAGTTTCAGTGAGTGATAGGTGCCACGAAGAAAATTAAACTGGGTAGTGTAATGAATGAAGTGACACTTGGTCGGGAAGACTGTGGACATGTAGCAGATAGCCAGGAGGAGAAGGAGCCAGCCCTGCTGAGCTGCAGGGTGAGGATTCTGGGGCCTCACGGGGCCAGAAGGTCAAAACAGAAAGAACCTGGGTACCCTGGGCGCTCTGGCCTTTCTCAGATTTCAACAGCCAGGGGAAGTGAGGTGCTCCTTACTCCTGCCTGTACTGTCCTACCCAGACTGGGCTCTGGATACAGATGTACACCTGAGGACCTATGGGACCCATGGAGGAGGGACCTGCAAACTTCGCCCTGAGCAGGAGGGAGGAATGACAGGGGTTGCTCAGCTTATCGAAGACAAGCCATGGCAGAGCTGGGACCCCAAGAATCATGTGGGTAAGTTCTGGATTCTGGCATAGAGAGGCTTCCACATTGTCCAAGAGGCGTGCACTTCTTCATGTTAGACTTATTTTACTAAAAAGAAAAAAGTTTTGTTATGGTATCTGTCAGCCATTTGTTCCTTTTTATTGCTGAGGAGAATGTCATTGTATGCAGGTCTGTTTAGATACTCAACTATTGATGTACCAGACTCTGTTTAGTTTTTAGCTGTATGAATAAAGCAGCTTTGAATATTCTTGCTTTGGTCTTTTTGTGAATATTTGTTTTCAATTCTATTGGATAAATGAAGACCTAAGAATGAAATGACTGAGTCATAGGGTTTAGTTGGAGTAGCACAGTGGTAAAGCGCTTGACCTGCTAACTGGAAGTTTGGTGGTTTGAACCCACCAGCGACTCTACAGGAGAAAAGACCTGGCGTTCTGTTTTTGAAAAATTTGCAACCTAGGAAACCCAATGGATAAACCCAGTAGCAGGTCTTCCATCCCAGACTTGTCCCAACTTTCAGAAGGATTGCTTGTGAGGGGGCAGGGAGACCACAGGGAGATGGGGATGTAGCCAGAACAGAGAGGGCTAGGGACAAGGTGGATACGAAAGACTGGGCCTTTGACAGGGGTGGTGCTATTAGGGGAAACAGAAGGTTGAGGATTGGAGATGGGGAGGGACATTGTTGGGATGGAGCTGGAGGGTGTTTTTTGGTGAACAAGACCCACAGAAGAGAGGGATTAGAATTTTGACTAGAGGAGAGACAATTGAGCCCCTGCGTATGAAGTTTTCTATTGGTCTGAGACCTCAAGTCAGGCAAACAGTGCCCCTGCTGACAAGAGGCTGGCATTCCTAGGATAGGACTGGGCAAAGTCAACAAGATAAGATTTCTTGGGTGGTTTATTTTATCTGATGGAAGAAGCTGGCACCAGAGAGCTTTCAAATACTAGCTTGCCCATCTTCCTTTCTCCACCCACTCCACCTGGTGTGGAAGTGATGAAGTTGTGCATTGTCTGTATCTGGCCAATTCACAGAGAAATTGGCTGGCATGGGCCTGGAGGTGGGGGTGGGGAAGAGGGAAGGGACTTGTAAATTATTCCAGAGTCTTATTGTATTAGACTGTTGTCACGGTTTCCAAACTTGGCTGCACTTCTTCTATACCTGGGGAGCTTATATAGAATTAGGGGTCCTACCCCACCCTGTTTAAAATAGAATCTCAAAAGAGCCAAACCTTGAACTTTTACTAAGTTTTCCAAGTAATTCTGAGCATTTGGTGAGGTGGGGCTGGTAGAACCCCCTGGTAGAACCTCAAACTACAGATGGGCAAGGCACAAGTGGAAGGAACAAAGGTGGTTTGGAAAAGAGGAAGCTGGGGTGACATCCCTAAGCCCCCCTAGTGGAGGACTTTCTGGACTAGAGCAGATATTAGGAAAAGGGGGGAGATTGCAGGGAAAAAAGCGGGTGCTGAGCTGCTTCCTTGCCTAAAATTGTGGGCACATTCTCTCTACTGAGAAACCCTGCCTATTTCCTGCCTTTGTTTCTACCGATTTTAGGGGACTTCGATTTTGTTTTACATTGTGTCTACAGCTTCCTCAGGTTCTATGCTCATCTACCTTTCAGGGAGCAAGCATCTATCCTAAGCCTTTACCTCTGAACTTGAGTGGTGGGAGGCCCAGACTAAGGGAGATGTTCCAACGTGGAAGTATTGGGGCCTTTCTGCTTGTTACCAGGGCTTAGAGCCTAATTCAGTGACCCTGAGGAAAAGGACCTCATGAACCCTGGTGGAGCAGTGTCTAAAACACTTAGCTGCTAATCAGAAAGTTAGTGGTTCAAACCTGCCAACTTCTCTGCGAGAAAAATATGTGCAGTCTGGTTCCGTAAAGCTGTCAGCTGTGGAAACACTATGGGCTTTGCTGCTCGATAGATACTATCGTGTTGCTCTGAATCAGAGTCGACTCACCAGCACTGAGAGGAAATGGAGGCAAAGAGTGGGGCTTTGATGAGGTGGATTGGATACCTGATGGAATAAAAGACCAGGGAGGAAACTGCTGCCTTGAGAGCAGGAAGGTGATAACTAGTCTCTACCACCAACCTGGCTGCAGGTGGTTGAGCCTGTAGGAGGACTTGCAAGGGAGGCACTGAGGAAGCCTAGAAGGAAGTGGAGTCCAAGTGGAGACCTGGTGGTGGGAGTGGTGATGGTGTGCTGTGGAGTCAGTTCCGACTCATAAAGACCCTGTGTAGGATTTCTGAGGCTGTAAATATTTACTGGAACAGAAAGCCTCATCTTTCTCCCACGGAACCACTGGTAGTTTTGAACTGCTGACCTTGAGGTTAGCAGCCTGACTCGTAACTACTACAGTACCAGACCTAGTCTCCAAGAAAGGGGCTAAGATGATGATAGGAGTTGGTACCATTCTCTGGGAGTCCAAGCCATCCGACCAGTCATTCTTCTGTCCTTGAATGTTGGCCTAGGATCCTCCCACCTCACTTAAACCCCATGATTGGGTGTAATAGTCTGAAGTTTATGGCCCTGAACCAAACCCTTCTCTTGTTCTTCAGGCCAGGCTGGATGGAGACGTTGTTTCAAAGGCATTGGAGCAAGGGGAGCCGAGGTTTACAAACCCAAAATTTGACTTGACACCTAAGAGTTCCATTCCTCTGGGTGAAGGCTTTGAGCCAGTGGACGTCTGAGAGAGCCTAGGCTGTGTTTGACAATCTCTCTAGGGTGGCTGAGGTACAGAGAATGCTGCTCTGGACCTTTGGGATTGAAAGTATGGGCTGAATGGGTTATGTTGGCTTGCTTCAACTTTGCCCTGTTGATGAGAGCAGACCTAATGGCAGATTGGACCCTGGAGCAGGGTAAGGGACTATAGTCATTCGTTCTCTACCTCAACCTCAGCATCAGGAAGCCTTCTAACTCTTTAGGACAGGCACCTGGCCCAGGCTTTGGGGTGAAGACCCGAGGTGTGGATGTTGCAAAACTCTGGGCATGCTTCCACTCTGCATACTAGAAGTAGCTGCATTCCATCCCCAGGCTCCAGACCTATTTTCTCCTGCCTGGTAGGGGGTTCCAGGGCAACAGATGTGCCCAGCTGGCAGGCAGGAAATGGGGAGGGGTATGCCGGGAATTTCAGCTCAGGGGCTGGGCTAGTCCTGGAACAGAACTTGTGGAGCGACTGGACCCCTGTGGGCCTGTATGTCCAACTAAGATCAAAGGGCATTGGCACTTTGTCTCTCTTGGACTCCCAGCTGAGCATTGGCCATTCCACAACAATCTTAACAGTGTACTGTGTAACTGTGGCTGAGGAGGCTAGTCAGTTCTTGGGATGTAATAGATATATATGCTTATATGCATGCACATGTAATATGGCTGCAGAATTTACTCATTGTGTAGCAGCCTAAAATTAGATTATGCTTATAATGGCACAGATGTAGTGGTTGCAGATTGAAGTTAAGCTGTGGTAAACCTGGAGTTGGAATCATGGGAGATCTTAAAGTAAGGATTAGAACTGGTTTTGTGGTTCAAATTGATAATAGCTAGTATACTTTGAATTCTTATTGTGTTAGGGTTGGGGTTGGGTTAAGGATTGAGAATAGAATTAGTCTAGGAGTTAAATTCTATGGGATTTTTATTAAATTTCAAAAACAGTCTGGAAAGGGGCTTAAGCATATTGTGTGGTATTGATTTGGTTTATATAACAGGGTATGGGACCATTTTCCGGGCCTCCACACTTGAGGGGTAGGAGTGGCCCTTGCAGCTGTGACTGTCATCTATGGAAAAGTAGCCATCCAGCTCCTGACTAGAGGGATCATCACAGCTTTCTAAATCAAATGGAAATAACACCTACTAACATTACCTTCTTTAAAAAAATAATATAAACTTTATTTCCCAACATGTTGCTGTTAGGTGCCTTCATTTGAGTCCGACTCATAATGACCCTATGCACAACAGAATGAAACACTGCCTTGGTCCTGCACCATCCTTACAATTTTTATTACGTTTAAACCCATTGCTGCTGTCATTGTATCCTTCCATCTTGTTGAGGTCTTTCTTTTTTGTGCAGATATTCGACTTTACCAAGCATTATGTTCTTCTCCAGGGACTGGTCCTTCCTAATAACATGTCAAGTATGAGAGACAAACTCTTGCCATACTGGCTTCTAAGGAGTAGGCTTGGCTGTACTTCTCCCAACACAGATTTGTTTGTTCTTCTGGTACTTTCAATATTCTTCTCCAATACCATAAATCAGAAGCATCAATTCTTCTATGATATTCCTTGTTCATTATTCAACTTTCACAAGCATATGAGATGAATGAAAATACCATGGCTTGTGTCAGCCACACTTTACTCCTCAAACTGGTATCTTTGCTCTTTAACACTTTAAAGAGGTCTTTTACAGCAAATTTGCCTAATGCAATACATCGATTGATTTCTTGACTGCTTCCATAAGTGCTGATGGTGGATCCAAACAAAATTAAGTCTTTGACAAGTCCAATCTTTCTCCATTTATCATGAGGCTATTTACTGGTACAGTTGTGAGGATCTTTGCTTTCTTTACATGAGGTACAGTCTATATGGAAGGCTGTAGTTTGTGATCTTCATCAGTAAGTATTTTGAATTCTCTTCTAGCAAGCAAGGTTGCAATATCTGCATATGGCAGGTGTTAATGAGTCTTCCTCCAATCTCATGCCACGTTCTTCATTTAATCCAGCTTCTCAGATTATTTACTCAGCATACACATTGAATAAGAATGATGAAAGAATACAACACTGATGCATACCTTTCCTTAATTTAACCATTCAGTATACGCTTGTTCTGTATGAACAACTGCCATTGTTCTATGTACAGATTCTTCATGAGCATAATTAAGCGTTCTGGAATTCCCATTCTTTGCAATGTTATCCATAGTTTGTCATGATCTACACAGTTGAAAACCTTTGCATAGTCAAGTAGATATCTTTCTGATACTCTGCTTTCAGTCAAGATCCATCCGACATCAGCAATATCCCTAGTTCCAAGTGTTCTTCCGAATTTGGCTAGAATTTTCCTTGGCAGTTCCCTGTTGTACTGTTGCAACCATTTTTAAATTATCTTCAAAATTTTACTTTCATGTGATATTAATGATGTTGTGAGATGATTTCCACATTCAGTTGGGTCACCTCTCTGGACTGCTCATAACACCAACCATTTCTTTTTGGTACAGTGACTGTAGGTATTCCTTATTTACCTACCCATTTGATGCACATAAGTTTTTAATTTTTAGTATGCCTCACTCATCTATTTTGTCTACTTTTGTTTGTGTAGTTTTCAAAGTGTTTGGCAGTCTATGTATTCCCTGAATTAGTGCCCTCACATTTGTCCCTAATTTTTCATTGATGGCCTTCATAATTCTGGGATTCACATTTAGGTTTTTAATCCATGTTGAGTTGGGTTTTGTATAAAGTGTGAGGTGAAAGTTTTGTTCCAGTCTTTTGCATATCACTTTCCAGTTCTGCCAGCACCATCTGTTGAAGAGACTATCACCTCCCCATGCGATATATTTAGGTACTTTGCTAAAAATTAGTTGGCTGTATGTGGATGGGTTAATTTTTTTATTAAATGTTTTTATTTTGGATTGAGTGAAAGTTTATAGGGCACATCATCAGCTTCACATTCAACGGATGGGTTAATTTTTGGATTCTCAATTCTGTTCCATTGATCTATGTATCTTTCATTGTACCAGTACCAGGCTGTTTTGACCACTGTAGCCGTGTAATAAATTTTGAAGTCAGGGAGTGAGGTTTCCAACCTTATTCTTTTTCTTAAGCAGTGCTTTGCTTATCCTGGATCTCTTTCCTTTCCATATAAAGTTTGTAATTGTTTTTTCCATCTCTTTGAAGAACGTCATTGGAATCTAGATTGGGATTGCATTATATGTGTAAATTGCTTTGGACACTATTGACGTTTTCACAATGTTAATTCTTCCTATCCAGGAGCATGGTACATGCTTCCTTCCATTTTTGTAGCTCTCTTTTGGTTTCTTGTAGTAGTGTTTTGTAATTTTCATTGTATAAGGCCTTTGTTTCTCTGGTTACATTTATTCCTAGATAGTTCATCCTTTGGGTGGCTATTGTAAATGGTATTGCTTTCCTAATGTCCTCTTCAGCGCTGTTGTTTTTGGTATAGAGGAATCCAACTGATTTTT
>NW_006408571.1:11556434-11592302 GCF_000296735.1 Chrysochloris asiatica
GTCTTTCTCTTTTTCTCCAACCCTCCACTTTACCAAACATGATATCCTTCTCCAGTGACTGGTCCCTTCTGACAATATGTCTGAAGTATGAGAGACGAAGTCTAGCCATACTGGCTTCCAAGAAGCACTTTGACTATACTTCTTCCATCACAGATCTTTTTGTTCTTCTGGAAGTCCATGGAACTTTTACTATTCCTCTCCAATATCATAATTCAAATGCATCACTTCTTCTACAGTCTTCCTTATTCACTGTTCAACTTTCGCATGCTTATGAGGCTATTGAAAATACCATGGCTTGGGTCAAGCACAGTTTAATCCTCAAACTGACATCTTTGCTCTTGACCACTTTAAAGAGGTCTTGTGCAGCAGATTTGCCTATTGCAATATGTCGTTTGATTTCTTGACTGTTGCTTCCATGGTGTTGATGGTTGATGCAAGCAAAATGAAGTCTTTGACAACTTCAATCTTTTCTCCATTTATATAGATGTTGTTTATTGGTGCAGTGGTGAGGAATTTTGTTTTCCTTATATTGAGATGCAACCCATACTGAAAGTCTGTGTGTGGTCTTTGATCTTCATCAGCAAGTATTTTAAGTTCTCTTCACTTTCAGCAAGCAAGATTCTGTCATTTGCATATTGCATAGACATTTGTCATTCTCGGCATAGTAAACCATGTGATTATCAGATTCAAAATGTCCAATACCAGTCCATTTCAACTCACTAATGAATATACGTTCCATTGCACTTTTGACAACTTATAATTTTCCTAGATTCATACTTCATACATTCCATGTTCTGATTATTGATGGATTTTTACAGCTGTTTCTCTTCATTTTGAGTTGTGCCCCATCAGCAAGTGAGGTCCCAAGGGACCATTCTCGTCATCACTACTTTGAAGTCAACTCTACTTTGAGGAGGGAGCTCTTTCCCAGTTGCATTTTGAGTGCCTTTCAACATGAGGGGCTCATCTTCCAGCAGTATATCTGACAATATTCTGGTGTTCTTAATCATGTTTCAAGATTCAATATTCTAGTGCTATCTGACAGTGTTCCACTGCTATTTATAAGTGTTTCAGTGATTACCTTTGGATATAGTCAATCTTTCCTTCTTCCTAGTCTGAAATTCATCTGAAACCTGCTGGCCCTGCTGGTGGCATATGTGGTGGCATGGGTGACCCTGCTGGTATTTAAAATGCTGGTGGCATAGCTTCCAGAATCACAGCAATACACAAGCCACCCCAGTATGACAAACTGATGATGAGTTGTGGTGAAGGAATGGAGCAAAGAGTAAATTGGGGATCCTTGTGAAGTTGGGTGTGTAGTTGAATGATGAGGACAGTAGACTTACTGCCAGCTCTTGACATTTTTTTGAGAGCACACAACCAAGCTGTTGAAACTAGGGATGTGCATGTGAACCCCAAACGTTCCCTATTAAAGGACTTATAAAATGGAAAAGAAATTATGATCAGAGTTTGGAGGAAAGAGAGAGAAGCCAGTTCTGAACTAGTCTCTGAGATTTTATGTAGGAAAGGGACTTTGAAGGATGGATTTGGACTGCATTTATGTCCGTGGGTCTACAAAATGGACTGTGTCCTTCGTTATATGTGCAAGTCTGGCTTTATATGTGCATGTGTTTGTGCCTGTGTCTCCTCAAATATGTCTGACTCAGGGTGTTCCCGTGTCTATGTAGTGTGTTTTTTCAGGACATGCCTCTGTGTATTCTGTAGTATTTTTGTGTGGCATCTTTGGATCTGTGTCTTTCTTTTTATATCCATGTGTGATTGGATGTTTGTGTGTCCATGTGTTATTGGCACTGTGTATGAGATTCTGGTCTGGCCTCACTTTTTTACATCCTCCCCTTCCCCCATCCCATGTGCCCTAGTTGCCAGAGTATTTACCGCAAAGATAGGTTTCCCTTCCCGCAGTCTGGATTCCCACGGGTCCGTCCATCTGCCCAGGGTCTTGCCCCTGCAGCCTCTGTACATGCTTGACCTTGGGGGTGATACACTCTGGAAAGCCCCCAGCATGCTCCTTGCTTGGCCATGGATCCAGAAAGGTTACAGTGAAGGAGACAAATAGGGGAAGGGGGGCTGTTGGCAGAACCAATCCCTCATTCTGGAAACAGATATCATCCTCAAGGCCCTTCTTTCCCTGTGGTCTCCTGCAGACAAGTATTCAAGAGCCTGACCTCACTGTCTTTGGGAATGGGAATGTACAAATCCTTGCAGGTCCATCCAGACTCGGTGGGGATGTGTCACACTCTGTTTCCCAGAACCTTACCTGCCTGCACGGTGCCCTTTCTTCATCTGTCCACTCCAGTTTAAGGTTGTCTGTCCTTTTCTAACCCTATAGTAAACACAAGAACCATTCTTGTCCTTCATTTTATGACTGCCCTGGCTTGTGCCATATGCCCCTGAGCACAGGTCTTGGTGACCAGCCAAGCAGCAGAGACCCAGCAACCTCTTCATAGTGCAGAGAACCGCATGTCTGTAGCATCTCACTTTCTGACTCCTGGGCTCAGTGTGTTTTTTGCTTTCACTCAATGGGCTGAGGTGAGTATGCACAAGATGAGGCGGGCATGGTTCCTCTCTTAAAGGATTCAGAGATTAGCAGGAAGAATGGCGTTTGAAGAAGGCATTCTTCTTTCACTTCTCTTAGTCATCTCCCTAAGTTACATTGACAGAATTCTGAAGTACTTATCTAGAGCCCAAAGGAAGAGCTCTGGAAGGTCAGGGTTGTTCACCATGACATGTTACCTCAAAGGCCCAGAGGTCAACTCTAAAGATCCTGAGCAAGCAGTGATACATTCCTAGCATCTACTATCATTTATTGGGCATATTATTACATTTTGGAGGTTTGTGTCCTGCCATGAAGCTTGCATTTTGTTCTGATTTTGACTTTCTTGATCTCTACAGGAAGGAGGAGGTGAGATTGTATTAAGGTTGTGGAATATGATGAGCTGAGCTTCATTCCCTCACCTTGCAGGAGTTTACAGGCTCTCACCCTTTCTCTTCTCAGTTCATTTCACTGCCCCTACCCCCCAGCACTTTGGAATGAGACTTTGGGTCAACATCATGAGCCCATGCTGCGCTAGGGCAGGTAGGAGCCTGTGGGGACCATGGGAAGGACCTGCTCCACCCTAAGTCAGGATGTGTGCACACTAACCCTGGCTTCCCACCTGATGCTGCGGTGACCCTTTTGAGTCACTTCCCTTCACTTTGGTCTTCCTCTATTCTCTGTTTCATGGCTCTCTGCCTAACTCCCATCAGGCAGGGAGGATATGCCTGCTGTAAGACCTCTTTTGGGAATTCATTAGGAAAACACCTGGGAATGTTGGCATGGCAGGCTTAGGGCTGGCACCATCTCTCCTCTGGAGGCCACACATCCTTTAGACATAGAATTGTAACTCAAAGCAGGGACACTCATATTTCTTTCCATTCTTGCTCTTCTGTTACAATGAAACATTGTCCTAAGTACTGGGGTCCTATAGAGGAAGGGGGTTAAACTACCACTTCTCCTTCCAGGTTGATGGCATGGGGGGTGATCCTGGATTTCCTTAGGAACCAAAGAGGGAGGAGTACCTGACAACCTCAATACCACATTATAAGGAAGCCATATTTTCCAGCTCTTGGCTTCTTGGTGGTAAGTCAGTAGAGGATGCAGACGTGGTACCTTCTAAGGGATACTGGGCAGCTCGAACACACAGAAATACATCCCATTTACCCAGAGCTTCATCTTCTTCCTTCCCAAGTCTCTCCTCCTAACCCCAAATCTCACTGGTCCCTGAACACTAGGATGCCATATCTGTTTGTTTCTGCATCTCTAGTCTCATCATCTTCCTTAGACTCCATGTGTCTAGAGGTTTACCTGATATCTCTCATGCAACTTCAGTATTCTAAGAGCCTCTGCTTAATACTAATGATTAGCAATCCAGACACCTCTCTATGCCAATCTAGGTTCTCAGCCAGCTAAAACCTCTTTAGGAATTCATAAAACTTAGTTATAGTAACTTCCAGAATCCCTCTCTACCTTTTGATTTCAGACACGGTTCTCCATTCCTCTTCCCCCAACTCCAGCCATGGTCCTTTCCCAGTTCCCCACTCACCCTTCCTGAGTGTTTGCCCACACTTTCTTACATGTGTGGGGGGAACTTCTGATCCACGTGATGTACCCTCATTAATGTTACATCATCACACTTGAGTCTTCTCAATTTCATGAATAATCTATATGTTACCAAATCTAATAATAATAATAGCAATTGTCAACTCTGAATCCTTATCTTGTCCACTTAGTAACTTTTCATGCAATTGATTATTTTCTCCTTGAAATACTTTCCTTTCTTGGCTTCCAGTGTACCACTTTCTATCGGTTTTTCTCCTATCATACTGGCTGCTGCTTCTCAGTCTTCTCTGCTTACTGGTTCCTCCTTTTCTCCACAATTTCTTTCTTATTGCTGGAGAGTCCTAGGGCCCAGCCCTTTTACCTTGCCTTCATTTACACTTACTGCTTTTGTGGTCTTATCCACTGTCATGGTTTTAAGTACATGCACCTATCTCTCTTCTCCTCTCCTCTTTTCTCTGTTTCTGTCTCTTCTTTCCAGGACCCTTCCTAAGGCTGTATTTAGAATAGGTTATTGAGAGTATGGGCTCAGGAAGGAGGAGGTTAGTTATGAAATTTCTGCAGTAATGGTGACAGCAGACGTGATGAGAAGGGTCAGATTCTGGATTTATTTTGAAAGTAGAGACAATAGGAGGTACTGATATATTGAATGTAGGTGATTAGGGGAAAAAGGATGACTGACGCCAATGTCTTTGGCCTGGACCATGGAAAGGTTGGAGTTGCCATTAACTGATGTTGTAACAAGTTTGGTGTGATTGGGTTTTGGGGCAGGGGTGGGATGGGAAGGGAGGCGGCGTGCAGGCAGTGGAGGATGGGAATCAGTTCACTTCTGTACAGTTGGAGATGAATATAGGACACCAACTATGTATGTTGATTAGGCAACTGGGTATGCTAGACTGTCTGCCCCATGAAATTATGAGCTCCATGGGGTAGGACCTGTGTCTTATTGCCTGCTCTGCCTTACATAGTACCTGGTATTTTGTTGAATGTAAGGCTCAGCTCAAGGTGATTTTAATTGTAACCCTTCTGACATTCTCTTCATCAACTGAATACTTCCGACTGTGGCAGGCTCCCATACACCAGAACATTCAACACACTGGTATAATGATTTGTCTGTCTCTACACCCCAGATTGGACTCCCGACGTGGTGTTGTAGGATAAGCACTTGACCAAAAGGTCAGTTTGAACCACAAAGTTGGCAGTTCAAACTCACCAGGCACTCTTCAGCAACCCTATCGAGGGTTGCTATGGGTTGGAACTGACTCAATGGCACTTAACAGCAACAACAAAACCCCAGATTATAGATCAGCAATATATTACCATGTACTGGCTGCAATTAAGCCCTGGAATTATTGTACTAATTGAGGCAGAAAATGATGAAATACTGAACTATAAGTAAAAACTAAGACTAGAGAATGGGGACAAAGTTAAGTGGTATCTAGATGACTTGATTATGGGCCAAATAAGAAAGGAGGCAGCTAGTGACACCATTCCCTGATGTTAGGAAATAGTTTGGTGGGATCCAAGGCAAGTATATGGAAATTTCTGAACTAATTTGTGATGTCTTTGAAGCAAGGTGAAAATTTCTTTTGCTGGCTGTATATCAGCACTGATGCAGTGGTTCAAGTACTCAGCTGCTAACCAAGAGGTCAGCAATTTAACCCACTAGCCACTCTATGGGAGACAGATACAGCAACTGCTTCCATAAAGATCTGCAACCTCAGAAGCCCCACGGGAGGCTTCTATCCACTGGGGTCACTGTGAGTGGAATGCACTCACTGGCAATGGGTTGGCTGTACAGTCTGCAGCTCAAGGAGAAGACTCGGTCAGAGCAATGTTTTTGGAAATCATCAATACATAGTAGTAATAGATGCTTTGTTATGAGTAAACTATTATCCCCATTTCCCAGATGAAGAAACTGGGACTTAGAGATATTTGCTCATTAAATGGCAGAGCTAGCTAGGATTCTAATCCTGATGATCGTAGTCCACATTCCATCCTTGTGAAGTAGATTTTAAAACCTGCATTCCCCCAGGGGTCAGACATGTGGCCCAAAACTTATAAAAATATACTTGCTTAAGTGTTTATAATGTTTTCCTTGAATTCTGATTTTGCTGCCCTTTGCCTCTGTTTATTATCATTTTGTTTTCAAATCATTCTTTGGTCCCTTCAGCCAGAGTTTTCTTCCAAAGGAAAGGGAATGAGCCAAATCTTTTATCCATACTTAACCTTCTCCTGAGTAGAGCCAGCATAGCCCTGTGCTGTTTACCATCACCTCCTGAAGATGTACAGGATGTCTTCCTCCCAGGAAGACCAATGTCTGACCCAGCAGAAGCAAATAGAAGGGCATTTGGGTCTTCTCAGAAATTCAGGGGCCTATGGGCCTGATGTTCACCAGGGAGCAGTCTGACTCTGTGACCCTCTACTACTAGGCTCCATTTGGTAGTAGATAACCCCCATGGTGATGGTGCTGGGAAAAGGGCCACAGACTGGACTGAGCATGAGGAAAGAACTCTAGCAGTCCCAATATAGTAAGCTGTTGTCATCTGACTCTTTAGTGACCCTGCATGGGGTTTCTGAGAAGCAGCTGGTGGGTTTGAACTGCTGACCTTGTGGTTAGCAGTCTAGTGCAGATCCTAAAGTACCACATCAGGACATTTGGAGCTGAAAGACCTCCCCAAACAGGCTCAGTGGAAGAATATCATTTAATATCTGTTTGAGGGTGTCCTTGGAAGACTTCTATTTTCTAGCAGCAACTTACAGAACTCAACCTGCCTCTCAACCAGCCTCTTGGGTTTCATTTTAAGGGTTTCAGAGAATTGCATATAATATTTTCATTAACAGTAAACACTCATATTTCTCTGAAATGGCCAACTATTGGAGGCAAAAGGGCCAGAGTTCCACTTCAGTTCAAAGCAGGTGAGCCAGTTGTTAGAGACTTCTCAGTGCATTCTAGATTCCTGGCCACTTACTGGTTAATTGGCAGGACACTTTCTAAGACTTTTACCCTCTCCTTTTGACAGTCAAGGTAAGTGGTTTTGGTGTGTTTTCATATGGATAGGGAAGGATGATGTGGGGAGCAAACTTAAATTGGGGAAGGGGAGGCTGGCAATAGGAGAAGACCCCTTGTGGCACAGTGGTTAAAGTTTTCTAAAGGTCTCTGATTCAAACTACCAGCTTCTTCATGGGAGAAAGATGTGGCAGTCTGCTTGTGTAAAGATTTACAGTCTCAGATGCCCTATGGAACAATTCTGTTCTGTCCACTACTGTCTCTATGAGATGGAATTGACTTGATGACAGTGGATTTGGAGGCACTAGGTTATGGTGCAAACCTTGGAGTGGGGTAAAGGAAAGGAGTTATCTTTTGAGAGGAAGGCAGATCCTAGGGGGGATATGACTGAGTTCAGCACCAATGCTTAAAATAAGTATATTCAAGAAAGCAAGGCAGAGGCAAAGTGAGGTGGTGGAGAATGACTCCAGGTGGAGTCCTGGTGTGGCGCCGTAGGATAAGAACTGGACCGCAAGGTCAGTTTGAACAGCAGGTCAGCGGTTCGAACTCACCTGCCGCTCCTTGGAAACCCTATACAGGGTCGCTATGAGTCAGAATCGACTGTCGTGCATTTAGCAACAACAACAATAGGTAATATAGAAATAAGACCCAGTAGCAGGGCCAGGGCCAAGCTGCTGGCAGGAATTTGGCAGGCTGGGACATGTCTAGAAAACCCCTTGTATTTTCTGTGATCCTTTCCCAGAAACTTCAATACTTCAGCTCACTGCTCACATTACTTATCTGCAAGCAGATTGAATCTCAGAATCTACACTCACCTGCCTTCTTCAAGACCACCCAGACCACTTGGGTTGACTTCCTGGATTTGAGCTTTTTTTTTTTTTTCCAGTGCAAAGAAAATCAGCGTTTCCTCATCATGCCGATAAGAACATCTCATTTTGTAATAGGTATATTCACACCTCTGTCTACATTCTCTACCTGCCTGTTTTCCTGCTTTTCCTTAGGGGTGGGGAACAAATCCCTCTCTATTCCCTACTCTGCTCTTCATTCTAGGAGGCATTCCTTCCATGCAGCTGAGAGGCAGTGAAGGTGGGTTCCTGGATGGGTTCTCTAGAAAGATCTTGTCTCTACCAACAGGGAACATAGATAGGAGAGTCTGTATTTTGGTTGTGACATCTGTTATACTAACTGTTTTGCAAATCATGAAAGTAGTTCTTCAAGGATGGAGCACTGTGGCACTCCCCTAAAAACCTCCCATCCAGATGGTGGGTAAATGTGGGCCAACAACATACAGATGTTCCAACCACTCCTGCTCAGTTGCTGTCTTGCCCACATTGCTCCTCTGGTGTCCAAGGTAATCTTGGGGAGCCATGATAGAATTTCAGCCTGACCTTAACCCGCAATACACTTTAAACAAAGGCCTTACCTTCTATGCTCAAGTTCTTTTATCTAGTCTAGTATGGGACTGGGAGAAGTTGTTTGGAATGCTGGCCCACCTGAAGTGAAGTTTTAAACTTTTTAACTAGATAGGAAGGATTGTTAAATCTCCCTCATGTATTCCCTTATCACACCACAGTGGATACAAAAAGGAGAAAGCAGACAGCTCTTTGCTTAAAGATATATTTGAAAGTGGCACTTTGTCTCACATGCACCTTAATAAAATGACAATATGAGTTTTCTTTAAGGTTTGAGAAGTTATAAAATCTCTTGGATTATGCTGGGTCTTCTCCTTGAAGAGGCCAATGTTTCCCTCTAAGTTGAGATTCGGGACCTAGGGTGGGTTTAATGGTTGGGTGGCACAAGTCACTCGAGGACAGTGCCGAGGACAGTGGCGGGGGTGGCCCAGGACTGAGGCAGAGTGGAGTTGATGAGAGCGGTACCAGAACTGATTGTCTGGGGCTAGAGGGCCATCCAGAAAGGCCAGGCCCACATGCTTCTCAGCAGGAGGAGATTGGGACCGGGGGCCTCCTACTGTCTTCTCTGCTGTAGCTTGCCCCATAGGGCCTTTGGCTGGGGTCAGGCGCTTCTCAGCACTTTTTTCCTTTCTTTTAATCACTTTCTCTGCTGTAGAGAGCATGGATTCTTCCTTCACTTTGCCTTTTGTTTTGGGATTAATACAGTGAAGGAAGTGTTTTATTTTATTTCTTAAGCTAATTTCTGAAGGGTTGAGACTCTTGTGACTATGGGCAGTTCTCACCTGCCCCAGTAGAATATCATTGTGCAAAGTTTGGCCTTGCAAAGCCTTACCCTGAATCATTGGGCTCAACAATGGCTGAGAAGCATGGAGCACCACAGGCTGCTCAGTCCCAGGAATCTTTGCTGCTTCTGTAATAAAATTCAGCTTAGTTTCATAGTCTTGCAGGTCATTCTTTGTAGATTCTTCTCCCCTGAGTGCTCCTGAAGGAAGCTCTGGAAGCTTCAGCCTATGAAAGTGCTTAGGACTCTGTTGACAGGAGGCAGCAAGATCAAAGCTATGATTTCTCCAGGGATCTCTGGGTGTCTCCTTCAGTGGTGTCCCTGCTGGCTTCTGATCTTCAGCAGGGTGTCTGTTTTCTTTGGTTGAGGGGAGTCCAAATCCTGCATCTCCTTCCCCATAGTCCCCTGCTGGTTTGGGTTTCCCTGGGTGTTTTTTCTTCTCTGCCAGCATGGGCACTTGGGCTGAGACCTTGCTCTTGCTAGGGCCTTGGAACTCAGGGCACCAAGCCTCTTCCAGGATGGAGCTGTCCACTCTGGCTTCCAGCTGAACACAAAGCACCTGGGCATTTGTCATGTTTCCACTGGGCTCTGAGATCTTGGAGACCCAGTGAACGGAACTGGAAGCTCTGGAATTAGCTTGTTTCTGGCTTTGCTGCAGTGTCTTTAGCTCAGTGGTCAGCTGTTCCTTGAAGTGATCCCATTTTGGATCTGGGATATGTGGAATGTCTGGTGGGATGGAGAGTTCATGGAGCGATGCTTTTCCTTGACTGGTTAGACTCCCTAGAGCATCCTGCATTGATACTGTTGCAATTAGGTCCCTGGACTCCCTTGCCTTTATGGGAATTCCCATCTGTATCTCTAGGACCTTTTTCCTAAGATGGAAATTTAGTTTGGTCAAGCTGGGTGCTCTGAATGAGTGTGGAATATCAGCATCTGTCTGACTTCCTAGAGGTGCTGTCTCCATCGTTTCCTCTCCCCGAGCTTCATTAAGGAACTCTTGTGCATTTTCTGTACAAGTCTCATTTTCTTCTTGAAAAATTGGCCCAGGACTTATGCATTGCTCTTCACATGAGGTTGTCTCAATCAGAGAGTCTGCTGTGATTTCACCAGACTCAGGCATTATCTCTGCAGATTGATTAGTAATTGCTGGGGTCATGGCTTTAGAGAGCGCCTCATGATAGAGAGCAGGCAGCCCTGATCGGAAGGCCAAATACTTGTGCTGTAAAGTTGTCTCCAGTTTCTCAATGGCTCCCTCAGACAAGGATCGGGATAGCTTAGTGTGTTTAATGACAGCACCTGGTGAGGTCTGCTGATGATGATCAGTGACTGTTGCCACAACTTTCCCATGTAGGTCAGGAGCCTTGACTGCCTGAAGTTCCAGGGACTTATTTTCTGGAATGCAGGGGGAGGGAGGCACTGCCAGGCTCTCAGGAATTCTGCAGTCCCGGGAGATACATACACTCGTAGGGATAGTGCCCTGGCGGATCTGCCCGCATTTGGAGTTAATGTGGCTTTGCAGTATTGCTCGGGCCTGGGCAAGAAAGTATGGCATGGGCAGTGACACAGGGGAGGCTAAGTTGGGTGAGAACAGGTCAGTAGTCCCATTGGCCTCTGGGGCTGGAGACTCGGGGACACTCACATTGTCCAAGGGTGTGCTGTTCCAGGACAGGGTCTGCTGGTTGGCAGGGGCCAGGAACAACTGAATGGACTGCTGGATCTTCTGGGGCAGGCCCCAGTGATGGTAAATCAATTTCTTCTGGAGGTGGAACTCTAGAAGCCTCCGGGCATGGTCCGGGAAGAAGAGTAGCTCCCTGGTGAGGTCAGAGACAGGCTTCCCTGACCAGGAATTTTGCATGATCTCAGAAGATTTGGTTGTGCCACAGGGTTCATATTGTATGGGACTCTGGGCATGCTGATATCTCTGGAACACATCTGGCA
Source organism: Chrysochloris asiatica (assembly GCF_000296735.1). Taxonomy (NCBI): domain Eukaryota; kingdom Metazoa; phylum Chordata; class Mammalia; order Afrosoricida; family Chrysochloridae; genus Chrysochloris; species Chrysochloris asiatica. Next base: position 11,567,693 of record NW_006408571.1, read on the forward strand.
AGTCCCATCTAAGCTGGAGCTGCCTCTGCAGCAGGTGCCACTCCAAGGTTTCACACTCGGCCAAAGTCAGAAATGGGAAATTGATTTGGATTTGTTGATGGTCAGGTGGAGAGACTCTATTTGGGGTAGGTGGGGAAGGAGGAGTTGCTGACTGGGGTGGATTTTTAGGCATCAGGGAGAGGAAGGAGGGCTCATTGAAGAGAATAGGCAGATTCAAGGAGGGCTGGGACATGCTCTTGTTCATGGAGAGGCCTTGAGAGTCCATGAAGGTGGCAACTAGGGACTCACTGTGCAAATAAGGGAGGCCACAGAACAGTTGACTATGCTTTTGCTTCAGATGATCCCCTGACTCTTCAGCCTGTTCCCCACCTTGCGGATGGAGGCTATTTAAGACTATACTGGCTGGAGAGGGCAAAGCCAGAGGTAGAGGGTTAGGGATGTTCTGACAGTGGCGGCTTTGTTTTGAGTCCATTATGGACCAGTCTGAAACCCAGAAGGCCTGGGTGGGCTGGCCAACCATATGTAAACACCAGGTGTTGTGAGAAATGGACCTATTTGTTTCAACACAGTCATCAGAAACATCATTTATAATGAAAGGGACTGTTTGGCTATTTCCAGGCTGGTATAATAATGGTGGGTTTGGCATAAGCTGCCTCAGGGACTCTTCCACACGTCTGGGGAGTCCCCATCTTTGAAAATGCATCCATTTTTTTACGTGGACTTCAAGAAGTCTGAGGACTTCAGGATCGATGAATGGCAGGTGGGCAGGGAGGACGGTGACCATATGTAAAGCCATAGGCTGTGTTAGCTCACTGAGCTCTGTGTTTACGGTTAGCATAGGAACATGGAACTCCAAGGACTGCTGACTTTGGTTCCCATGGACAAATTCGAAGCCAGTCATCATCTCTTGCTGGTTCACAGGACACCTAAGCTCTTCAGTCCTTGAAGAAGACACAGTCCCCATGTTCCTGGGCACATCTGGTAGTTGAAATTCCTGCTCTAGGTGTTCAGCCAGGTAATCTTGGATACTGATTATACTAGTTGATGGAGCAGCCATCTGGGTTAAGCCACTTGGATCTGTTAATTGTGACAGTGTGGGGGTTGCACATGCCACTGAAAGCTCTCTGGATTGCTGGGAGTTCCATTCTAGAGTCTGCTCAAAAGAGACACTAGACAAGGACAAAATCTCCATGCAAGAGGAGCGCTGTGTTGCACCCACTGAAGTGGGAGCAGTCAGGGTGTTCTCACTTGTCAGCAGTTGCTGAATCTCCAGATCCACATCGTTGCAGATGTGGCAACAGGGGTCTGCACACAGGAGATGCCGCACACTTCCCTCCTCAGGAAGCCAACCCTGACTGGGAAGGGAAATATGGCAACTGTTACTGATGCAGTGCCGTCTACCTCTTTGGAAGAATGGGAGCTGGGCAGGAAGAAGGGAGGGGGAGGGAGGGGATTGACCCTGGGCCTCCCTTTGGGAGTCTACTGCTTTGTTTTTCTCCCTAAGAAAGTGCCATTCAGCAGGTTAGGCTTGGCTGAGCTGAGGGTCCTGGTTTTGTTGGGCAGGGCTCTCTGAGAGGACAAAGAGGTACGGTCAATTATCTGCTTTCCTGTGTTAAGAGAAGGGAACCAGACAAATGACTGGTGGGCAGAATGGCACTTAACAACAGCAAGGCAAACCCTGAAGTTTAGGACTATCATGACTTTAGTACCAAGAGTGGAACTGGGAGACTTCTGTTCTGGGATATTGGACCTCCTTGGTGCTAGCAATCCTTTCAAGCCATGAATTAGCCATCATACCCAGGTCAAGTTGGGAAGTTATCACAGGTCAGACTGGTAATTGGGAGACAGCCAAAAGCAAATCACCTTTTCATGACAGAGAGCAGTTTCCACGGCTTCTCCGCTTCTTTCCGGGAAGCTCTCCTAGCTGAGAAACCAGGAGACAGTTTTAGGTGTGACAGGAGGGGGTCAGGAGCTTTTTATGGGAACTGAGTCGTAAGGCTTTTGACTGTGAATGAGAGAAAACTGAAAATCCCGTCATGGTCTAAGTTATGTCTTTGCTTAACTTAAACATTCACAATGTGCTGTCCCATAACTAAATTAATTTGATCTTTGCAATCACAGTGTGAGTGAGGCAGGATCATCAGTGTTACACTGGATAATGCGATTTCTGGATAATAAGATTTAGAGATTAAGTGACTTTCACAGAGTTAAAAAACTAGCAAATAAAACAGTTATGATGTTCTTTTCCTCTATCCTTGTTTCTCATTCTCAGGAGAGTAAAATAGTGAATTTTGAGACATTCCCAGACTCTGCAACAGAGGAAGTTTCTGTGAGAAGGTGTCGGTTTGTGACTGGACCCCAGGGGTTAGAGCACCCAGCTCTTGGCACTGAGGGTTACAGAGGATCAGGATTCATGGGGAGTTGACTCCAGGGGAGTTGGTGGAGCGATTGGGGCTTTACCTCTCGATGCTGCATTTCTAGCCCTTTGTCTGACTCTTCGGTGCTTCTAAAAGACACAAAACAATGTGAAGCTGGGACAACATTTCTTTTAATATCACTGAAATATTAAAACCCATAGACATTTCTCAATCCTTTTTTATATGTCATTCTATATTATTTACTATTCTACTTTTTCTTTCCCTGGCTCATTTTTTTTTTTTTATACTTGATTTTGGTAAAATATATAGCAAAACATTTTCCATTTTAGCCATTTTTAAGTGTACAATTCTGACATGAATTGAAGTGTACAATTGTTACGTTTACTCTGTTGTACAACCATGACCATACTTCACTTCCAAATCCCTAATCTATCTTTTCACCACAGCACTTCCCTTCTGTTTATTTCTGACTCACTGCAAGGCTTTTCCACACTCCATACCTTCTACCCCCTGCTCAGCAGAAGTTCTGTGGAGTGCTTAGGTTGACACAGGAAGAAAAGTGGAACAGATTAAAAGGTGAAGGTTCCAGAAGCCAAAGGCTTCAGTTTATAAAAGTGTTAACGAACCACCAACAAGAAAAATCACCCTAATGTGTAGGTCTTCTCAGATCCAATGAAGTAGACTATGTCTTCTAGATCTCTACCCCAAACAAGGAAGAGTATGCTTCAGGGAGGACCTGGCAAGGACCCGGATCTGAAACCTGGATGTATACAAGAGTAACTGAAGTTTTGGTATAAAAACTTGGGGGCATAGTTGAGAAGGAGAGAAAGTTGAGGGTTTAAAATTTTCTTGTCTGATCAGTAACAGTTCAATAGTATTCATGGTGTTTCCCTACCCGGCATCTGTTCTTGTTAGGTTCCAATCTTAATCCATGTTGACTCGTTTTCATTTGCCAAATCATTAGGATAATGATGAAGAAGATGGAGGCATAGGTACATAAGAAATATCCAACATCCCATGGAACAAATATAGGGCTCAACATGGTCTAAGCCTCATTAGCATGAGGAGACCAGTCATCTCCCTCTCTAGGCATCCAGGGTACTGGTACCTAAAGACTCCGTGTTAAGTCTAGTCATCTCCGTGTCACAGGGGATAGAATCAGACCACTTGACTGCATCACAAAGCCCTCCTGTATCATGAAGCAGGTGTGGTGTCAGAGGCATTTATTTGTCATAGGGAAGCTCATGTGGTGATCCAGCCCATTGATGAAGGTATCTGGTTATCTGTGAGGGTTACAGAGTCTGCAACTAAAGGTGCCATGGTTTTAGTCAGTGTCTACACCCATTCTCTCTCCACTCTCCACATCGCCCTAGCCTGGTGGCTCATCTTTCTTTGCTATGGCCACTCAGCCTCAGAAACTGAGTGTTTAAGGACACAGGTCCCACTATAGGATAGATTAGCTAGGGCAGCAGAACCTCACTAATCTCTTTACATGTTCTGGAAGTATACCTGAAAAGCTCACAAGAGGTTAGGGCAGGCAGAATCTGGTAAAAGCTTGAAAATGAAGGTTATAAATAATGGGTGCTTGGTAACCAGGGGTGCAGGAAGGGGACTAAGGCTGATGTGACAGGAAAAGACCAAGGTGACATCAGCTTTAAATGTCATTGTGGGAGGAAGGAGGGGATGATTGTAGTCTGTATTGGTGAGAAGAGACTGTAAACACTCCTTCCATGGAGACAGGAATGAGCCTCACCTCAGGAGGCCTGTCCAAGGCCTGGTTTTCCAGAGCTGTCTTTATAGACATTACAGTCTTTGCTTGCTAAAGGAGAGGACTATCTGGCAGAGATGGGCTAGTGGCTACTTTCGACTAATGGTCATAAACTTGTGATTGAATCTGTTAATCTATTCTGGATGTATGCGCTTGACTGAAGGATGTTTCTTTTTCTTTTTCTTTGATTATAACATGACTTATAAACTTTAGGCAGAGCAAGTGTTTTCCAGTTCAGTCCCAGGATCTAGTACTCCTATGCTCTGCAAGTGAGAGTGAGAGACTCTTTGGTTCTTCTACCAGCAGGCATGGTGAGTACTCAATATGTGCCCAGTCCTAAACTGGGAGTGTCAAGGGTATAAAGCCATTGAGTTCCAGTTTGTCTCACGATACTTAAAACATTTTAAAGATAGAACCAATTCCCATGAAGCGAGAGCCAACAATTAAGAATAAGTAATATTATGTACTTATTTATGAGGCTCAGGCCACAAACAACACATTGCAGAGGTGAGAAAGCATAGTGAGGATCAGGGTGTCCAGAAAAGGCTCTACAGGAAAGCAGCAGTGCTGCTGAGTCTACAAGTGGAGGTTGTGGGCAAAAGGAAAGGGTTCCAAGTCCGAGAGAAACTTACACATGATGGCAGCAAGTGAGGAGTAGGCTATAGAGCCCACTTGGCAGTAAGAGCTGTGCTTTATCTCTACCAAAGGTGTAGTTGTATAGATTTGGAAGGAGTTGTAAGAAAGATTAGAGGAGCCAAGTTGAGGCTTCTTGATGGAGGGCCTTGGCATTTATTTGGTTTCAATCACTAAAGTTAATGGAGTTTAAAAGGTAGATGTACATATACATGGTACAAAATTTAAAAGGCAAGAAAATGTGCATAGCATGTCTCCTTATGACACTTGTGTCCCATTTCTCAGTTTTCTTTCTTGTGTGTTTCAGAACTAGTTCAAATGAAAAGCATAAAGAAATTAACATTTTTTATTGGTGTGGTGGGCTAATGTGCTGGGCTGCAAAGTCACTTTGAACAGCAAGGTCAGCGGTTCAAGCTCATCTGTTGCTCCTTGGAAACCTTACACAGGGTCACTAAGAGTTGGAACCAATTTGACGGCACAACAACAAATTTACAATGATGTAAATTTGTTAGATATGATAGATAATTTCTCGTCTTATTTCATTTAATGTAAATATCTCTTGTGTACATAATCTTCTTTAATGACTAGCCAGTCTTTTTTTTTATTTATTTAATGTTTTATTGTTAATTATGTGATAGTTTACATGGGAGAACACTAGTTTTACATTCATCCTATTGTATATAATTTCATTGCCATGTTTACAATCCCTTCCATGCATCATCAACCAACCAAAGGGTATACTCTGCAAGGCTGCTCTCCCCCCCGTCCCCCCTGGTCATCAGCACACAGCCCCTCTCTCTCTCTGGGTCTAAAGTCCCCAGCTGCTCCATCTCTCCATGTCATACTCTCTGCCTCCATCTCTGGCATCATTGTTTCTCTAGGTAGGGTCCCACACTCTGCTTTTCTTCCTTGATGGTCCCAGGAACCTCTGCTCCTAGACTGCAAAGTCAATTACTCCCCTCCTTTTGCTACAAAAACATCTACCTTTACATTTCTAGCCCTCACAGTTAGTCCTTATAGCAATTATTCACTATTGTGCCACATGAGTGCCATCCCCATCTCCTTTCATCAGCCCTACCCAACAGATTGTATACTATTCAGTGGAGATTCTAACTTCCTCCATGCCCTCTGGATCTAGGCTCCCTCTTGAAAGCTTATAAGCCAGTCACTTCTTGCCTTTGTAGTCCCCCATTTTGGGTAGTCAATGTCCAAGTTGTCTATCCCTGTCTACCCTGTGTATCAAAGGGGTGGGGATGATCCTTGCTGGAAAGATTTGTTCCCTCTTTTGAGCTACTGCATTCATAGGTGTAGGTCAAGTTCATCAAATTATATCAGATTACTCTTTTTTTCATCTTCTAGTTGAGCTCTGATCATCCAGTCATTGAAGCCAAGTCAAGTGGGTATTTTCTGTAAGTGTGGATGTTCTTATCAGCTGGATACTTTACTCTCCACTCTAGTCCTCTGTAGCTATGTCACTGACTCTGGGCCCAGGTGTCCCCAGGTCTTGCCATATTGCTGGTCAACCAGGTCTCCACCTGGGTTCACAGGAGTCTATTGAACATAGCAGGCCTTCACTCACAGCTTCATTGCTGTTTTCCCTCACTTCCCCTTATCGGTGACCAACATGGTCAGCAGTCAGAGTGCATGTCTGCTCGTGTATTCCCATTGAGTCTTGGAAGGGGGTTTGCCCTGAGGGGACCCAACCACTTGCCTTGATGTCTCCTGAGTGAGCAACTTGCTTGTTCTTGTAGTAGTCAGTTGGACTGCCATTACTGTTTTTTATTTTTCCTGTTGGTCTTTCTTTCAAGAAGTATCTTCTGTTCTTCTAGCCACTCCAGGTTGGTCTGCTTGTCCTTTCAAGTGGAAATTTCCTACCTCAGAAGATTCTTAGCCAGTCTTTTTATTATTGAAAACATCACTTAAAATTTATTTCAATTTGTTTTACACTCATTTGTTTTTGTGAATTTTGAATAATACATATATATTTTTAATTTAAGTGGTATTCATATAACAAAATTAACCATTTTAATTATGTTTATTATATTAAGGTATATAATCCACAAAGTATATTTAGTACTTTCTCAATGGTATGTGACCACCACCTCAACCTAGTTCCAAAACATTTTCATCACCTAAAGAATACCCCAAGGAGCCCTGGTGATGCTGTGGTTAAGTGTTTGGGAGCTAACCAAATGGTCAGTGTAGAAATCCCAGCTATGGGAGAAAGATGTGGCAGTATGCTTCCCTAAAGATTGTTGTTGACGACCCGGGAGCAGGCTTGTGGGATGTACCATTTGGTTGGTTGATGATGCATTGAGGGGATTGTAACCATGACAATGTAACGATATACAATAGGATGAATATAAAGCTAATGTTCTCCCATGTAAACCATCACATAATTCACAATAAAACATGAAAAAAAAATTGTTGTTGTTGTGTTAGGTGTCATCAAGTCAGTATCGACTCATAGAAACCTATGCACAACAGAAGGAACCATTGCCTGGTCCGGCGCCAACCACACAGTTGTTACTACACTTGAGCTCATTGCTGCTATCATCATGCCAATCCATCTCATTTGGGGTCTTTCTCTTCCTCACTGACCCTCTACTGATGTTCTTCTCCAGGGACTGGTCCCTCTTAATAAAAGTATGGGAGTTGAAGTTTGGCCATTCTGACTTCTAAGGAGCATTCTGGCTGTACTTCTTCCAACACAGATATGCTAGTTCTTTTGGTGGTATTTTAATATTTTTCTCCAACACCATAACTCAAATAACATCAACTCTTCTACAGTCTTCTTTATTCATTGTCCAACTTTCATATGTTTATGAGGTTATTGAAAATACATACCATGGCTTGGGTCAAGTGCACCTTAGTTAGTCCTCAAACTGATATTTTTGCTCTTGAAAATTTTAAAGAGGTTTTGTGCAGCAGATTTGATTTGAGTAAAATGAAGTCTTTGACAACTTCAATCTTTTCTCCATTTATATGAATGTTATTTATTGGTCCAGCGGTGAAGATATTGGTTTTCCTTATAATGAGATGCAACCCATACTGTGGTTTTTGATCTTCAACAGTAAGTATTTTAAGTCCTCTTCACTTTCAGCAAGCAAGGTTGTATCATCTGCACATTGCAGGTTGTTAATGAGTTTTCCTTCATCCTGATGCTACATTCTTCATCATATAATCCAGCTTCTCAAATTACTTGCTCAGCATACAAATTAAATAAGTGTGGTGAAAGAATACAACCCTGACACACACCTTTCCTAATTTTAAATCATTCAGTGTGCCCGTGTTCTGTATGAACAACTGTCTCTTGTTCTATGTACAGATTCCTCATGAGTACAATTAAGTGTTCTGGAATATTCATTCTCTGCAATGTTATCCACAACTTGTTATGAGTCACACAATTGAAAGCCTTTGCATTGTCAATAAAGCACAGGTAAACATCTTTTTGATATCCTCTGCATTTAGATTTAAAGATTGTTGTTGTTGTTAAGTGCCATCGAGTCAGTTCCGACCCATAGCGACCCTGTACACGGTTTCTGAGGGTGTAAATCTTTACGGGAGTAGAAAGCCTCATCTTTCTCCCGCGGAGTGGTTGGTAGTTTCGAACCGCTGACCTTAAGGTTCGCAGCCCGATTCATAACCAGTACGCTACCAGAGCTACCAGATTTAAAGATTACAGCCTTGAAAATCATATAGCGATAGTTCTATTCTGTTTGATAGGGTTACTATGAGTCCAATTTGACTTGCCGGAATGGGTTTGGTTTTAAAGAACATCCAGCACCCATTAAATAGTCAGCCTCCTTTGCCTCCTTCTTAGCTATACCTCCTTCTTAGCTCCTTAATTTTTTTATTTTTTCGATTGAAGGAAAATTCACAACACACATTCATCATTTAAACCATTAAAAATGTACAATGTACAGGCTGTTAGTCCATTCAAATACTTACTGATGATGATTAAAGACTACAGCTTTCGGTATGGGTTGCACCTCAATGTAAAGAAAACAAAAATCCTCACAATTGGTCCAATAAATGACATCGTGATAAATAGAGAAGAGATTGAAGTTGTCAAAGATGTTATTTTGTTTAGATCCACTATCAACATTCATGGAAACAAAAGTCAAGAAATCAAACTATGTATTGCATTAGGCTGTGCAAGACCTCTTAAAAAATGTTCAAGAACAACTCTGTCGGCTTGAGAACCAAGATATACCTGAGGACTAAGACCTGTCAGAGAAGAATATTTTAAGTACCATGGATTGCCAAAAGACCAAATCTGTGTTGGAAGAAGTATAGCCAGAATGCTCCTTAGAAGCTAGGATGGTGAAACTTTGCCTCTCACATTTCAGACATGTTATCAGAAGGGACTAGTCCTTGGAGAAGGACACCATGGTTGGTAAAGAGGAGGATCAGAGAAATGATCCTCCTCAACGAGAAGGATTGGCACTGTGGTAGCAGCAATGGGCTCAAATGTAACAAGAATTGTGAGGATGGTACAGGAGCAGGCAGTGTTTCATTTTGTTGTACAGAGGGTTGCTATGAGTCAGAACCAACTTGATGGCACCTAACAACAACAATAACAGCCAACAGTATATTCACATCATTTTGTAACCATCACCACTTTCTAATTCCAGAACATTTCAGTCCCCCCAAAGAAACCTCATTCTCATTCAGAAGTTGTCAGTTCTCACACCCACACCCAGTCACTGGCAGCCACTAATCTGCTTTCTGTTTTTTATGGATTTGCCTATTTTGACCATTTCATATAAATGGAATCTTGACAATATTTGGTATTTGTGTTTGGCCTCTTTCACTTAGAATAATGTTTTCAAGTTCCATCCATGTTGTAGGACCAGTACTTCATTACTTATGACTGGAGAACATTCCATTTCATGGATGTCTGATTTTATTTGTACATAATTCCTCCGTTGATGTACATTTGGCTTGCATCCATTTTTTGGCTACAGTTACAGATTGAATTGTGTCCTCTTCAAAATATGTGCTGTAAATCCTAACCTCTAGTGTTTATGATGGAGTCCTGGTATGACACTGTAGGATAAGCTCTTGACCTCAAGGGCAGTTTGAGCAGCAACTTTGGCAGTTTAAACTCACCAGTCATTCCTCGGGAACCCCTATATAGGGTCGCTATGGGTCAGAACCGATTTGAGGGCACTTAACAACAACAACAAGTGGTTATAAAGCCATTTAGGAATGGGTTATCTTTATATTTAATTGAGCCAGGATTCATGTATATTGTTCTTGAGTCCATTTCTTAAAAATATAAAATGATTAAGTAAGCAGAGATAGGGGAAGATTGATGCCAAGCCACCTGAAGATCTCCAAGGAACCAGGAAGAAGAAGCTGAAGGGACAAGGACCTTCCTCCAGAGTCCACAGAAAGTCTTCCCCTAGAGCCAGCGCTCTGAATTTGGACTTCTAGTCTCCTAAAACTGTGAGAAAATACATTTCTGTTTGTTAAAGCCATCCATTTGTAGTATTTTTGTTATAGTCACCTGAGATGCAACACTGTAGGATAAGCACTGGATGGCTATCATAAGGTTGACAGTTCAAATCCACTAGCCACTGCTCAGAAACCCTATACAGGACTGCTGTGCATCAGAATTGACTCAATAGCACTTAACAATGACAGATAACAAAGACAGCTACTATGACGAGTGATGCTATGAACATTCATGTACAAGTTTTTGTTTTAATACTTGTGTTTGATTCACTTGGATTTATTCCTAGAAATGGAATTGCTGGATCATGTGGTAATTCTCCACCACTTGTCCGTCAGTTTGTCCTACTCTGGTGGCCTGTGTGTTGCTATGATACTTGAAGCGATACCATCAGTATTTTAAATACCAGCAGGGCCACCAAGAGTGGACAGTTTTCAGCAGAGTTTCCAGATTAAGACTAGGAAGAAGGAGTGGTGGGCCACTTCTGAAGGATTAGCCAAGAAACACCTTATTAATAGCAGTGTAACATAGTCTGATATTGTGCTGGAAGATGAGCCCTTCAGGTTGGAAGACACTTAAAATATGGTTGGGGAAACACTACCTCCTCAAAGTAGAGTTGACATTAAAGACATGAATGGAGAAAAGCTTTTGGGATTTTCTTATTGGACACAACTCAAAATGAGAAGAAACAACTACAAAATCCATTAATAATAGGGACGTGGAATGTATGAAGTGTGAATCTAGTAAAAGTTGAAGTTGTGAAAAATGAAATGGAATGCATAAAGATAGATATCCTAGACACTAGTAAGCTGCAATGAACTGGTATCGACCATTTTGAATCAGACAATTATATGGTTTACTGTGCCGGAAACAAACTGAAAAGGCATGGAATTATATTATCATCAAAAAGAGAATGCAAATAAAAATGAGATACCATTTTAATCTTCCAGATTGAAGAAAATAAAAAGTTTGATTTTGCAATATGCTAGGAAAAGTATGGGGAAGAGGTACTGTGGTATGGCATTGGTTGAAACAGAATTAGGAACAAACTTTCGGTGTGCAATTTAGGGAAACTAGTGCTGTAGGATAAGCACTAGACAGAAAGATCAGTTTGAACTGCAAGATCGGTGGTTCAAATCCACCAGGCACTCTTCGGAAGCCCTATACAAGGTCACTATGAGTCAGAACTGACTTCACAGCACTAAACAACAAACACAGATCTGTAAAATGCATATAGCCTTTGACATAGCACTTACCCTTCCAGGTCCTTGTATCTAATAGATAAACTCATCCTGTTGTTCAAAGACTTATGTACAAGAGTGTCTATTGTGTTATTATTTATAATAATGATAGAGTAGAAACAATTTAAACATGAAATTATTAAATAAATTATGATATGCGATGCTATGGACCACTAACTTCAAGGTTGGTTGTTCAAACTCACCAACTGCTCCTTGGAAACCCTATACAGTGTCTCTATGGGTCAGAACTGACTAGACAGCACTCAACAACAATAACAAACAACTGAATACTATGCAGTCATTAAAAAGGATAAAGTAGATACATATCTTCATATACATGTATAATTGCCAAACACTGGAAGCAACCAAGATATCCTTTAATCATGAATGGATAAATGTACATACATACAATAGAGTATTATTCAGTGATAGAAAGCAATGGCTTTAAGGCTTTGAAGAGACATGGAGAAATCTTAAATGCAGATAGCTAACTGAAAAAGCAAGCCTGGAAAAGCTATATACTGTATGACTCTAACTATATGACATTTTGGAAATAGCAAAACAATGGAGACAAGAAAAAAGATCAGTGATTGCCAGAAGTGCAGGAGTACAGTCCTATTTTTAAAAAATCTTTTATTGTGAGTGAAGGTTTACAGAGCAGACTATTAGTTTTACATTCAACGAATCATATACTTTGCTTCTTTATAATGATTGCAATCCCTTCATGTACATTCAGTTAACAGTACTTACCTCTATTCACTTTAATGCTTGTGTTCCTCCCTGCGTCTCCCACTACCTTCATCTTTCCTCTGCCAACTTCCTTCTTGTTGTATATTGCCTGCCCCATCACCCATGATAACGTGCATCTGCCCTCGAGCCCGTTAATAATTTTTCTTCCCCCTCCCTGAGAACCATCATAGAATGTTCCTTTTATCAAGAAAGCCTTTTCTTAACTTTTTTTCTTCTCTTAACTTTTTACAACAGTGGTCTTAGACAATAGTTGTCCTTTTGTGATTGACTAATTTCACTCAGCATAATGTCCTCCAGGTTCATCCATGTTGTGAGGTGTTTCACAGATTCATTGTTATTCTTCATTGTTGCATCATATTCCATTGTGTGTATGTACCAACATTTGTTTAAACATTCTTCTGTTGATGGGCATTTAGACTGTCTCCTCTTTTTGCTATTGTGAATAGTGGTACGATGAATATAATTATACATATATATATAATAGTGTACTATCTCTTATTTCTTGAGGATATATACCAAGTAGATAGATTTCTGGGTCATTGATGTTTCTATTTCCAACTTTTTGAGAAAGCACCATACCATTTTCTAGTACTTACATCATTTTAAAATCCCACCAGCAGTGTAGGAGGATCCCAGCAGTCTTTCCACATCCTTTCCAGCATTTGTTGTTATTGTTGTTTTTTTTAAACTTTGTTATTAATGATGGAGTAAGATGATATACCATTGTCTTGATTAGCATCTTTCCAGTGGCTAATGATCATGAGCATTTCTTCATATGTTTGTTGGCTGCCTGAATATCTTCTTTGGTGACATGTTTGTTCTTGTCTTCTGCTCAGTTTTAAATTGCATTATTTGTCTTGTTGAAGAGTTGAAGTGTGATATAAATTTTAGAGAGTAGTTTTTTGTCTGATACATCACTGCCAAACGTTTCCCCAGTTTTGTGGGTTCTATTTTTACTGTTTTGGTGAAATCTTTTGATGCACATAAGTGTCTAATTTTTAGGAGGTCCCAGTTACCTGTTTTGTCTTTTGCTTATATGTTTTCTGTTATGTTTGATTGTGTATTTATGACATATATCAGAATCCCTCAGTTTGTCCCTATTTTTTCATGGATAATCCTTATAATTCTAGGCTTTTACGATACATATACTCTTTCATATACATAAAACTAGCAAGTACATATCGTATTCTCCTATTTTTGTAAAAACAAAAGTACAAGTATTTCCTGACTTACGGGTTTCTGTCTGACAGCTCTGTCATACGTCAGTTCTAATGTAAGTTGAATAGCTCATTAAAATTTTTTTCATTATTACTGCTTTTTATTATCAGTATCTTTATAAATCTGATCTTTGTCCTTGGGAGTTGGAAACATGACATATAAACTTCCAGGTAGATATATTTTAATGTATACATGTTAGGTGCTGTTGAGTTGGCTTGGCTTATAGCGACCCTTTACACAATGTTATAAACACTGCCTGGTCCTGTTCTGTCCTCACAATTGTTGTTATATTTGGACCTTTTGTTGTAGTCGCGGTATCACTCCATCTTGTTGGGTGTTTTCCTCTTTTTTTTTTTTTGCTGACCCTCTGCACACATAATATGTTTTTGTTGTTAAGTGCCGTCGAGTGGATTCTGACCCATAGTGACCCTGTATAGGGTTTCCAAGGAGGAACTGGTGAGCTTGAACCACCGACCTTGCAGTTCAAACAACTTTGCAGTCTGACGCATTAGCCTACAGCACCACACAAGGATAAAAAAACACACACAAATTGTAACCACTTACTCCAATGATAAAGAAGAGTTGGAGGGCACTGGTATTTTGTCAGCTTTGGTAATAACTGCAGATGTGGAAGGTTCTGGATCATCTGGAATATCCCTGGGAATAGGGATGATTTTTTTAATTAGAAAATTGGTGGGAGTTATCTATATGGTCCTTTTCCTTTTTTCTTCTTATATTTTACAATAACATCTCGTTGCTTCCTGAATTTGCTTATTGACTTTAGTAAAGTGTTCAACATTTGGGTCCATGCTCTTAAGCAACTGAAGTCCCTGAGTTAGTTTAGGAAGAACTTCAGCTAATTCTTGAACTGTAAAATTTCTTGACAACATCTCTTCTTCCTTTTACTTATGATTTCTTTCGACAGTATTTCTTTTCCTTCAAAATACAGCAAGTCATGATTTGCTCGTTTCCCTTCTTTGTGATCTAGGAGCGGATCCACTTCAGCAACATCAAGTTCTAACTTCAGTGTTCTTGCTATAAGGATGATTGTTTTCCCAATGATCTTTTCCATCCTATCATCCTGCTCAAATGCTTGGAGCATATTCACATAACTCAGGAACTTCTCTATATTCACTGCATGCATTTTCTTATAACTTCTCCCCAGAACAATATACTAACAAAAAGATGTATCAAAAAACAAAACAAGACAGTCCTAAGTGTGGCTCGTTGTGACTTGAATACATCATGAGTCGAGGACTGACGACCTTTAACACACTCACACACACATGCACACACATGCCATCTTGGTATAATGTAGGAGGGCACTGAAGAAGAAATGTGAATTACTAGCACCATCTGAGATGCTGTTGGAGGCTGGCTACCAGAGAGAGGGATTCTATCCGAATTCCTCACTTTTAAAAGATTGTCACAAGACACAGTTTCTTTGTATTGCGTACCCAGAGAGATTACATATGGCCCAGTGACAGCATTTCTTCATGAAGCAGGTCCAGCTCTCTGTAATGCACACCATTTATGTATATTTGCTTTTTATCCTTTCTTGCCTCACTGGCCCTTTCCTTCATTCTCCCCATAATGAATTAGTACTTCACCTTTCCTGGATTCTGTTTTTTAGGGAACTGGAGCTAAGGCAGTCAGTATATCTTAAATATTTTATGATGAATAAAAAACAATGTTGTTGTTAGGTGCCATCGAGTCGGCACCGACCCATGACCTCATGCACAGCAGGACAAAACACTGCCCAGTCCTGGGCCAATCTCACTACTGTTGCCATGCTTGAGTCCATTGATGCTGCCCCTTGGCCAAACCATCTTGTTGGAGGTCTTCCTCTTTTTCTCCAACCCTCCAGCTTACCTAACATGATATCCTTCTCCAGTGACCGGTCCCTCCTGACAATATGTCCAAAGTATGAAAGACGAAGTTTTGCCATCTTGGCTTCTCAGGAGCATTCTGGCTATACTTCTTCCAAAATAGATCAATTGGTTCTTTTGATAGCCCATGGCACTTTCAATATTCTCCTCCAACACCATAACTCAAAGGCATCAATTCTTCTACAGTCTGGTGTGGTGCTATGGGTTAATGCGCTAGACTGCAAAGTTAGTTTGAAATGCGAGGTTGGTGGTTCAAGCTCACCAGTCGCTCCTTGGAAACCCTCTACAGGGTTGCTGTGGGTTGGAACCTACTCAATGGCACTTAACAACAACAACAACAAACCAATAGTGCTCATTTTATTCCATGTAGAATTTTCCTGAGAAAACTCTTCGGAATACTGACAGAAGTCATAGTATAAAAGAACTTCCAATAAGCATGGGACCCAGTTAACAAGAGCTCCTTTGCTGTTTAGTTATTTTCTTGCCAAATTTCAAGGACATATAGAAATTGGAGAAAATCTGTATTAGCACTGGAAGGATAGTTACATTTTGTGATATTTCAGTCATATGCAGTACAAACATACTTAGACTGAAGGGACTATTAACCAGACTTCAACTTCATAAATAGAAAAGAAAAGTTCATCTGGGAAAAGAAGTAGATGAGAGTCCCCCAGGAACTTCCCCACAAATCCAAGCTCAGAACAGAGCCCTCAGAGTTAGGATGGGCTGTGAGATAGTGGGTGGATGGCCTGAAACTTTGCCCCACGGCTCAGGCCTGGAGCCGCTCTTTCTTCACTCACTCTCAGCATGGCACTGTGTCTTTGCTGCAGAGCAGACACAGCTAGGCAAAGCAGGAGCACTGCTGAAGCCCCCCTCCCCACACAACCCCATGTCTCAGTTAGCTTCTGCTTGTCACGACCATCTTAAATGACTGCTAACAAATTTACAAGGTGAAAAATCACTTGATAAAACAGAAAGATGACTAAAGTTTTTCTTTAGAATAATATCACTTTTACTCAGATTGCTTTGCTGTATGAGCAAGGGGTAGAGTTACAGAATATATGCTAGAAATTGTGCACTAGAACACTTTGAGTATTTAATATTAGTTGTCAAATGTATCAGGGAAGAAAAAAAAACTGGCTCTAAAGATTAAGTCCTGCAAAAATAGCATCATCTTTGGCACAGGACCATTTCTAGTAGAGGGAGGAGGAGATAAGGGATGCCATCTGTCATGATTTTGCCTGGCCTTTCACCCAGTCCCATGACACACTCATTAATCACTTGTTCAACCAGCCAAACAGAGGTTGAGCAGGAAGCCAGCTGTTAGGCCCAACTTGAAAAAAATAAATTAGCACAGGAGCAGAAGAGGCAAAATCTAGCCCCTAACTGGCAGGCTAGGGCAAAAGTTGATGCCATTTGGTCCAGATGATAAAGTACCAGAGTGAGTACTACCATACTGAAGTAGAAGAGGTATTGGAGCAAGATTCAATGAGCGGGCAGACTAACATCTATGACTCAGGGCAGAGGAGAGGGCAGAAAGGAGCTGAAGTATAGTGGTTGTTATTGTTGTTGTTAAGTGCCGTTGAGTCGGTACCAACCCATAGCAACCCTATATAGGGTTTTAGAAGAGTGTCTGGTGAGCTTGAACCACTGACCTTGCAGTTCAAACCAACTTTGCAGTCTAGCATGTTAACTCATAGCACCACACCAGGACTCCGAAATATAGTGGGGGTATTGTTAATTCTGGGAAGACCTCCTATACTTGGTCCCCCATACCTGGCTTCTTGACTCCACAGGTTCACTGGCCAAGCCTGGTGAGCCATGATCTAAGAGGACCAACAGAGTAGTTACTCTATTTCCTACTCACTACTCAACTCCACTTTTCAAGGTTAGCTGGTTCACTAGGGAGTAAGAAGTAGCTATGGGTCTTTCCTTAGAACCAAAAGAAGCACACATACAATAAAAACAGAATTTAAAAGATTTTGGAAACAATGGATAATTATAGTAAGAATACGAATGGGATGTTGTTGTTGTTGTTAAGTGCCATTGAGTTGGTTCTGACCCATAGTGACCCTGTATAGGGTTTACGAGGAGCAACTGGTGAGCCTGAACCACCAATCTTGCCTTTCAAATGGCTTTGCAGTCTGGTGCATTAACCCACAGTGAAAACCAGCATGTGAAATTATTTGAGCACCATGTTTATAGTTGTGTAAAAATGTATGCATGAGGACAAAAGGAAATACCAGAAGGAAAGACCTCAACCTGACAGCAGTAATTGTTAGGGGATACAATTGTGACTATATTTTTTCCATTTAAAAAAAATATCAATATGCTATTGTACTTTCTATAGATTAAAAAACATTTCAGAAATAATCAATTAGAGACCTTTCAGTCTAATGATAAATTTGCTTCATACCATGCCTCCTATTAACAACAAATAAAAAAGATTGACAAAATATTTTTAAAAAAATCTGTTTGAAGGGATTGTATAATTACCAAAGTAGTGAGGAATTGTTGGTCCAAGTCTCAGGTAAGAAGGGAAGCATGAGAATTTACAAGGAAAAATTATGCACTTTATTCAAACGAATTTTCTTTCTTTCTTTTTTCTCTGTTCATACAAGCATGAGTTTATTCCATACAAAATGTGATTAAGCATATCTCTCTGATTGATGGATGACTATAAACAAGTTCTGTCAGTAGGACACAGTGGCTTCTGAGAACATTTGTTGGGTCAGTTACATTCAAGGCAGAGAGGTCACCTCAGATGGTTGTTGATAGGTTTTGGGAATTCCAAAGGAGTCATCCTGATAGTTAAGATGAAGCACTTGTTGTTATTAAGTGCTGTCGAGTCGATTCCGACCCTTAGCGACCCCGTACAGGGTTTCCAAGGAGCAGCTGGGTGAGCTTGAACCACTGACCTTGCAGTTCAAACGACTTTATAGTCTGATGCATTAGCCCACAGTGCCACACCAGGAGCTCTGGTAGCATTAGTGGTTACGAATCAGGCTGCTAATCTCACGGTCAGCTGTTCAAAACTACCAGATGTTCCACAGGAGAAAGATAAGCCTTTCTGCTCCCGTAAAGATTTACAGCCCCGGAAACCCTGTACAGGGTTGCTGTGAGTCGGAACTGACTCCACGGCACATAGCAACAACAACCACATCCTGATAGATTTTCTCGAAGGATACAGCATGATCACAGGAGCTAATAATGGAGAAGTTTCAAGAACAGTGAAAATTGCACCGGTAAGAGACACTACACCTGCTCCTTCTTCAAAAATAACAAGGATTGCCCTATGAGAATTTCATGGGACACCTCCCTTCATCCACCTTATAGCTCTGACCATGCCCCTTCAGACTTCTATTTCCAAATCTCAAAGAAATTTTCAAAGGAAAATGATTTTACTTCCTCAAGGATGCCCAAACCATTTTTTGATATGGTGTAAATTGAAAAGAGCAGAATTCTTCAAGAAGGATTAGAGACATGGAAGTGTGCAGATCTACACGGAGGGTATGCAACAAACAATTCTTTATAATAAAAAACAAAACAAAACCAGTATCAGATTTTTAAAAACTTTATTTAATAAAAGTTTCCATGATTTCATAGCAATCATTTCTGACCTACCATTGTACAATATTTTCTATTTTGTAACTGACTTAATGTCATTCAGCATGTCTTCAAGGTTCATGCATGTTGGAGCATTTATCAGGATTCCGCTTCTCTTTAAAGCTGAGGAATAAATAGTCCATTGTACGTATAGGCCATATTTTGTATGTGTATTTATCTGTTGAGGAGTAGTTGGTTTTCCCCACCTTTCAGCTGTTTTGAGAGCGCTGTACAAGTATACATATGGCTGTCTGTGACACTTTAGTAGATCTAAAGAATATACCTAGGAGGGGAATTGCACCCCAGCTCAAGTTTCATGAGAAGCAGCCAAATTGTTTCAACAACGTTCAAAAGCATTCTCATCAGCAATGGATGAGGAATCTAATTTCTCCACACCTCCTCCAATTCTTATTTCTCCTTTTTGGGTGTTTATCTTAGCTACCCCAGGTGTTGTTGTTACGTCCCATCAAGCTGGTTCTGACTCATACCGATCCTGTATACGGTTTCCGAGTGGCGGCTAGTGGATCTAACTGCTGACCTTGCACTTCTCCTGCAGTGCTACACTCGTGCTCATACGATTAGAATTATACTTCCTAAGACTGTTGTGAAACTTGAGCACAGTGCCTTGTTGTTCAATAATGTATCATTGAAGAAAATTAGGTCCCAGAGATTTTTTCTTCCAATAACTTTATGATTTAAGGTTTAAGACTTAGGTAGTTGACCTATGTTGAATTAGTTTTTGTATAAGGTGTGAGGTATGAATCTTTAATTTTTCTGCATGTGGAAATCCAGTTTTGCCAGTACCATTTGTTGAAGACATTATTCCTTCCTTCCTTGTTGAATGGTTTTGAAGACTAGCAGATTTTGGGGGGGATTTTCTATCAGAGGGTCATGTTACCTGTGATAGATAGTTTTACCTCTTCCTTTCTAACATATTTATCTTTATTTTTCTTGCTTTATTTTCTGGCTAGGCCTTACAGTATAATGCTGAATAGGAATGGTGAGAGTGGGCGTTCTTGTCTTGTTCCTATTGTCAAGAGAAAGTTTGAGTGTAATGTTGGCTGTTGCTTTCTCATAAATATACTTAATCATGTTGAAAAAATGATAACACCTTCTCATGACCACAATGATTTAACTTTTATAAGGTCCCAGTTGTCTACTTTGTTTTCTGCACCTCATGCATTTTTTGCTGCATTTTATATTTTATCATTAAAAATACTTAGGTTCTTGTTTTAGATTGAGCATTTAGGTTCTTCCTTTATTTTAAATTAATTTTTGCATATGGTGTTTGATACGGATCTTGCTTCATTTTCATGTATTTGGAAATACAATTTTGCTAGCACCGTTTGTTGGCGAGACTGCCCCTTCACCATTGATTTTTCTCTTGTTGAAAATAATAGATGTATGGATTTATTTCTGGGTTCTCAATTATTTTTCACTGGCCATTAAACCAGTACTAGGCTGTTTGGATTACTATGGTTACATAGTCTGTTTTGAAATTAGCAAGCGTAAGGACTCTTACTTTGTTGCTGCGCTTCAAAATTGTTTAGGTTATTCAGGGCCTCTTGCCTTTCCATAAACAATTGAGAATTAGCCTTTGCATTTCCACAAAGACCAAGTGATGGATGTTTTCCATCATCATTACTCTAAACAGTTTCCTCTGGGGTATGACCAGCAGTGCCCCCACTCTTCTTCATTGAAGTCTACAGCTACATCTTTGAAGGTCACTGATTCAAGTGGTTGCGTTGTCAACAGCTCAGTTGCCAGTGGTATTCTTCTGGGTTTTGACTCACAAAGAGTCGAAGCACCAAGCAGGCAAAGCCACCCTCTGAGACCATCGCTTCTAGCTTCTCAAACACTGAACACTTGCATTTTAAAAAGAGTCACACTTTACTTTGACAAGCCCAACATCTCTGGTAGCATAGTGGTTACTAGTTGGGCTGCTAACCCAAGGTTAGCAGTTCAAAACTACCAGCTTTTCCACGGGAGAAAGATGAGGTTTTCTGCTCCCATAAAGATTTATAGCCTTGGAAACCCTATACAGGGGTGCTATGAGTCCGAACTGACTCCACAGCACATAACCACCACCACCATGCTTCTCCTAAAGTCTATGGACAATTACAAAGGTTAAGAGGCTAAGAAACTTAGCAGAACATTTGATAGATTCCCAGGATTGTTGTTGTTGTATGTGCAGTCAACTCAATTCCGACTCATAGTGATCCTCATTTCCAAGAAGCAGCTGGTGGATTTGAACCACTGACCTTGCAGTTTGAAGTCCAGTGTTTATCCTGTTGCGCCATAACAGGAGACTAAAATTGGAGTATGGTGAGGATCACAGACTTTTGGTTGAGCTTAGTTTGAACTACACATAGACCAGTCCTCACAGGAACTGAATCCATTTTAAACTCTCTGGTGATCTGAGATTGCCAATGTATCTAGTTTAGCTACCTGCCAGAAAACACAGCGTCAACAGGAATAGTACCAGAAAGGAAAATTGCAGGCCAATCCCATGTATGAACATAGATATGAAAAGTCTGGACAAATTATTGTCAAACCAAATCCAAGCGTACATAAAAACAGTAACACTAAGGAAGTGTGACGCCATTTTCCACAGTGATTATATCATTTTATAGTCCCATCAGCAGTGGGAAAGAGTTCCAATCTCCCTACACCCTTTCCAACATTTGTTGTTTTTGCATTTATTTCTTTCTTTCCAACATTGCCATTATTAGCTGGGGTGAGATGATACCTCATTGTTTTGCATAGCTCTAATAGTGATTTGCAGGAGCTCTGGTAGCATAGTGGTTATGAGTCGGGCTGCGAACCTTAAGGTCAGCAGTTCAAAAGTACCAGCTGTTATGGGGAGGAAGAGGAGGCTTTCTGTTCCTGTAAAGATTTGCAGCCTTGGAAACCCTATGCAGGGTCACTATGAGTCGGAACCTACTCCACAACACACCACTACCACCAATGGTGATTTGCATCTCTCTAATGGTGTGGTGCTGTCAGATAAAGCTAGGGATTCAAAGGTCAGTTTGAGCCACAAGGTCAGTAATTCAAACTCACTAGCCACTCCTTGGAAACCCAATACAGGGTCGTTATCAGTGGGAATCAACTCCATGGTACTTAATAACAAAAACAATGGCTAATGCAGTGATTCCATATGATAAACACTGGACTGTGAAGTGAACCACAAGGTCTGTGGTTCAAGTCCACCAGCTGCTCCACGGGAAAAAGTTGAGGCTTTTTGTACCCTAGAAGGTTTAAAGTCTCGGAAACCCTTTTTAGGATTGCAATAAGTCACAAATGATGGCAATTAACAACAATAACAAATGGCTAATGATAACGAGCGTTTCTTCATGTGTTTGTTAACTGCCTTATTTGGTGAAGTGTCAGTTCTTGTCTCTACCCTGAAACTAGATGAAGTACATAGTGCCTGGCTACAACTACCAATCGCTCTGCTCAGGACTGAAATAGAACGTCCTGAAAAGAAAGAGAGAGAAAGAAAAAGCTTAGAACAAAATTTAGAATGATGAAAAAAAACCACACTTACTGGTGGAACCCTCAAGACTGAAACCCTTAGTACACTGCAAGCCTGGCAGGAAACCAACCTGGGGGCTCAACTTTTAGGCAAACAATAGATAAGCCTCTAAAGTGAATAATAACACCAGGAAGAAATGTACTTCTCAGTACAATCAACCATACAAAACCAATAGGACAGGATTTACCCAAAAACAAAACTCAAGAGGCATAAAAGAAGAATGAATGCAAGGGTGGGAGATATATCATGGGGGAAAAAAGTAGAAATTGTTGAACAGAAAACTAACTTGCTCTGTAATCTTTTACCCAAACGATAATTAAAAAGTGAAAAACATTATTACTGAGTTGGGTTTATTTCAGGAGTGCAAGGCAGGTTTAAATCAATCAATGTAATTCACATTAAAGAGAATTAGAAAGAAAAATTACATGGTCATGTTGATAGATGCAGAAAAATTTTTTTATAAAATCAAACGTACATCTGTGATAGAAATATTTCTCAAAGAGTATAAAAGGAATCTGGTACTCTACAAAGCAGACATTATATTTAAAAGTGAACTGTTGAAAGCTTTATTCCTGAGAGAAAAGTAGCAGGTATGCTTGCTATCACCTTTTATAATCAATATTATATTGGAGGTCCTAGCTGCTAGGACCAATGTCTTTCTTTGTTGTTGGTAAGTGCCATCGAGCTGGTTCCCACTCATAGTGACCCTGTATAGGGTTTCTGAGAAGCAGCTGGTGGGTTTGAGACATCAATATATAGGGATTGGAAAGGAGGAAATAAAGATGCCGTAATTGTCAGGTGGCATAATTTATGTGTTGAAAATCCCAAAAGTCTACAGATAAAGACTATTAGAATTAACACATGAATTTAGAAAGATTATGAGACAGATCAATGTATAATATCAATTTCATATGTCAGAAACAAACCTCTAAAAATATTATTACCAAAAAAAAAAAAAAAAATCAAATAACTAGGGGTAAATCTTACAAAAGTTATGTTCCATGCAGGATCTATAAAATATTACTCAGAGAACTTAAAAAAGACTCAAACATTCATATATCAGAAGGCTCAATAGTATAAAGACGTCAGTTTTCCCCAAACTGATCTGTGTTTTCAGTTCAATCTGATCTAAATTTCAATGATATATTTAAGTGATTTTGAAATATGAAATATGAAAAATTTGAAACATGAAAATTGGCAGTGTGATTCTAAATGTATGGCAATACAAATAACCAAGAATACTAAGACAATCCTGAAGAAAAGCAATGAGAATCATTAACACATATGAAAACTTACAATAAAGTTACAGTAATTAGACAACGTGATACCACTGTGAGAACATTCAAACCAATAGTGGAACAGAAGAGAGAGTAAAGAAACAGACCTATACATACCATGGTAAGTAAAAAAAAACCACATATTACTACTAGAGTTCTAGTTCACAGACACACAATTTATTCCAAACGAAAAGCGTTTAAATGTGTCCTGTGATCAGTGAATGGCTTATGACAAGTTCTCTCAATAATAGACTCACAGAGTTTCATTAAGATGTTTTCAAAAAACCAAAAGGATACTTTTTGTGTCATGGAAAAAAACAATTTTGAGGTCATCATATTTTTAACAAAATTCAAGGAAACATCTTCACAAATCATTGAAGCTTTCTAACAAGTTTATGGTGCCCCACATAAAAGCCTTCTACCAGCTTAGTATGAGCTGAATAAAATGCTGCCCCACATAAAACAACAATTTTTAGGTGGATCAAGTGTTTTAAGGAAGGTTGGAAAGACCTCAAAGATGAGGCAATAGTGGGAAGACATCAGCTTAGATGACTGAAGATGAGAACTGGGTAAGAGAAGCCCACATTCATTCATTGCAATCCCCACAATGTAACACTTCTCTGTGTTTCCTGTTTCAATTTCACCTTCTTTCCTAACCCTTCTGAATTTTGTGTTTGGGCAAATACGGTCCTTTTGATCCCAAATGGTTGGTTATTCTAAGGTGTGCTATATCTCCTTAGTGTTATTATTCCTCTTATAGACCTGGCTATTGTTTAACTCAGGAGCCCTGGTGGCACTATGAGTTGGGCATTGGACTGCTAACTGCAAGGTCAGTGGTTCAAACCTACCTG
>NW_006408571.1:11598267-11601234 GCF_000296735.1 Chrysochloris asiatica
TGATAAAATGTTCTAAAATTGATTGTGATAATGGTTTTGGTATATTATGCAAATATACTAAAAGCCATTGAATTATATAAATTTTTTAAAGGGGTGAATTATATGGATTGGTGTGGCTCTGTAGGTTAATGCGCCAGACTGCAAGGTTGGATTGAACCACAATGTAGGTGGTTTAAGATCACCAGCCGCTTCTCGGAAACCCTATACAGGGTCGTTATGGGTTGGAACAGACTCGACGGCACTTAACAATGACGATCTTAATTAAGCTATTGCAAAAAAGTAAACCATTAGCATTAAGAATTTTTTTCCAGGTTTAAGGAAAAGTATTTAGAAAATGGGAGTCCTGATGTATCCCTATAAGATAAGAACTGGACAGCTAGTTGCAAGGTTGGCGGTTCAAACCCACCAGCTGCTCTTTGGAAACTCATTCTGTGGTCAGTGAATGACTGAAGACAAGTTCTCTCAGTAAAACATTTGTCTTAGTTTTGTTAGGGTACTTTCAAAAGGAAAAAAAACAAAAAACTTTTTGGTGCCGTGATAAAAATGATTTTAAAATCAGGGCTAATTTCTAACAAAACTCAACTGGACATCTCCCTAAATTGCTGAAACTTTGCAACAAGTTAATGGGAATGTTGCCCCACATAAAACAACAGTTTTAGATGGATCAAGTGTTTTAAGAAGGTCAGGAAGACCTCAAAGATGAATTCAAGACAGAAAGACCAGCTCAGAAGATTAAGGCAACTGTCTTTTGAGGAATTCCAAAAGGATTATCTTGATAGATTGTCTCTAAGGACACAGAACGATCATGGGAGCTTATTAGGAAAAAGTTTTAAGAAAATTGAAAACTGTGTTGGTGAGAAAAAGTCCAGGAAAGTTGTTCTGAGGAATTTTTTTCCATCAGGACAATACACCTACTCGTTCTTGAGAGTAATAAGGGCTCTCCTATGAAAATTTCACGGGGAAGCCTTACCCCACCCACCCTATATCTCTGATCTTGCCCTTCCAAAGAACATTGGAAAGGTGCACAATTTGAGTCCCTCGAGGATGCCAACACTGCTATTTCAGTATAAATCTAAAAGCAAAGACTTCTTAGGGGAAACGTTAGAAAGATGGAAACACTGCTTTCAGAAGTGTGTTGTTGTTAAGTGTCACGGAGTCAGTTCCAACTCACAGCAATCCTATATAGGGTTTCTGAGGAGTGACTGGTGGGTTTGAACCACTGACATGGCAGTGGTCCAGTGCATTACCCTCCAGTGCCACACCAGGACTCAGTGGAAATGCTACACAAAATTAACTTGTGTTTTTCTTTTATTTCCTGATATGTGCACATCTAACAACACGAGTCTCACTGAGCACCCAAGAGTCCTGAATGCACCAGAATTTTGTGTTCATTAAACACTATGAATGTTTCAAGTGAATGGGACAGCAACAGCAGACATGCATGCTATAGAGATGGGGTCCTCCGCAAGACTAACCCCAAATCAAACCCATTGCCATTGAGTTGACGCTGACTCATAGCCCCACAGATGTTCAAGGCTGTGATCTCCATGGAAGCAGACTGCCACATCTTTCTCCTGTAGAGCAACTGGTGGGTTTAAACCTTTGATTGGCAGTCAAGAGCTTTAACCACTGTGACACCAGGGCTCCTTTCAAAAGACCATATTCTGAGAAGTTATAGCAAAGACCTTCATTTCTTATCTTTGTTGTTGCTGTTGTTAAGTGCCGTAGAGTTGGATTTAACCCACAGCAACCCTTTATAGGGTTTCCGAGGAGCAGCTGGTTGAGTTTGAACTGCCAACCTTGCAGTTCAAACTGACTTTGCAGTCCAGTGCATTAACCCACAGCGCCACACCAGGACTCCTTCTTATCCTTGATGTTGTTGTTAAGTGCTGTTGAGTCGATTCTGACCCATAGTGACCCTGTACAGAGTTTCCGAGGCTGTAAATCCTTATGGGAGCAGAAAGCCTCATCTTTCTCCTGAAGAGTGGCTGGGGGACTCAAATCACCAAACTTGTGGTTCACAGTCCAGTGCTTATCCTATAGTCACTGTGCTCCCCTATAACAATAGGCTTGGGTTGTTTTGTTGGTTTTTTTTTGGTATTGGTTGACTAATATTTTAGTCATGGGGGTGACTAAGAATCATAGTCTTGAGTTACACCCATCTCTATCTGACCAGTAAGCCTGGTCGTTTTTATAATTTTGAGTTCCATCCTACATTTCCCCCAACTCTATCCAGAAACTTCTAATGTGATCCTTTTCAGAGAAGTTGATACTGGTACTATCTAATTCTTCTGGTCTCAGGGCCCTGTACACTGATGTTCGAGTGGTTCCTTAGTCCACTGAATGAATTGTTCCCAGGTGTTTTTAGCTTTCATCACTCTTCATGAAAGAAATGTTTAAAAGGTCAAAATAAATGCAAAGATACCTCATATTTATGAATTAAATGACTTAATATTGCTAAAATGACAATACTGCCCAAACTGATCTATAGGTTCAACACAATCCTAGATGGTTTCTTTGTAGAAATTTATAAAATGATCTGAAAATTCATATGGAAATTAAAGAGATCCAGAATAGCCAAAACAGTCTTGAAAAAGAAGAAAATAAGAAGACACATAGTTCCCGATTGTAAAACTTGTTACAAAAAAATAAAGTAATCAAGAGAGTGCAGTTCTGGCATAAAGACAGATATATACATCTATGGAATAGACTTGAGAATCCAGAAATAAACTCTCATTTTTATGATCAATTGATTTTTAAAAAAAATTATTATTATTGTGAACTGAGTGATAGTTTACATGGAAGAACATCAGCTTTACACCATTGTTTCATTGCAATGACTACAATCTCCTCTGTGCATCATCATTCAACAGTATTTGCTTCCTTTCCCTCTGTGTTTTTTCTTTTTTGGGGTGGGGTGGGGAGATGTACACAAAAACACACAGGAATATATAATAATTTAAACAA
>NW_006408571.1:11605314-11606685 GCF_000296735.1 Chrysochloris asiatica
TTCCCTTTTACATAAATGTATTCATCCAAAGAGATATTTTGAACCCACAACCTCAGAACATGCTGTAAAGGGAAAATGGAATGGACTAAACAGATCTAGATTTGAATCTTAGTTTTACCACTTTTTTGTGACCTTGGGTAAGTTTTTTCCCTTAGTATGGATTTATTTTCTTATTTGTAAAACAGAGTGATAATAGTACAAACCTCATAAAGTGCTTATAGGATTAAATGAGATCTTTTTTTGTTGTTATTGTTAAGTGCCATCAAGTCCATTCTGACTCAGTGTCCATATATAGGGTTTCCAAAGAGTGGTAAATTGAACCGCTAGCTTTGTGGTTCAAACGGACCTTGTGGTACAGTGCTTATCTTACAGCGCCACACAGTGGCTAAAATGGAAGCGAAAATATGACAAAACACAAACTTCAGGAGAAGTTTCATTGAAGGCCTTTTATGCCCTTTCTGACTGCCTTCTGATCTTTTTCACAGATGGTGGAGGTCAGGTTTTTCACTGTTGGAGTGGAAATTTATATATAAATATGGGGAAGAGGCTAGACTAATCCATACACTAATGGATTAGAGTTGGAAATATCAGTATGAACCCATGTTTAGCTTTAGATACAGATGATTGCATATAGAAATATTTGTAATTATGTATATATACATGGGTTAGTATACACACATATATTTCCTTGCTCTTTTAGCTGAGAGGGTAAAACAGAAATGGTATCCTAGTAGCAATGGACATATTTAGTACCCAGATCTTAAGAAAGTTTTCAAATACATAAAGTAAAAACTGATAGAACTACTAGATGAAATACATGAATCCACAATTTTAGTCAAAGATTATAATATCCCTTTCAGTAATTGATAGTAGAAAAAAAAATCAGTAAGAAAATACAAGACTCAAACAACATTATAACCATCTTGACCTAACTGACATTTATAGAACATCCCTTCCAACAACAGCAGAAGATACATTCTTTTCAGATGCACACAGAATATTTGTCAACATAGACAATATTCTGGTCCATAAAAAGCCTCACTAAATTTAAAAGGATCCACATCATACAAAGCATGTTATCACACAAAAACAAATCAAAGTAGACACCAGTTAAAAATTAATCAAATTAGATTTCTGGAACAAACAAATAAATAATACACTTCTTAATAATCCATGGGTTAAGGAAGGGATCAAAAGAGAAATTAGAGAGTGTTTTGAACTAAACAAAATGAAGACACAAACTCTCAAACTTTGTGGGATTCTACCTACTGGAAGAGACCAATATTTATGCCCATTCAAAAAAAAGGCAATCCAACCGAATGTGAGAATTATCAAACAAGATCATTAATATCACATGTAAGTAAAATTTTG
>NW_006408571.1:11606785-11607666 GCF_000296735.1 Chrysochloris asiatica
CAGACCCCTCTAGACAAGATGAAAACTATTCAGTGGGGACTCTATCTTCCCCCACGATCAATTGATTTTTGACAAGTCAAAATGATTCAGTGGGAAAAATAACAGCCTTTCAAACAAATGGTGCTGGGATAATGGGATAGTCACATGCAAAAAAATGACTTTGAACCCGTACCCCATACCATATACAAAATTAACTCAAAATGGATACAAAACCTAAATATTTGAGCTAAAACTACAAAACTCTTAGAAGAAAACAGGAACAAAGCTTTATGATCTTGGATTTGGTAATGGTTTCTTAGATATGATACCAAAAGCATGAGAAGCAAAAGAAAAAAAATAGAGAAATTGGACCTTAGTAAAGTGAAAAACTTATGCATCAAAGGACACTATCAAGAGAGTGAAAAGACAATCCACAGATGGAAGAAAATATTTGAAAATGTGGTAAGGGTCTAGTATCTAGAATATATGAAGAATTCCTACAATTCAACTAAAAAGAAATAAACAACCAATTTTAAAATGGGCAGAGGCCTTGAATAGACATATCTCCAAAGAAGATATACAAATGACCAAGAAGCACATAAAAAGGTACTCAACATCATTAGCCATCAGGGAAATGCAAATCAAGACCACAATGAAATACCATTTTACATTACTGTTGTTATTATTAAGTGCTGTAGAGTTGGTTCCCACTCATAGAGTCCCTGTATAGGGTTCTAAGGCTTTCAGTCTTTGTGGGAGTATAAAGCCTCATCTTTCTCCTGCTTACATACACTTGGTGTTGTTGTTATGTGCCGTGGAGTAGGTTCTGACTCATAGCGACCCTGAACAGGGTTTCCGAGGCTGTTAATCTTTACAGGAGCAGAACGCCTCATCTTTCTCCC
>NW_006408571.1:11608822-11609603 GCF_000296735.1 Chrysochloris asiatica
ACATCTCTACTCTTCAACACTTTAAAAAGTTCCTGTGCAGCAGATTTGCCCAGTGCAATACGTCGTCTGATCTCTTGACTGCTACTTCCGCGAAAAAAAACCAGATCTTGAATTAATGACCTAAATTAAATTCATAGTCATGTTCTCATTAAAATGTAACTTTCCAAGTAAATATACCTACAAGAAGAGACTGCCCTAATTAGCAGGTGGGAGTATGTCAGTTCCTCTGGGTTATATTTTCCTGTGTAAATTAATAAACTAGAATTTTGATTTATGCTTCAGTCTCTTTTCAATTTAATTAGAGTGGTTTCATCATGAAGAAACCAATAGCCTCAAAGAACCTTGATGAAATGGAACATTTCTACCTGTAAAGCTGAGCAATGTTGATTCTGAATTCTACCTCTTTTCTGTTCCTCGTGATCTCTATCTTCCTGACTAGTTGCAGAGGGGGAGAGAGAAATATGAAACATCAGACTGCAATAACCACAACCCCAGTGTCCTTAGGCAGAAGATTTAGTGCTATCATTTCTCAGCTTAAGCTGTCCTCCTTTCTCTATGTTTTCTAGTCATTGAAAGTGGTATCCATTCAAATATATTTACTGAACAAAGGCGTTGTGAAGATATAATGTTACTTGGAAATGAACCCTGGTAACTAAAAGATATATATTTTTAATCTATTAGGAAAATCTCAAAAAACTTACTGCTATCGAGTCAATTTCAACTCATAGCGACCCTGTATAGGGTTTCTGAGCTAGTAAATCTTTCCTAGAACAGAGAGTCT
>NW_006408571.1:11624410-11635535 GCF_000296735.1 Chrysochloris asiatica
TAAGCCAGTCACTTTTTGCCTTTATAGGTCCCCCCTCCCCCATTTTAGGTAGCTAATGTCTAAGTTGCCCATTCCTATCAACCATGTGTACAGAGGGGATGGGAATGATTCTTGCTGTGAAGATTCTGTCTCTCTTGGTTGGTATTTTAAGCTACTACATCCATAAATATAGGTCAAACTCATAAAATTGTAGTGATTTACACTTGTTTTCTTTATAAAAAAATTTTTTAAAATCTTCTTTTAGTTGAGTTCTGATCATTGATACATTCTATCTGATGATGAGTGTGACACCATTCCTCTTCCATTTGTCATTGCCAGCATAGTAAATCATGTGATTGTCAGATTCAAAATGTCCAATACCTGTTCACTAATGCCTAAGATATTGATGTTTCATATTTGAGAATTTCCAATTTTCCTAGATTCATACTTCATATATTCTATGTTCAGATTATTAATGTATGTTTACAGCTGTTTATCTTCATTTTGAGCTGTGCCCCATCCACAAATGAAGGTTTTCTCTATATATAATATAGCCCAGGTGTGGTGCTGTAGGATAAGCCCTGGACTGCTAACTACAAGGTTGGTGGTTCAAACTCACCAGTGGCTCATTGAAAACCTTAAAGGGGGTCGCCGTGAGTTGGAACCAACTCAAAGGCACTTAACAACAACAACATATATATGTGTGTGTATATATATTGTTGTTGTTATTGGGAGCAATCAAGTTGATTCTGACTCATAGCTAACATGTGACAGAGTAGAACTTCCCCATTGTGCTTTCATGGCTGTGATTTTTTTTATTTATTTAACTTTTTACTGTGATTTGATTGAAGGTTTACAGACAAGATCATCAACTTTATATTCAACAAAAGTCTGTTTCATTTTAATGATTACAAATCCTTCTATGCAACAACAGTTATCCTGCTTCCTTTCTGTGGTTCTTATTTGCATTCCACCTACTTTGCTATCCCTTCTCAACTTTGACCTTAGGAAAATGTTGCCCTTTTGATATTGAATGGTTGACCATTCCACGATGAAGCATGTCTTGCCAGTGTTGTTGTCTTCCCCTATAAACCTATCTACTGCTTGGCTGAAAATTGGGCCACGTGGGTGAGTTCCTTTCCAGGCCTGAAGGGTGGTCGAGGGCTGTAGTCTCAGGTTTCTCCAGTCTCTTTCTGACCAGCAAACCAAGTTCTTATTATTATTCTTATTAATTAATTTTGAGTTTTGCTGCACATTTTCTCCAACTCTATCTGGGACCCTCCAATGTGATCCCTTTCAGGGCAGTTGGTAATGGTAACCAGGCACTGTCTAGTTCTTCTGGTCTCAGAGTCATGGAAACTGATGTTCACATGTTCTATTAGTCCATTGGATTAATTGATTCTAAGTCTCTTCAATTCGTATCACTTTTCTTTCTTCTGCACATGGAGAGACCAATAGCTGTACTTTAGGTGGTTGCACATGAGCTTTCAAGATCCCAGATACTATTCATGTAAACAGAATGTAGAACATTGTCTTTGTGGACTATGTTAAGCTAATTGACTATGGTCCTGAGCCCCCAGGCCCATCAACTTATTACCTTTAGATGTTTGCTAATATCTAGGAAGTTTTCATCATTTTGCCTGCTGTATCCTGGTGTGGATCTGTAGGAGAAGCACTGGACTGCAAAGTCTGTTTGAACCACAAGGTCGGTGGTTCAAACTCACCAGTTTCTCCTCAGAAACTCTATACAGGATTGCTATGAGTCAGAACCGACTTGACAGCATTAACAACAACAAATGCTCCACCGCACTCATAGTTGTTTTTGCGTGAAATATAAATACTCACATACAAATATGCTCTTTTAAACTCATATATTTGTAGAAACACACACTCATATATACAACCTACTCTACCTTCCTTATCCAGTCAGCCTATTTTTCAATCCATGTATCTACTCACAGAACACTGTTCCAAGGCTGTGTATCACTATTTACCTGTATCCCCTTTAGCTCATGCGTACTTCCTTGTGTCATCACTTATCTTCATTATCCTGCCAACCTCTGTCTTCTTGTATATTGACCTACCCATCACCAGAGTTGACACGTGTTTACTCTTTCTTCCACTCCTGGTAACCATCAACAAATGTTTCTTTTAATATGGAAATCTTTTACTAAACATTTACAATAATGGTCTCATACAATATCAGTCTTTTTGTGATTGACAAATTTTACTCAGCATAAAGTCCTCCAGGTTCATTCTGATTATGAGGTGTTTCACAGATTCATCATTATTCTTCAACGTAGTATATAGTATTCCCCTGTATGTATGAACCAAAGTTTATTTATCCATTCTGCTATTAATGGGAACTTAGGCTTTCTCCATCTTTTTTTCCATTGTGTATAGTGGGAGTCCTGGTGTGGTCCTGTAGGATAAACACTGGACTTCAAGGTCGGTTTGAAATGCAAGGTTGGCTGTTCAAAATCACCAGCTGCTCCCTGGAAACCCTATACAGAGTTTCTATGAGTTGGAATCAACTCAATGGCATGTAATAACAACGTAATGTGGCAATGTACATCAGTGTGCATGTATCTACTCGTGTCCTGGTTCTTATTTGTTATGGATATATGCTGAATAAAGGGATTGCTGGGTCATAAGGTATTTCTATTTCTAACTTTCTGTGGAAGTGCCATACCATTTTCCAGTGTGGCTGAACCATTTTACAGTCCCAACAGCAGTGTAGGGGGGTACCAGTCTCTCCACTCCCTTGCCAGCATTTATTGTTTTCTGTTTTTTAACTTTGCTGTCAATATTGGTGTGAGATATCTCATTGTTTTGATTTACATCACCAGTTGCTCCTCAGAAACCCTATACAGGGTCGCTATGAGTCAGAACCGACTCCATGGCACTTAACAACAACAAATGGCTTATGATCATGAAAATGTCTTCATATGTTTGCTGACTGCCCGAATGTTTTCCTTGGTGAAGAGTCTGTTCGTGTTCTGTGCCCATTTTTAAATTGGGTTGTTTGTCTTTTTCTTGTAGCGATATTGTAGTTTTCTATAAATTTTAGAGATTAGTCCCTTGTCTGATATGTCATTGCAAAAATTGTTTACCAGTTTGTGGACTATTTTGGTTAAATCTTTTGATGCACACAAGTTTCTAATTTTCAGGAGGCCCCAGTCGTCTGTGTGTTTTTGGTAATATTTGATAGTGTATGCATGCCATGGCATTAGAGCCTCTAAGTTTGTCCCTGTTTTTTCATTGATGATCTTTATAGTTCTAGGTTTTACATGTAGGTCTTTAATTCATGTTAAGTTTTGTTCTTATATATGGTGTTTTGTTTCATTCTTCTACAAATAGATTTCCAAATTTTTTTTTTTTTCCAAAGAACTAACTTTTTACTTTATTGATTTTCTCAGTTGATTTGCATTTTATCGATTTCAACTTTTGGGGTAATCTTTTTTTTCTTCTCTATACTTTGAGTTCAATTTGCTCTTTCTTTTTCTAGATTCTTAATGTTGAAACTTAGATAATTGATTTCATATTTGTTTTTCTTCCTAATTTAAGCATTTAAAGCTCTAAGTTACCCCCATCTGCTTTCTTAGCTGCATCCCATGGATTCTGATACTTGGTTGTCAAGCCAAAGTCTCAGGTCATAAACCAAAAGCATGAATCCCACACAAGCAGTACATGGAAGGAAGCTTTAGTCCCACAGAGAAGGGACAGTAGAAGACTAACTTCATAGCACACTCATTTCCCATGGCCATGGCATTACTTCCTGAAGTCTACTTAGGCCAGGTGAAGAGCCGTTTCCTACCAGCCAGGAGCAGATATACAAGTGGGGTTAGCTAGGTGCCATGCAGTTCCCACAAGTGCATAGAACAGAGAGAAATCAGTGTGTGCCCTGTACAGAGAGAGTGGCTTCCTAATAAAGAGAAGACACAGAAAAATCAAGATAAACGCAGTTCCCAGTGACCCCCATTAAAGAACATTCTGGGCCCAGGCCTCTGATTTGTCGGCCTAGATGAGAGACAGAAGCCGTGGCTCTCAATAGTTGTGTTTTACTATGATTTCGTTCAGAATATAAAGTCTCAGTATTGATTATTTTCTTCAGTGTACTCTTGTCAAGTTCTGAAGAATGAGAGTGGCTGTGAATTTGTGTGGGAAAGACTCCATGGGAATGGAGCAGAAATTTGTTCGGTTCAGTGGAGTTAGGGAAAACATCGTAGGATAGTCCTGTTGCAGTTGTCCAATGTTTACATCATCAAGAGTGGACATGCACACTATATTCTTCGACTCATCAGAAGAGGAGTCCTCAGTCAGGGCCTTCTTGTGGCTGAAAGTATATGGGCAGACAAGTTCAGTTTTGTTTGTACATGGTAATTTCCTGGGTATCACAGTGCCTCAACTGGGGGAGCTTGTGGCAGAAGCAAGCACTCCATTGCTTTCTAGTCTGGGACGCTCAGCTGCTCCAGGAGCCGCCATCTTGGGTGAGACCACGTGGGGAAAGGATTGGAGTGGCCACAGACACCAGGCAGAACCACAGAGATAAAGGTGTGGACATTCTTTTCTTTTGGTAGCTGTTCATTGGTCTAGATTTCCAATTTTGCCAGCACCATTTGTTGAAGAGACTATCTCTTCCCCACTTAATGGGTTTTGGTCTTTTTTCAAAGATTAGTTGACTATATTTGCATGGGTTTACTTCTGGATTCTCAATTCTGTTCCATTGATCTGTGTATCTTCCATTGTACCAGCACTAGGCTGTTTTGACCACTCTGGATATATAATAAATGTTGAGATCTGGGGTGAGAGGCCTCCAACTTTGTTCTTTCACTTACATGGTATTTTGCTTATCTGAGGTCTCTTTCTTTTTCATAAAAGTTTGTAATCATTTTTCCACTCCTTTAAAAAATGATGTTGAATCTGGATTGTGATTATGTTATATTTATAGATTGCTTTGGGTAGTATTGACACAATGTTTAGTTTTTGTATCCGTGAGCACAGTGTATTCTTCCATTATTGTAAACTCTTTTGGTTTCTAGTAATAGTGTTTCGTAGTTTTCTTTGTATAGGTCTTTTGATTCTCTGGTTAGATTTATTCCTAAATATTTAATCTTTTAGGTAGCTATTATAAATGGCATTGTGTTTCTAATTTCCTTTCCAGAGCTGTCTTTATTAGTAGAGAGGAATCCAACTGATTTTTGTATATTGGTTTTGTACCCTGTCACTTTGCTGAATCTTTCAGTGAGTTCCAATATTTTCTTGCTGAGTCTTAGGGATTTTCTATGTATATAGAATCATTATCATCTGCAAATAGAGAGAGTTTTACTTCTTTCCCAATATGGATTCCTTTAATTTCTCTTTCTTGCATTATAGTTCTGGCTAAGACTTTCAACACAATGTTGAATAGGAGTGATGATAAAGAGTGTCCTTGTCTGGTTCCTGTCTGCAAAGGAAATGCTTTTAATAGTAATGTTGACTGTTGGATTTGTATCTTATTTATGTTGAGGAATTTTCCTTCTGTTCCTACTTTGTTGAGTGTTTTTCTCAAGAATGGATGTTGGACTTTGTCAAATGCCTTTTCTTTATCAATCCATCTGATCATGTGCTTCTTTTCCTCTTTAAAATTTATATGGTAGATTATGTTGATTGTTTTTCTAATATTGAACCATCCTTGCATCTCTGGCATGAATCCAACTTGGTCATGATATATATTTTTTTATATGTTGTTGAATTCAATTGGCTAAGATTTTGTTGAGATTGGCTGTAATCTTTACATAAACAGATCATCAGGGTTTGTTTTTTTCCCTTAGAGCCACTACGTGAGTTCTAACTACCAATCTTTTTGTTAGCAGCTAAGTGCTTAAACATTGTGGCATAAGGCTTCCAAATATTTCTCCAAATATATATATACATATACATGTATCTATGTGTACACACACACACACACACACACAAAGGAGCTTCAAAAAGTTAATGGAAAAATGGAATGAAAAGAGAATGGAATTTTCCCACAAACTTTTTGAAGCCTCCTTACATGTGAGTGTATATAATATATATACGGAAATAGTCAAAGTATCTCACAGTGTGTATATGATTCCTATATACGTTCTGCTGTAGGATTATAGAAGGGAGAGAAATTACTTTTGGCTCAAATGATCTGGGTATTTCTGGTGCTTGAAGCACAGGGAGAATTTAATACATGGGATTGGGATTGCTCTCTAGTTGACTCTGAGTCACGGTAACTCTTTGTGTCAGAAAAGAACTGTATTACATAGGGTTTCCAATGTCTGATTTTTTAGAAGCAGATAGTCAGGCCTTTCTGCCCAAGTGCCTCTGGGTGAAATCTAACTTCCTAACTTTCCATTAGCAGCCCAGCACACTTTGCACCACCAGGGACTTGTGGATTTGGAGTGTTGATGTAAATGGACATGGATGAAGCTGCAGAGATAAAGTTGAATGTCTGTGTATGATGATAATGCATGGAGAGAAGACAAGCATTCTCGAGACATTTGTTTTACTCTAGGTAGCATTTTATTTTGTATTTGCTTGTATTTTAGTGGTGGTGTAGTGGGTTACATGTTGGGCTGCTAACCGCAAGATCAGCAGTAGCTGGAGTTCACCAGGTGTTCTGTAAGAGAAAGATGTAGTGTTCTGCTTTGGTAAAGATTTACAGCTTTGGAAACCCTATACAGAGTTGCTATGAGTTGGAATCAACTCTGTGACACACCACCACCACCATATAGGAACTGAGTTTGTAGATATCTCTTTTTAGATGTACTTTTATGCTTCAGATGAACATGAACTGAGGAGATGGATATTCTGTGTTTCTTGGTACAAATTCCTGTGTGGGTGCATTTCTCTACACAGATATTTTGGTCTGTGTGGGTGTGTACATGGGCAGTTTTAAAGAAATGTGAAGAAAAGAGAGAAGGTGAAAGAGTGAATAGGGAGGAAATGGGAGAGGGGAAGAAGTCTCCTGAAGCCCAAGTGTAGACCAATTACAGACCATTATTGTTTTAAAGAGTTGATAATTGATTATTCCACTGATCTCTGAATTTCTCTTTCTACAATACATTTATTAGTAAAAGGTTAGTGTTTCAAAATGCCATATTTTTATTTATCCTTTCCCCTTCATCACATCTATTTAAAATTCTTTGTTCTTTTTTCATAAAATTTATTAATCTTTTTGGGTTTTCTTTTCTTTTGCTTTCTGTTCCCCCACCCCACCCCTTTTTCATCTTTCAAGTTCCATCTTGTTCTCCTATGGAGTTTCCCCCTTCTCCCGTAGCTCCCCCCACCCTCCCTCATTAGTAACACCCAACCCTACTTCGGAAACACGTATTTTTAAATTGTGGGGTAGGCAAAAACACTTCTTGTTTTTGTAAAGCTATTTTAAGCTTATGTCTTCACTGCCTTTCCCCTAGTCATTTCATTCATTGATTTAACAAATGTTCTAGACACTGTAGAAAAGACAAAAACTCTGTCTCCAAGGATCTTACATTGTAGTTGGGGATACAGAAAAACTACACAAACACATGAGGAAAATATATAATATCTTAGGTAATGAATGCCAGGAAGAAAAATAAAGTAGGAAATGAGCAAATAGAGATTGACAATTTTAAAATAGAGTGTTCAGGAAAGGTTTGAGAAGGTGATATTAAAGCAAAATCCTTAAGAAGATGAGGGAATAAATCATGCGGGTATCTGGGAGAAGAGTACTTGAGGTACTTGTTGGTGTTAGACTCAGTTGAGTCAGTACCAACTCATAGCAACCTTATGCACAACAGAATAGAGTATTGCCAAGTCCTGCACCAATTACACAATCATTGCTACCCTCGAGCCCATTGCTGCTGCCACTGTGCAAATCCATCTCATTAGGGGTCTTCCTCTTTGTTGCTGACCCTCCACTTAACCAAGCAAGCATGATGTTCTTCTCCTGGAACTGGTCCCTCCTCATACTATTTCCAGAGTATCAGAGACCAAGTCTGGCCATACTTATAAGGAACATCTGGCTGTACTTTTTCCAACACAGGTTTATTTGTTCTTCTGGCAGTTCATGGTACTTTTAATATCCTTCTCAACACCATAACTAAAACACATCAATTTTTCTATGTTCTTCCTTATTCATTGTTCAACTTTCACATGCATATGAAGCTATTGAAAATGCCATAGTTGGGTTAGGCACACCTTAGTCTTCAAACAGACATCTTTGCTCTTGAACACTTTAAAGAGGTCTTGTGCAGCAGATTTGACTACTGAAATATGTTATTTGATTTCTTGATTCTGCTTCAATGGATGTTGATGGTCGAGCTGAGCAAAATGAAGTCTTTAACAACTTCATTCTTTTCTCCATTTATATGAATGTTGTTTATTGGTCCACTGATGAGCATTTTAGTTTTTTTATGTTGAGGTGCAAACCATACCGAAGGCTGTGGTCTTTGATCTTCATTAGTAAGTATTGCAAGTCCTCTTCGCTTTCAGAAAGCAAGGTTGCATCATCTGTGTATTGCAGGTTGGTAATGAATTTTCCTCCAATTTTGATGCCACGTTTTTCTTCATATAATCCAATTTCTCAGATTATTTGTTCAGCATACAGATTGAATAAATATGGCAAAAGAATACCACCCTGGCGTACACCTTTCCTCATTTTAAATCATTTAGTGTCCCCTTGTTCTGTTCGAACGACTGCTTCTTTGGTCTACATACAGGTTCCTCATGAGCACAATTAAATGTTCTGTTATACTCATTCTCTACAATGATCCACACAATCTAAAGCATTTGCAGTCAGTAAAGCACAGGTAAATATCTTTCTGATATTCTCTGCTTTCAGCCAATATCCATCTGACACCAGCAATGACATCACTCATGCCTTGTCCCCATCTGAATCTGGCATGAACCTCTGGCAGCTCCCTGTAAATGTACTGCTGCAGCTGTTTTTAAGTAATCTTTAGCAAAATTTTACTTGCATGCATTATTAATTATATTGTCTGATCATTTCCACATTCTCCTGGGTCACTTCTTTCTGGCATGGACACAAATATGGATTTCTTCCAGTTAGTTGGCCAGGTAGCTGTCTTTCAAATTTCTTGGCATAGATGATGAGTGCCTTCAGTGCTGCATCAGTTTGTTGAAAGATTTCAAATTGTATACCATTAATTCCTGATGACCTGTCCTTTGCCAATGCCTTCAGTACACCTTGGACTTCTTCTTTCAGTGTCATTGGCTCTTGATCATATGCTACCTCTTAAAATTGTTAAACATCAATCATTTCTTTTTGGTACAGTGACTCTGTATATTCCTTCCATCTTCTTCTTCTTTTTTTAAAGTTTTTATTGTGGATTGAGGGAAGTTTACAGGGCACATCATCAGTTTTACATTAAACAAATCATACACCTTGTTTCATTACAATGATTATTGTTGTGAAGTGCCGTCGAGTTGGTTCCGACCCATAGCGACCCTGTATAGGGTTTCCAAGGAGCAGATGGTGAACTTGAACTGCTGACCTTGTAGTTCAAACGGCTTTGCAGTCTGGCACATTAACCCACAGCGCCACAGCAGGACTCCACAATGATTATAATCCCCTCCATATACCATCAGTTAACAATATTTCTCTCAATCCACTTTAGCTTTTTTTAAAAAGCAAACAACACTCAGGCATATATAATATTTTATATCTCCAAAGGGCACATTCTGCAAGTCTGCCTCCTGGCCACCAGCTCTTAGTCCCTCTCTTCCCATGAATCTAGAGTCCTCAGCCACTACCCCTCTCCATGCCCCCATCTCTGCCCCCGTCTGTGGCATCGCTGCTTCTCTGGATAAGGTCCTGCATTCTGCTTGTGCTCTTCTCCCTTGATGGTCCTAGTGTCCTCTGTTAATGGACTGTAAGATTAACCACTACCCTGTTTTTGTTACAAAACTTCTACATTTACAATTGTGACAGTCGCAAATAGTCATGATAACAATTATTCACAATTGAATCATAAGAATCTTATCCCCATCTCTTTTCATCAGACCCATCTAAACAAGATAAAATCTATTCAGTAGGGACTCTTTCTTTCCCCTGATACTCTTAAACTACACTCCCTCTTGAAATGTTGTAAGCCAGTCACTTTGTGCCTTTATCATCCCCTCAATTTAGCCATTGTCTAAGTTGCACGTTCCTATTTACGCTCTGTACAGAGGGGATAGCATTTGTACTTGATAAGAAGACTCCTTCCCTGTCTGTTGGTAGTTAGAGTTACTACCTCCATGAGTATAGGTCAGGTTCATCAAATTGTAGCAATTTGCCCTTGTTTCCTTTATCCAAAAAAAAAAATTTGTTTGTTTGTTTGTATATGTTCCTCTAGTTGAGTTCTGATTATCAAGCCATCCAGGCTAGGTCAAATGGGTATTGTCTGCAAGTTTGGGTAATCTTGTGCATCTCCCCTCACTTCATATCAGCTGGATGCTTCACTCTCAGCTCTAGACCTCTGTGGCTATGTCCTTGTCCATGGGCTCAAGTGTCCTTAGATCTCACCACACTTTGGACCAACCAGCCCTTCCTCTTCGCTCTTTCATCTCCAGGTCAATGGGATTCAATGGACTGTGGTTAAACTCAGCCTATTTCTTCATTGCTGCCTTTCCTCCTCTTCCACTCACCAGTAGACCAATGTGGTCTCCAGCAAGCTTACATGCCCGTTTGTGTGTTCCTTTTGAGTTTCAGTCTTAGAGGGGAGTTTGTCCTAAAGGAACTTGATTGCTTGACTTGATGGCTTCCTGGTGACCAGCTTGCTTATTCTTGTAGTAGCCAGTCATGCTGACATTTTTGTTTTGGGTTTTTCCTGATGATCTATCTTTGAAGATGTATCTTCTGTCACTCTAGTTGATCCAGGCTGGTCTGCTTGTCCTTGCTAGTCAGAATGTCCCACTTCTGAAGGTTCTAGATGGGACTCAGGATTCCACCTAAGGTCCTATACTCTGTAAAGGTTTTGCATGAGGTTTATTTCACTGGGCAAGTTCTAGAACCCCCTTTTAGGTATTCCAATCAGTTATAAGCTGAAGATGGGCTTACAAGTTTTCTGTAATCATATTTCCAACATTCCTTTATCCCACTCAAGTGTCTATTTTACAATAGTAGGTAAGGGTAACTAATATTCATAAGACA
>NW_006408571.1:11637470-11640120 GCF_000296735.1 Chrysochloris asiatica
ATGGCAGCTGCGGGAGCAGCTGAGTGTCTTGAATTAGAAAGCAATGGATTTCTTGCTTCTGTTACAAATCCTCTTATCTGTAAGCCCCCCAACCTTCTAAATATTTCTTTATATGTGGTTCAGAGTTCTGGCACCATCCCCTGAGCCTGCTTGGTCCAGTATTCTGTGTTATTGTTGAAGGAGCTCTTCACTACACTTTCACCCTCTCCATCATCTTGTTTGTTTTTCCATTTTCTTTTAATGATATCTGCATCATTCAATATTTTGCCTATAGAATCCTTCAGTATTGCAATTGAGGCTTGAATTTTTTCTTCAGTTCTTTCAGCTTGAAAAATGGTGAGCATGTTCCTTCCTTTTGGTTTCCTAACTATGGATCTTTGCACATTACATTACAATATTTGACTGTGTCTTCTCCAGCTGCCCTATAGATTCCAGAAAATAGACTACTGCATTGGGAGGGCACTGGACTTGATGACTTCTAGGATCCCTTAAAGAGACTACAAAATACAATAATGGTAGTGTCTGTAATATAGCTGAACTCCAGTATAACTTTTTAATTGATGTATATTTATTGCCTTTCTTGTTCAAGCCAATTTATAATCTTCAGATATCATTAAAACTTTTCTTTGAGACCGATCAAACTCTCCATCCACTCACTAAATTTCTTTGCCTATATTTTTTAGCACACTTTTGAGATAGCTTTTGAATATTACCTCCCAGAAGTCAGTAGCGCATGGATTTGACAGCTGTTTCCTATATACTTGGTCAGTGTCAGAGCAGATTCTGTGAGTAATCTTGTATGAGTGGCAATATCCTTTTACTCTAAGATAGTCTCTAGAGAAGAGTGTCCATAAATAGATTTTCTGTTGCAGCTGGTGGAGGCATCTTGCCTTGTAATTGGGTTTTTTTGGCATAATACAATGAATTATATGACTTTATATGTGCACAAGCCAAAGTGCATATAACATGCATGGGCAAGGGGGTACCCAACTTATCAGTTGATGGCCTCAACTAGGAGTTTATGTGTCAGAGAGAAGGAAATGATTGCTCCTTGTTGTTGTTGTTAAGTGTCATAGAGTTGGTTCTAACCCATAGAAGCCCTGTATAAGGTTTCTGAGGAGCAGGTGAGATTGAATCGCCTACCTTGCAGTTCAAACTGACTATGTAGTCCAGCGCATTAACCCATAGTGCCACACCAGAACTCCAGAACTCATAGAATATGTCAGGGGAAAATAATTTTAAATATGCCATGAACTTTTTGTTTTGTGAAAGGATTATAAATCATAGGATTGGAGGAAATCTCAACAGGTTTGAACAAAGCACAGTCTCTATTGATACCATAAAATAGTATCTTTGGTGAAAAAAGTTATCCCGGTTGACACATAATTCAAACTCTTAAGGTCTGAAAGTTTTTATTTTTCTACTTTTAATTTTCTATGTCCCACACAGTGTTACATATGACAGCTATCCATTGAAATAAATTTATTTGATGACTTTCACTGCCCTGCTTTTGTGCTCCAAGGCAGGCTTCTCATTGACAAAAACAACAGATATGAAACCAAATGAACCTTCTCCAATACTTAAATGACAATTAAATGACTGTGTCCTCTCAGTAAGACAAAGCAATTTGTAACTTTGAAAATAGTGGAAGGATTAAGACCAATTTATAAACATATAGAATACTAAAAATTGAATTACCCTAAGAATCATCTCCACCACTCGTCTTTCAGTTTGTAGTACTGTGGTGGCTTTGTGTTTCTCTGACACTGGAAGCACTGCCGTCAGGATTTTAAATAACAGCAAGGTCATCCATGGTGGACAGGTTTCAGTAGAACTTTAGTAGACTAAGACAGACTAAGAAGAAGACGACACAGACCCCTTCTTAAAGGTTAGTCACTGTCACTGAAAACTTTATGACTAGAAGCATAACATTGTCTGATAAACTTCTGGAACATGTGTCCTGAAGGTTGAAAGGCACTCAAAATATGAATTGGTGGAATAGCTGCCTCCTCAAAGTAAAGTTGACCTTAATGACATGGGTGGAGTAAAGCTTCATTTAGAAATGGGGCACAACTCAAAATGAGATGAAACAGCTACAAACATCCATTAGTAATTGGAGCATGGAATGTATGATGTATGAATCTAGAAAAATTGGAAATTGTCAAAAATGAAATAGAACTCATAAAGATTGATATCTTAGGCATTAATGAGCTGAAATGGATTAGCACTGTTCATTTTGAATCAGGCAATCATATGATCTACTATGGCAGGGATTACAAATTGAAGAGGAACAATATCACATTAATTGACTAAAAGAGCATTTCAAGATCTATCTTGAAGCACAATTCTGTCTGAGATAGAATAATATTCACATGTCTCCAAGGAAGACCAGTTAATATCAAATTTATGTCTCAATGATGAAGAAATGAAGCCAATGATGAATAAATCAAAGAATTATACCAAGTTTTTCAGTCTAAAATTGATCAAACATGCAATCAAAATGCATTGATAATAAGACCATAGGTGGAATCCTGAACCCCATCCAGAATCTTCTGAGGTGGGAAATCTCTACTTGAAAGGATAAGCAGACCAGTCTGGAATAGCTAGAAGAACAGAAGATACTTCTTGAAAGAAAGACCGACAGGAAAAA
>NW_006408571.1:11641740-11651220 GCF_000296735.1 Chrysochloris asiatica
CATCAAAAGAAGATGGAGGTGTTTTGTTACGTAATGCTGCTATGACAGTAGTACCACAAGTGGATGGTTTTAACAACTATAAATTTATTCTCTCACAATTTAGGAGCTAAAAGCCTAAATTCAATGTGCTAGTTCTAAGGAAAGACTTTCTCTTTGTCAGCTCTGGGGAAAGGCCTTTGTCTCCTTTCAGCATCTGCAGGCCCAATATTCTTTGGAGATCTTTATACATCTTGGCATCAATCTTCCCCTGGATCTAGGAGTTTCACAGTGTAGGGACCCCATCTCCAAAGGATGTACTCCACTCTCAGCTCTTCTATTTTGGTGGTAATGGGTCCCTCATTAACACAATGGAAGAGAAGATTTACAACACGTAGGATAATTAATCAAATCAAAGCTGATCACATTAGATCATATCAGGAGATGATTTGTTGTTATTGTTGTTAAGTGTTGTCGAGTCGATTCTGACTCATAGTGACCTGTATAGAGTTTCCAAGAAGCTGCTGGTGACCTTAAACCACCAACATTGTGGCTCAAACTGACCTTGCAGTCCAGCGCA
This sequence comes from Chrysochloris asiatica, assembly GCF_000296735.1. NCBI lineage: Eukaryota > Metazoa > Chordata > Mammalia > Afrosoricida > Chrysochloridae > Chrysochloris > Chrysochloris asiatica. Next base: position 11,642,297 of record NW_006408571.1, read on the forward strand.
TTGACTCACAGCACCATACCAGAACTCCCATGGGATGCTTGCATCATATTAAATCTCATCATGGAAGAAGTGATAACTACATCTTTACTGCTAAATAAATGAGAATCCTGGCCCAGTCACGTGACACAAAATCTTAGCTATCACAGAAGGAATACAGAGTCACTGCACCAAAAAGAATTGGTCAATGTTCAACTGTTTCAAGAGGTAGCATATGATCAAGAACTGATGGTATTGAAACAAGAAGTCCAAACTCCACTGACGTCCAAGACTCCAGGAATTGATGGAATACAAATGGAAATGTTTCAATAAACTGATACAGCACTGGAGGCACTCCCTTGACTATGTCAAGAAATTTGGAAGATAGCTACCTGGCCAATTGATTGGGGGAGATTTGTGCCCATGTCAAAGAAAGGTGACCCAACAGAATGCAGAAATCCTTGAACAATATCACTAATGCTATATGTAAGTAAAATTTTGATTAAGATGATTAGAAAATGGTTGAAGCAGCAGGTTGATAGGAAATTGCCAGAAATTAAAGCTGGATTTGGAAGAGGATGTGGAACGAGGGATATCATTGCTAATGCAAGACGGATCTTGGCTGAAAACAGAGAATACCAGAAAGATGCTTATGTGTGCTTTATTGAAAGGTTGGGGGTTTAAACCCACTAGCCAGTCTGTGGTAGAAAGACGTAGCATAAAATTTGCACCTTGGAAACATTGTAGGGCTGTTCTACCCTGTCCTATAGAGTCTCTAGGAGTTGGAAACAACTTTGAGGCAACAAGTTTGATTTGTAGTCCTGGTGTGGCACTAAGGGTTAATGAGCTGGATTGCAAAGTCACTTTGAATCATAAGGTTGGCGGTTTAAGCTCACCAGCTGCTTCTGAAAAACCCTATACAGGGTCGCTATGGGTCAAACTGACTTGATGGTAGCTAACAACAACAACAATGATATATGACATTGGATTCCTGTTGTGGCGCTGTAGGATCAGCACTGGACTGTGAACCACAAGGTTGGCAGTTCAAACCCACCAGCTGCTTCTCGTAAACCCTATACAGGGTTGCTATGAGTTGGCATCATACAACAACAATGACATTGAGCATCTTTTCATGTGCTTGTTGGTCATTTGAATATTCTTTTTGGTGAAATGTCCAAGTTCTTTGCCAATTTTTTGACTGTATTGTATGTCTTTTGCTGTTAAGTTGCAGAAATTTAAAAATTTTATTCAATAAACAATATCATCTACAATAGCATCTAAAAGCACCTAGGAGTTAAGTACTGTTGAGTGAGTCTGACTCATAGCGATTCTGTATAGAGTTTCTGAGGAGGAGCTGGTGGGTCTGAACAGCTGATCTTGCGGTTCAAACTGATCTTGTGACCCAGTGCTTTATCCTACAGAGCCAGACCAGGACTCCATTGTAAATGAGAATGTTCCTTTAAATTAACTTTTCTGCTCGCTTGTTGATGTTTAGAAACATGACTTATTTTTGTGTGTTGATATTGTAACCTGCCATTTACTGAATTTATTTATCAATTCTAATAACTCTCTTGTGGAATCTTTGGGATTTTCTATACATAGTACCATGTCATCTGTGAAAGAGGAAAGTTTTACTTCTTTCCCAATTGGCTACTCCCCACTCCCCACAACTTAATCACTCTGGCTGATATTTTAAAACACAAATTTCATGATGTCACACTTCTACTAAAAATCCTCCACTAGTTCCCACTGCACTTAGAATAAACCCTAAATCCGAATAGGGCCTGACAGTCTCCATGAGTTGTGCCCCTGCCTACCTCTCCAACATCTAACAGTACTACATTCGAATCCTACCATTCCTAATAATAATGAACTAATTTTCCTTGGTGCAGGATCAGTGAAAAAGAGGATGACCCCCAGTGAGATGGATTGGGAAAGTGGCAGCATCAACGGGCTCAAGCGTGGCAACAATAGTGAGGTTGGCCCAGGATCGGGCAGTGTTTCATTCTGTTCTGCATAAGGTCACTATGAGTCGGTACTGACTTGATGGTCCCTAACAACAACAATATTGACAACAATATTCCTTGGATTTTACTTTTCTCACACTGAGGAAGCCAAGACCTAGAGAGGCTATGTAACCGTCCAAGGTCACATAGCAAGTGTAGGGCAGATCTGGGATTCCAATCCAGACCATTTGACTCTAGAACCTAAGCAATTCACCATCATTCTCTATTGCCTGTTTCATTCTTCATAGTGCAAGCTCTTCTTCAGCAACTTTGCACACATTTTTTCCTTCTATTTAGAATTCTCTTCATTTTGCCTATCTCTTAATAACTCCACTATTCAGGTCTCAGCCTAAATTTCACTATAGAAGAATTGAAGCATTTGAATTATGATGTTGGCAAAGAATATTGAAAGTACTATTGACTGCCAGAAGAACAAAGAAACATTTTCTGGAAGAAGTATGGCTAGATTGCTCTTTAGACGCGAGATGTCAAGGTCTGTCTCTTGTACATTGGATATGTTATCAGGAAGGATCAGTCTCTGGAGAAGGACACAATGCTTGATAAACTCGAGGATCAACATAAAAGAGGGAGAAGCCCGACACGATAGAATGACAGCTACAAACTGAATGCAACAGTGGGCTCACACATAGCAATGATCGTGATGATGGCACGGGACTGGGTAGTGTTTCATTCTGTTGGACACAGGGTTGCTATAAATAACAACAAAATAATCTGTTATATTGAGTAGTGCAGTTTTTTTATGTTGTGTTTTTCAAATTCAAAATGTTTCAGAGTTTTCACAAATGTTGGATTGTAATTTCATTTTTGAAATGTATTTTATGTTTTTAAAAATAAAGTAAAAACACAGGGCACACAAATATACATGCCCTTTACCGATTTTTATCCTTTCTCTTTGTTTCCAACCTTTGCGTTCCAATCAGCAGGTACTTTGATTGCATGTTTAATCAATTTCAGGTTGAAGAAGTTGATAAAGGTCTTCAATTTCACATCACTGGCTTTAGTGGCTGGTGCATAAATTTGAATAATTGTGTTCTTACCTGATCTTCCTTGTAGGCCTATGGATATTATCCTATCACAGACAGCATTGTACTTCAAGATAGAGCTTGAAATGTTCTTTATGACAATGAATGTGACTCTATTCCTTTTCAATTTGTCTTTCCCAGCATAGTAAACCACATGATTGTCTGATTCAAAATAGTCAATACCTGTCCATTTCAGCTCACTAATTCCTAGGCTATCAATCTTTTATGTATTCCAATTCATTTTTCACGACTTCCAATTTTCCTAGATTCATTTGTAATACAGTTCACGTTCCAACTATTAATGGATGTTTGTAGCTGTTTCTTCTCATTTTGTGTTGTGCTCCATCTGCAAAAGAAGGTCCTCCAAGCTTTACTCCATCCACATCATTAAGGTCAACTCTACTTTGAGGAAGCTCCTGTTACCCAGTTGTATTTTGAGTGTCTTCCAACCTTAGGGACCTGTCTTCCAGAACTTTATCATCTGCCGCTAGTCATAAGGTTTTCAGTGGCTAACCCTTAGAAAGTGGTCTGCCTGTCCTTTTTATTGTCTTAGTCTGCTAAATCTGTCTATCCTACTGGTATTTAAAATACCAGTGGCATAACATCCAGCATCACAGAAACACACAAGCCACAACAGTGTGACAAACTGACAGATGAGTGATGGTACCTTGAGTATGTTTTTGCTGTTGTTATGTGCCATGGAGTCGGTTCCGACTCATAGCGACCCTGTATAGGGTTTCTGAGGCTGTAAATCTTTATGGGAGCAGAAAGCCTCATCTTTCTCCCACAGAAGAGCTGGTAGTTTCGAACTGCTGACCTGAGGTTAGCTGTCTAGCTCGTCATCCACTATGCTACCAAGGCTCCTTTTAGATGTAAGGTTGTTGTTGTTAAGTGCCGTCGAGCCAATTCTGACCCATAGCAACCCTGTATAGGGTTTTCAAGTGAGCTTGAACCACAGACCCTGCAGTTCAAATGACTTTGCCATCTGATGCATTAGCCCAGAAGTAAGGTAAAGATCTTTAAATGGGGCAATTATCCTGGATTACCCTGGTGGGCCTGATGAATCATAAGAGCCCTTATAAGGAGGCACACAGTCAGATAGACTAGAAGATGCTATGCAGCTGGCTTTGGAGATGGAGGAATGGGCTCTGAGCAGCCTTTAGAAGCTACAAGAGGCAAGAAACTAATTGTAACTTGGAGTTTCCAGAAGGAACCAATCCTGCTGTTACCTTGATTTTCACCCTGTAATTTTGGACTATAATTTCACCCTCAGTTTGGACTTCTGACCTCTAGAACTATAATTGTTGTTCTAAGCCACTAAGTTAGTGGTAATTTGTTATAGCAGAAATAGTAAACTAAAAAGAGGTGCATCAAGTTGACTCTGAGAAGGACTGTTCCATAAGGTTGTGGGGTTTTTTGGTACATCTCAGACATTTTTACTTTATATTTGTTATGCCATGAATTCATAGGGAATGCGTTCTAGCAGCTCAGGTTCCTTTCCATTGGTTCTTACAAAGTGTACCTCTCTGGGGGGAGCAGGATGGCACTTTAGTTGAATCCAGGTACCTTTCTCTTTGGCTTCCTTCTTTTTGTGATCATTTTCCTTCACTCGCTTCAAGAAGCTATCTTGGCTCTTAGAGTGCTTAATATGCTCAATTCACACCTTAGTTCTCTTGGCAATAATCTTGCCCTTGACTAATTTGTTCACAACAATGCCTATAGCATGCTGGGTCACATTGTAGACTCTTCCAGTTTTGCCGTGGTAACATCTGTGGGGCATCTCTTTTTTTTAACTGTGCAGGGTCCCTTGATGTCAACAATATCATCTTTCTTGTAGAGTCACATGTATGTGGCCAAAGAGAAAAAACCATACTTTCTAAAAGGCCTGGAGAACACATAGCGGGTGCCCTGCCTCTTTCCCTTTGTGTTCTTCATTTTGGCAGATTACTGTAAGATGGTGGTTCCAGCCAATAGACTCCACTATCCAGGGAACCCAGGAAACTAATACATACCATATCAAATATGTAACTTATAGACTTGCAAACTGCCACCAAGCTTTAAGGGTCTCAGGTCACCGTCCTCACTACCTAAAGGTTTCTATCACATCCACCTGCCTTCATACTTCAGTACTCAATGAAAAGTGATTATTTCATTTCATTTTCTTGTCTAGAGGGGTTTTCCTTTGTATCGTACGTTCCTTCCTTAAGTGGCCTCCATCATCTCTCTTTCCTGGAACAAGCTTGGTAAAATGACTGAGGTGGAACATCATTTGGATAATGGGAACATAACTATGGTGGGATGTTAGAGAGAAACAGATTAATGTCAAACTAATAAAATTATTACTTATTTTATGTCTTCACCACAAGATGTAAGCTTCAAGAATGCTGGGTCTTCCTTGTCTGGTTTCTTCACTATTGTATCTCCAACACCTAGCACTAGAAACCTGAAGGAATGAGATGAATAAACAAATGATGACTGGTTCGTGCTACCAACACTGGCATCCACAGGAGGATTCGGAGAAGAGGACTGAAGCCATCAGATTTTTCAGGTTAAATAGTGTCTTTAAGTTCTCCCCAGTTACCATAAGCAGCAGACTGTAGTACCACCACAAATAGTTTTCTGGTTAACTCACAAGCACTCATACTGCAATGGAAGAGCTCAGATCTTTAAATATTCAAATTCATGAAGATTTCCTAAGAAGAGCTAAGGAAATTACATAATTTTAGACTGCCCCATCTCTTAACTCCATCTCCAATCTTATTCCTCCTCCTCCTCTACTGAAGACCCTCTAGTCAAGTGAGGTTGCTCGTCATCAGAAAAACCCTTTCAGAGAATTTCAACTGAGATCTGGCTATCCAGCCCACACTGCTGTGATATTTGCATTTCAAACTAAATTTGCCTGTAACATTACACATTTCACACTCCTACATTTTTGCTGTGGTAACATCATAATCATAAAAATGACATTTTGGTCTTCTCTTTTACAAGTAAAATTAGCATTTCCACGTAAAAAGATATTGGCTGTCTCCCTAAAAGGTTTTGGGGTTTAATCCAAGCCTGAAGTTTAAGTCCTCAGCGCCTGACGTAAGTTTTGGGCAAGGTTCTCAGTGTATTTAAGTGTGGCACTTTCGCCTACGTTTCTTTATGTCAGGGAATAATCTGGTTGACTTGTCTTCCTTTGGTAAAACAAGAACATGAGACCAAAGACATCATTTAAGTTCATACAAAAATTTAATTACCTTTTAATTTCATCTTTTTGTGAACTTTTTGAAGGCTCCTTGTACAAATGAAGTTTTAACATCTCTTGTTCCTAACCCTACAGGACTTTCCTACAGAAGGTCAGAGTATGGCGGTCTCCTCACTATAGGAGACACCAGAAATACTGTGGGACTAATGTCCAGAATATTGAGAATGGAACAGTTTTTAAACTAGTGCTCACATCCAAAACAGAATAAAAAAGATGTGTCAGAGAAGGGACTAGAAGGAAGCAGAAGAGTACCAAATATGTTTTCATAAATATTGAGTACATTTACTCTTGATATTTCTGGAGATTTCTAGTAATCATGTGACTGGTATTCTTACTATATGGTAAGTTTTCATCATGGAAATGACATTTTAAGAAGGGCACAGAAACCAACAAACTTTTCAGATGCAACTTACTGCCACTGAGTTGATTTCAACTCAAAGCGATCCTGTAGGGCATAGTAGAACTGTCCCTTAGGGTTTCTGAGACTGTTAGTTTTTGCAAGCGCAGATAGCCTCATTTCCCTTCTCCAGAGCAGCTGGTGGGTTTGAACCACTGACCTTGTAGTTAGGAGCCCAAGGTCTAACCCACAGCACTACCAAGGCTCTTTAACTTTTTAGACAGTGTCAGGGATATGGAGAGGAACAGGTTCAGATGAACTTTTTCTTCTTCTTTTAATATTTTTATTGTCAGTTGAGTAAGGTATACAGACAAGAACATAAATTTTACATTCAAAACCATATACTCTGTCTCATCTCAATGATTGCAATCCCCTCCAGGCAACAGCAATGACCTCACTTCCTCACTGTGGTTCCTATTTTCATTCCATCCATCTTCCCATCCCTTCTCAACTTTGTCCTTAGGTAAATATTGCCCTTTAGTTTTGAATGAATGACCATTCCATGGTGAACATAATTTATTAATGCTGTTATCTCCTATATACCTATCTACTGTTTTGCTGAAAATTGGGCCACATGGGTGAGTTCCTTTCCAGATCTGAAGGGTGTTGAGGGCCATAGTCTTGCAGTTTCTTTCTGACCAGTAAGCCCAGTGTTTTATTTTATAATTTTGAGTTTTGTTCCACATTTTCTCCCATATTTTCTAGGACTCTTTAATGTGACCCCTTTCAGAGCAGTTGGTAGTGGTAGCTGGGCACTATCTAGTTCTTCTGGTCTCAGAGTTATGGAGACTGATGTTCACATGATCCATTAGTCCACTGGACTAACTGATTTAAAATAGCTTCAATTCTTATCACTCTTCTTTCTTCCACACATGTAGAGACCAATAGCTGCACCTTAGATGGCAATTCATGAGCTTTTAAGATCCCAGTCTCTACTCATTAAAGCAGGATGTAGAACATTGTCTTTGTGGACTATGTTATGCCAGTTGACCATGGTGTCTCCTGAGACTATGGTCCTGATCCCCCTGGCCCAGCAACTCAGTGCATTAAGATGTTTGATAATATCTAAATTTTCCTTATTTTCTATATGCTCCACCACAATCATAGTTGTGTTTGCAGCAAAGGTAAATTGTTGTTGTTAAGTGCTGTCAAGTTGATTCCGACTCATAACAACCCTGTAAAGAGTTTCCAAGGAGCGGCTAGTGAGTTTGAACCACTGACCTTGAGGTTTAAACCAACCTTGTGGTCCAGTGTGTTATCCTGCAGCACCACATCAGGACTAAATACCCATGTACAAATATCCTCTTTCAAACCCTTATCAGTTTGTGAGTTTACTCCTACTCTTCCCCCATACCCATTCTGCCTGGGTACCTGTCCAAGTATCTGCCTGCAGAACACTCTTGTTCCAAGCTTGTTTATATAGCACTGTTTACATTTACTCCCTTTAGCTCTTCCTGCGCACCTCCCTGTGTCTTCCATTGTATTCACCATTTTTCAGTCAACCTGTCTTCTTGTATATTGCCCTCCCCTTCATCCAAGTTAACTTGTATCTACCCTCTAGCCAGTAATTACTCTCCCTTCCCTCCTACCCCTGGAAACCATCAAAGAGAATTTCTTTTAGCATGAAAACCTTTTCTTGAGACCAATAGTGGTCTCATACAATATTTTCATGATCTCTGGTAGCGTAGTGGTTATGAGTGCTGACCTCAAGGTCAGCAGTTTGAAACTATCAGCTGCTCCGCAGGAGACAGATGAGGCTTTCTGCTCCTGTAAAGATTTACAGTCGTAGAAACTCTATGCTGAGTCACTAAGTGTTGGAACCCACTCTATGGCACTTACAACAACATGTTCTATAATTAGCAACATGGCCATGAATCCTTCGGACACCACATTGCCTCGTGCTGATGGTCTCCCTCATCCTAATGATTTGTATTCTCTAAGACTTTAAAAAAGGGGTCTCCATAAAATGTATTTGAATTTGAAGTCTCTCTTCTTCTCTCTAGAACAATAAGGACCACTTCTCTACCTATTATCCTAAATCCTCATAAAGCATTACATATGTTGTTGTTAAGTGCTGAGAAGATGGTTCCAACTCATAGCAATCCTGTATAGGATTTCTGAAGAGTGACTGTTGTTGTTGTTGTTGTCAGGTGCCATCGAGTCAGAACCGATTCATAGTGACCCCATGCACAGCAGAACGAAACAATGTCCAATCCTGGGCCAACCTCACTACCACTGCCACACCTGAGTCCATC
>NW_006408571.1:11654040-11671114 GCF_000296735.1 Chrysochloris asiatica
CAACCCTACTTTGAGGAGGCATTTTTTTCCACAATCGCTTTCTGAGTGACTGGTGGGTTTGAAGTGCCGACCTTGCAGTTAGCAGTCCAGAGTTTATCCTACAGCACCACACCAGGATTCCCAATACCTCATTAAGAGCCCATTGATTTTGTAATGAATATTTTAAGCAAATTGCATATAAAGTCATGGTCCTCCAAAATATTTTACCTGAGACATTTCTGCACATCCTTAAGGTGGTCCTGGAGGTAGCACTGTACAATTGATGGAATGTCAGAATTCCTAGGTTCCACATATTAGCTATATGTCCATAAAAAGCAGGTTGTTTAACCTCTCTGTTCCTCAGTTTCTACATCAGTAGGCAATGAAGTATAGTACTTTATAGCCACGTGGTGAAGTTTAAACTACTCAATACATGTATCTAGTACCTGGCACCTTACGTGCTTTAAGTCTTTAAAAGTGATAGCAATATATAGTACTATGTTGTTGTTAAGTGCTGTCAAGTCAATTCTGACTCATAGTGACCCTCTACAGGGTTTCCAAAGCAGTTGATGGGTTTGAACTACCTACCTGTGGTTAGCAGGAGCTCTACTAGCATAGTGGTTATGAGTTGGGCTGCTAATCTCACAGTCAGCGGTTTGAAATACCAGCGGATGGACTGGAGAAAGATGAGGCTTTCTGCTCCCATAAAGATTTACAGCCTGGGTAACGCTATGCAAGAGCGCTGAGTCACACACCACCACCTGTGGTTAACAGTACAGTGCTAATCCTATAGCACCACACCAGGACTCCCTGTATTTATCCATATGGTGTTGTTGTTAAGTGGCAATGAGTCAGTTCCAAATCATAGTGACCCTGTATAGGGTTTCTGAGGCACATCTGGTGGATTTGAACTGTTGACCTTGTGGTTTGCAGTCCAGTGCTGATACTACAGCATCACACCAAGAGTCCATACTTACTTGTATATACTTACTTAATTTAATATATAAATTTCAGTAAGTAAATATTTACCTGTATGTTGTTGTTATGTGCCCTGACTCATCGGGACCCTGTACCGGGTTTCCAAGGCTGTAAATCTTTACGGGAGCAGAACGCCTCCTCTTTCTCCCGCGGAACAGCTGGTAGTTTCAAACTGCTGACCCTGAGATTAGCAGCATGATTCGTAACCACTACACTACCAGAGCTCCTTATTTACTTGTATATACTTACTGAAATTTAATATACTAAGTATACATGTATATACTTATTAATTTATATAGTACCATGTTTACCTTCACATGATAAAGTGAATTGTATTTGTGATACAAAAGTTAATTTCATCTAGGAAAACTGGTATATTAAAAGTGTAAATGAAATAAAAGAATGTGATTTAAATAAAAAGTTCAACATATCGTTTGCATTTCTTCACTTAGTGCTTTATAATTACTTGTTTGGGCTTATGACTGTCGATATTCTTTTTGATATTCTTGGTTTCTTCAAAACATTGAATTTGATGTAATGCACTTTATAGTTCTCAGAACTGCTGACTGGATAGTTGGAGGGCAGAGGTTTGCAGCAGTAAAAAGTGGTTTACATTAAGGTACTGCATCACGACAGGAAATGAAAGACCAAAATCTCAGAAAACAGTGCACTCTTGGACACCTTGGAGGCCGGTGGGATACTGAAAAGGGAAGCGCCCTAATATCAGGACCAAGGACCCCGAGGCCTTGGTGGGCAGCAGGACCTGGTGTGAGAAGTGGGGTCCGCGCTGGGACCGCTGAGAAGTACTCTCACTTGGAAGGCAGGTGTCCGAGGCTGCGCCCAGCAGGACTCCGCTTTCGCTCCCGTGGGTCCAAGGCTCCTGAGCGCCGGCAGCCCGCCACGGAGCCCGCTCTCGGGCCACCTGTTCAGGTTGGGCACTGACCTTGCTGCAGACGGCCCGGCTGGCGCAGTCCGCGCGCCGCATTGCCGGTCGCTGGAGGGGGAAGCCCATTGATACCTGGGTGGGAGGACAGCGGGTGGGAGCTGGGCCGTCGCCCTCCCGCAGCCCCTCAGCGCCAGCTGAGCCCGGAGGTGCAGCAACGAGGCGCTGAGCGCGCCCACCAGCCCACCGAGGGCGCCTGGCGCGGGCTCACGCGCCGCAGTCGCGCGCGGCAGGGAGCAGGGAGGGTGTGTGTGTTTCGGGCTCGCGCGCCGCCGCCTCAGCCTGCTGCTCCGCCCGCGCCGCCTGCTCCCAGCGCTCGGCCGCAGCACGCCGGCCCACCGAGCGGCCGAGGGCGGCGCGGGGCCCGCAGTGTAGAGCCCGCCTGTCCCGGACCCGCGTCCCACTCTCCAGAGGCAACTGGTTGGTTACCTGTATTAGATTACAGTGCTGTTCTTAAGGCACACGCTTCTAGAAGATTTACAAATCTGTTACCTTCACAAACATTCATATACAAATCCAGGACAGATAGAGGTGATGTATTTTAGAGTTTTCAGTTTGTACTTTAGGCCATCTGTTTTCCTAAGGGCCAGAACCCAGTGTCACCGGGTTCATATCATAACTGCAGGGGACTCTTATCATTGTGGTTGTGGAAACTGGCAGCTGTCTCTGAGGTTAGAGAATCACCAATAGCTACTGTATTGGTTTCCTGTTCTTATCCCTGCTAGCCTTGACTCACTTTTCAGGCTCCACCACTAGGTAAGCACGGTGGATATGATGAGTTGGTGACTATCATTTTTAGAAACAAGTTCTGAAGATTCAGTCTGATAAGCCCCTTTGGCCCACTTTGAACTCGAGAAAGGCATTGTGATGGTAATTAAATAAACCCTTTGTTTTCTCCAATCATCTTTGCATTTATTCAACAGAGATTTATTGAGTGCTGCTTCTTTGTAAGGCAATGGGAACTATGTAGATTGTTCCTCTTTCCTTAGCTCAAAGAAAATCAGGAGCTTTCGTTTTCTACCTGCTAAAGCTGATTTTGATAACTTTCCCTTGTTCCCTTTTCTGAGTTTTACTTTACTATTTCCTGGGAAGGAGTTCTGGTGTGGATAATGCGCTAGACTGCAAGGTCAGCGGGGAAATCCTATACAGGGTGGCTATGAGTCAGAACTGACTCCAAGGCACTTAACAACAACAACATTGCCTGGAAAAGAACCTTGATGTGGGCTGTAGGATAGCACTGGACTGCTAACTGTAAGACCAGCCTTAGAAACTCAGCTGCCACTCTCAGAAAGCCTATACAGGATTGCATAGTTCCTGATCTTTATAGAGAGCTGAGGAGACAGGCCTTCCTGGATGCCTTCTCTTTCCTTGTTTGTTTTTTTTTTACATAGCTCCTGCTATGTAAGGAACTTTCTTTCTCTTTTGCCTGCACTTGCTATTGTAGATAATCCCACTACACTTTAAGAAAATGCTTTACAAAGTATGAGTTTGTCTTACCCATGCACGTTCCAAGCTGCTCATATACCAGGGAACTTCAAAAGTTCATAAAGAAATTCCAGTATCTTCACCAACTTTTGAAGCCCCCTTATATGCCTTGCTGCCTGACAAACACATTAAGACACACTTCCTTTGCTTTCATGGCTACAACAGTGTATTACCACTGTTGTATAACTAAGTATGGAGTCCTGGTATGGTGCTGTGGGCTAATGCATTGGACTGAGAAGTCGGTTTGAACCACAAAATTGGTGGTTCAAGCTCCCCAGCCACTCTTTGGAAAACCTATACAGGGTCAGTATGGGTCGGACCAACTCAACAACATTTAACAACAAACCAGATAACAAAGTATAGGAGTCCTGGTGGTATAGTGGGTTAACCACAAGGTCAGCAGTTCAAACCCACCAGTCACTCCCTGGGAGAAACATGAGGCAATCTGTTCCATAAAGATTTAAGCTACAGAACCCCCAGAGCAGTAATATTCTGCCTTATAGCGTTGTTGTTGTTGTTAAGTGCCATCAAGTCGGTTCTGACCAATAGCAACCCTGTATAGGGTTTCTGAAGAGAAGCTGGTGAGCTTGAACCGCTGATCTTGCAGTTCAGACCAACCTTGCAGTCCAGCACATTATCCCACAGTGCCACACCAGGACTCCTGTAGGGTTCCTGTGGGTCAAAATGGATTGGATGGCAGTGGGTAGATGGACAATAACAAAGTATTGCTTTATTTTATTTATAAGACAAATATATTGCTGCATAATAAAGTTCCACAAACTTGGTGGCTTAAAATAACACACTTTCAAAAAATGTTGCTGTTGTTAAGTGCCATCAAGTCAGTTCAGACCCAGAGCAACCCTATATAGGGTTTCCAAGGAGCAACTGGTGAGCTTGAACTTCTGACCTTGTAATTCAAACGAACTTTGCAGTCCAGTGCATTAACCCACAATGCCACACCAGGACACCTTTTTAAAATGTGGGGGCTTCAAAAAGTTCGTGAAAAAATTCCACTACCTTTTAATTCCATTTTCCCACAATTTTTTTTTTTACTTTTTTTGGTGTGTGGATTGAATGAAAATCTACAGGGCAGATCATCAATTTTACATTCAACAAATCATACACCTTGTTTCATTACAATGATTATAATCCCCTCCATGTACCATCAGTTAACAGGAGTTATCTGTGGCCTTAATACTTAGATGGATGTGTATTTTGGTATTTTTTACGCTTTCTGATTGCCTCCAGGTAGATGTGATCAGGAAATGAGACTCCCTTTTCACTCTTCCTGAGAAATTTCAAGATGTCACTATTGGTCATTGTGATGTAACTCAGGATGTAATTTTTGACCCTATTTCCTTTTTAGTATGCCTGTCTCTCTCCACAATCCCTGTTCAGGCTTTTTTCCTAGTGATAAACAGTTCAAGGCCGGCTGTAGCCATTTTGCATTGCCGTTTGGTTTTCAGTGAAAACTGTCACTTTAAGTTTCGAGGAGATCTGTGCGCATGTGTAGTAGATCCATTCAGGGGTGGCGGTGGGGTGTCCACTTGTTCAGGCATCCCCTCTAGTCACCAGAATGGAGGTGCACAGACAGCGAAAGACCAATGAATAGATTAAAAAAAAAAAGAACGTCCACACCTTTATCGCTACGGTTCTGTACGGCGTCTGTGGCTGCTCTGATCCTTCCCCCATTTGGTCTTGCCCAAGATGGTGGCTCCAGGAGTAGCTGAGCATCTTGAATTAGAAGGCTATGGATTTCTTGCTTCTGCTACCAATTCTCTTAGCTGTATGCCTTCCAACCTTCTATATATTCCTTTTATGTGTTCAGAGTTCTGGGACCATCCCCTGAGCCTGCTTGGTCTAGTATTCTGTGTTGTTGCTGACAGAACTCCTCACTGCACTTCCACCCGATCCACCATCTTGTTTGGTCCTCCTCCCACAAACTTTTTAAAGTCCCCTCTTACAATACTTTCATGGGCATGGCTTAGCTTGTGGTGGTTGTTAGGTGCTTTCACGCCAGCTCCAACTCACAACAACCCTATGTAGAACATAACAAAGCACTGCCCAATCCTGCACCATCCTCACAATTGGTGCTATATTTGAGATCACCGTTGCATCCACTGCATCAATCCATCTTATTGAGAGTCTTCCTCTTTTCACTTCAAGGCAGATTTCTTCATTTTGTAGGCAGTTCATGGTATAGTTGATATTCATCACTAATGCCATAATTCAATGCATCAGTTCTTCTGAGGATTTGGCTTTGTCCTTTGCTTATGGTCTCACAAGGCTTTAATTAAGGTGGTGGCTGGGCTGCAGTCTCATCTGGAGGCTTGGCTGTGGAATAATCCACTTCAAATCTTACTCAGATTTTGGGCATAATTCACTTCTTACCTTCGTGAGGTATAATTGTTGCACTTTAAAGTACTGCTGGTGAGTGGGAGATGCACAAAACACCCAAACTTGCAGATAGTACCCTTTTGACCTAGCTTCAATGGCTTGATGATCAGAACTTGACTAGAGGAAGATTAAGAAATTTGATAAAGGAAACAACTGTAAATTGCTACAATTTGATTAACTTGACCCATATTTATGGATGTATTAGCTCAAAATACCAACTGAGAGGGAAGGAATCTTCACATCAAAGATAAAACCTATCCCTTCTGTACGTAGGGTTGATAGGAATGGATAATTTAGACATTGGCTATCTAAAATGAGGGGATGGAGGCACTATAAAGGCATGAAGTGGCTGGCTTACAAGTTTTCAAGAGGGAGTTTAGTTTCGGAGTGTACTGGGGAAGGTAGAGTCCCCACTGAATGGTCTTCATCTTGTCTAGATGGGTCTGGTGAAAGGAGATGGAGATAAGATTCTTATGATTCAATAGTGAATAATTGTTATTATGACTAATTGTGATTGTCACAACTGTAAAGGTAGAATTTTTGTAACATAAAGGGAGTAGTTAATAAGGAACAGAAGGATCACCAAGGGAGAAGAGCACGAGCAGAATGCAGGACCCTATCCAGAGAAGCAGTGACATCAGAGATGGAGGCAGAGATGAGGACATGGAGAGAGAGAGCAGTTGAGGACTCTAGACTCACGGACAGAGAAAGGCTGTATGCTGGAGGCCAGGAGGCATACTTGCAGAATGAGCCCTTTGGTGATTAAATGATTATATATTCCTGAGTGTTTTTGTGTACATCAAAACAAACAAACAAACAGAGAATAGAAGCATATACTGTTGAATGATGATGCATGGAGGGGATTGTAATCATTGCAATAAAATGAAATACAATAGCATGAGTAAAAAACAGATGCTCTCCAATGTAAACTATCACTCAATTCACAATAAAAGCTTTTGACGGGGGGTGGAAGGGAGTAAGCACTGCTAGTTGAGAATCATCTCTGGAAATAGGGTTGGAGTTGGGGTTAAGGTTGACAAGGATGAGATTGCGGTTAACATTAAAATTTGGGCTTGTTGTTGTGTTGTGAAGTGCTGTTGAGTCGGATCCAACTGATAGCAATCATGTATAGGGTTTCCAAGGAGCAGCTGGTGAACTTGAACCATAGACTTTGTAGTTCAAACGGCATTGCAGTCTGGCACATTAACCCACAGCACCACACCAGGACTCCAAAAAATTTGGGCTAGAGCTCCACATATAGTCATGCTATATACTACAGTCTCCCTCTTGGGGACCCAGGGCTTTGCTCCCTGAAAGTACCCTTAGCAGAGTGTGTCTGTCTGGTTGTTTTTCCCTTGGTGTCTGTATCTACTGTGTTGAAGGGGCCAGGACTTTAAAAGGATGAATCCAAAACTGTCCCTATTAAAGAACAAGCAACGGAACTGAAACCAGAGTTTGGAAGACAGAGAAGCCAGGTCTGAGGTGGCCTAGGTGGCTTTGGAGGAAAGAGACTTTGAAGGATAGGTTTGGACTAAATTTTGTGTTTGTGGGTCTGCAATATGGGTGTATCTGCTATGTGTGCAAGTGTGCCTTTGTATGTGCATATGTGTTTGTGCCTGTCTATGTAGGTGTGTTCTCCTGGATGTGTCTTTGTATATTCTGTAGTCTTTCTTTCTGTGTGGCACCCTTGGTTCTATGTCTTTCTCTTTATGTACATGTGTAACTGGTTGTCTGTGTGTCCATGTGTTATTGACTGGGTGTGTGAGATTCTAGTCTAGCCTCTCTCTTTACCCCTCCCCACCACTGATGTACCCCAGCTGCTATCAGTATTTACTGCAAATATAGGCGGCCTTTCCCGCAGTCTGCATTCCCCTGGGACAGCCTCTCTGCCCAGGGTCTGCCCCTGTGGCCTCTCTACAAGTTTGACCTTGGGGTTGATATACTCTGGAAATCCCCCCAGCATGCTCCTTGTCTGGCCATGGGTCCAGAAAAGTTATGGTGGAGGAGAGAGACTATTGCAGGGAAGAGGGGATGTTGGCAGCAACCATCCCATCTTCTGGAAACATATCTCCCTTTGGCACCTTCCCAGGCCCCCTTTCTCCCCTATGCTCTCATGCAGACTGAAGTATTTAAGGGTCTGACCTTACCGTCTCTGTGCGTGAGAATGGACATCTCTTCACAAGAGCAGCCAGATCTGTAAGGGATCTGGTAGTATCTCCCAGGACCTTACCTGTGTGCATGGTACCTTTTCCTTTCTCCTCACTTCAACTCAAGGTTGTCTGTGCTTTTCTAACTCTGAAGCGGACATGGGAACCATTCTTGTCCTTCATTTCATGACATCCCTGGCCAACACCATGGGCACTAGACCTTGATGGCCAATTAATCTGGAGAGACTCAGCATCTCTCTCATGCAGGAAGCAGGATCTCAGTGGGGTCTCACCCTCTCCCCCCTGTGCACAGTGCTTTTTGCTGTCCATGAATTTACTGGGATGAGCAGCAGACACAGTACCAAATGAGGCAGGCATGGTACCTGTCCTCAAAGACTCAAACTAATAGGAAGGATGCTATTTGGAGAAGGCAGTTTTCTCTTACTGCTGTTAGTCCCCTAAATTACATTGACAGAATTCTGAAGTACCCATATACAGCCCAAAGGGAGGGATCTAGAAGGTCAAAGCTATTCACCATAATATTACCTTAAAGGTCCAGAGGTGATCTCAAAAGATCCTGAGTAAGCAGTGATGTATTTCTAGCATCTACTATCAATTTTTGGAGTTTGTGCCCTGCCATGAAGCTGGTATTTTGTTCTAATTTAACTCTTGATCTCTTGGGGGAGGATTAAAGTAGGGTTGTGCTAGGTTTATGGAATATGATGAACAAGGTTTTATTCCCTCAACAACATCCTGCTTGGCTCCATAGGCTCTCACACCCTGTCTCTGAACTCAAAGTCCTGAAGGTCTTGGTCCAGCTCATCTCACTGTGCCCTAACCCTTTGGCATGGGACTGGTCAGCATCATGAGCCCAGTCAGGATTGAGGCAGGGAAGAACCTGTTCTACCCTATCAGGATGTGTGCACACTAACCCTGGCTTCCCACCTGATGTTGCTGTGACCCTTTTGAATCACTTCCCTTCACTCTGGCCTTTCTCTCTTCTTTCACTGTTCCATAGCTCTCTTCTCAAATTCTATCAGACAGGGAGGATGTGCCTGCCACAAGACCTCCCTTGATCTCCTTTGGGAATCCATTAGGAAAACACCCAGAGAATATCGGCTTGTGCCTACCTTCTCTGGGAACCACACTAGGGGCAGGGTCCCCATCCTTTAGGTACAGAATTCCCAATCAAAACAGGGACATATCTAGGCTTCTTCCCATCCTGGTTTTTCTGCAGTCCGTGGACAAATTGTGCTAAGCACTACGATCCTAGAGAGGAAGAGTTTCCAGCCACCACAGCCTGATTTGATGAGATGGTGAGTGATCCTGAATTTCTTTAGAAGTCAGTGAGGCAGGGGCATCCCACAGTCCCACATATCACATCATAGGGAGTGACACCATTTCCTGTCTTGGCTTCTCTGTAGTAGGACAGAGGAGGATACAGGGATGGCATCTTCTGAAGGGTACCAAGCAGTCAACACAGTAGGCTATCCCACATGCTTTAGTTCTATTTGTTCCCCAAATCTCTTTCCAGGCACAAAACTCCTTGACTCCTGAACACTAGAAGAGTATACTTGTCCTGTTTCATGTTCATTTTCTTTCTCAGGCTCATGAAGTTTTCTTACTTACCTCCCTCCACCAAGAACACTCATGCTATATGTAGGTGGACTCTCTGCTCTGGACTTTATTAAAATGCAAAAATCCTACAACTTTTCTTCCTTATGTTCTGGTCAAGAACTGTCCCAAGAATTCATACTACCACTTACGGTTTTTCCCTTCCTGCCTCCTTCCCTACCAGCCCTTGGAGCTTGGGAACAAAACCGTTTTCACCTCCTTCTCTGATCTTCATTTTAGGAGGCATTCCTTCCATAGAGCTGAGAGTCAATGGAGGCAGGAAACAGGGAACAGAGCCATAGTAGGTTCCCAGTTTGGGAGAAAGATCCTCCAACAGGGAGCAGAGAGGATAAATTCTATATTTTGGCTTGACATCTGTTATACTGCTTTGGCAAATCATAAGAGCACTCCCTGAAAAACCTTCCTCCAGATTATAGGCATTTATATGTATCAGTCATAAATGAAAGATTTTTGCCTACAGGTGGACCAACAATGCATTTCATACTACTCCTTCTTATATTATTGTCATGTAGTTCTGGTCATCATGAGGAGTTATGATTGAGTTCCAGCCTGACCCTTACCCTCAGTGCACCTTAGACAAAGGCCCTGTCTGCTCTGCTCAAGTCCCCTTATCCAGTCCAGGGTGGAGCAGGGAGGAGTTATGTGGAATGATAACGTTTCTGAATAATTGATTTAAGCTTATTCTCTAATGGAAAGAACTATGTACGTCCCCACCATGCCCTAACACTTTAACACACCACAAAGAGACAAGAGGAGGCCTACAGGCAGCTTTTTCTGTAGATATATATTTGGGCTATGCTTTGCCCAACCCCCTACTTTAATAAAAATGACAAGAAGTGCAGGGATTTGGTAGCTCTTCTTCTTGGAGAGACCCATGTCTCCTGAGGTGAGGGTTAGAACCCAGGTTGGGTTCCCTTGCTGAATGGCACAAGCCACTGGAGAAGAGGTGGCCCCGGTGAGAGGTTAATGGAATTTGACCACAGTGGTGCCGGAACTGATTGTCCCGGGCCCCTCTGTTTCTCAGCAGGAGGAGATTGCGCTTTGGGATCCCCATTGTCTTCTCTATTCTAGCTTGCCCCTTAGGGTCCTTGGCTGGGACTAGGCTCTTAATGTTTTCTCTTGTTTTAGTCACTTTCTCTGTTTGTGAGAACATGGTTCTTCATCCTTAGCTTTGGGATTAATACAATACAGGAAGTGTTTCATTCTATTTATTAAGCCTGATTATGGAGGGCTAGGTCTCTTATGAGTATGGGCTATTCTCACCTGCCTCTGTGTATATCATCCTGCAAAATTTTACCCAGCTAAGGCTTACACTGAATTGCCCTTGTTGTTAAGTGCTGTTGAATCGGTTCTGACCCATAGCAACCCTGTATTGGATTTCCAAGAAGTAACTGACCTTGTGGTTTAACCACTGACCTTGTGGTTCAAACCGACAGTGCAGTCCAGTGCATTAACCCCAGTGTCACAAGTGAGCAACAAAGGCTGGCCCTGTGAAGTCTGGGGCACCACAGGTTGAGCAGTCCCAGAAATCCTTACTGGTTCTGTGTTGAAACTTGGTTGATTGTCTTGCAGGTCATTCTCACATTCTTCCCTCTCAGGGGTTCCTGGAGGTTGTTGTTGTTGTTAAGTACCATGGAGTCCGTTCCGACTCATAGTGACCCTGCACCAAGATTTCCGAGGCTGTAAATCTTTACGGGAGCAGAATGCCTCATCTTTTTCCAGCGGAACAGCTGGTAGTTTCAAACTGCCAACCTTCAGGTTAGCAGCCCAATTCATAACCACTACGCTACCACAATCCTGGAGGTAGCTCTGGAAAATTCAGCAGATAAAAATGCTGAATTGATGAAAGTGGGATTCTGCTAACAGGAGGCAGCAATGTCAAAACCATAGCCACTTTTCCAGGGAACTCGGGGTGTCCTCTTCAGAGATGCCTCTGCTGGCCTCTGGTTTTCAGCATGGTATCTATTTTCTATGGTTGAAGGGAATCGAAACCTTGGATCCATCCCTTTTTCCATGGTCCCCTACTGGTTTGGATTTCTCTGGATGTTCTTTCTTCTCTGCCAGCATGGGTACTTGGGCTGAGTCATTGTTCTTGCCAGGGCCTTGGAACTCAGCTTACCAGGCCTTCTCCAGCCAGGGGCTGTTCACCCTGGCTTCCACCTAAATATAAAACACCTGTGCTCTCAGATCTTGGCAACCCAGTGGGCAGAAACAGAAGCTCTGGAGTTAGCTTATGGCTCTGCAGAGCTGCCTTGAGCTTGGTGGTCAACTGTTGGCTTTTTTTTTTTTTTTTTTAAAGCGAACCCACTTTGGATCTAGGGCCTGTGGAATGTTTGGTGGGATGGGATGGGGAGTTCATGGAGCAATGCTTATCCTTGGTTAATTAGACTCCCTAGAGCGTCATGCATTGGTATGTTCTCTGAGACAGCTACAGGAGGTCCTTAGACTCCCTTGCTTTTAAGGAAATTCCCAACAGTATTTCTAGGATCTTTTTCCTCAGATGGAAATTTAATTTGGTCAAGATGGGTGCTGTCAATGAGTGTAGAATATCTGTCTGACCTCCTAGAGATGCTGTCTCCACTGTTTCCTCCCCGTGTGCTTCAGTCTCATTGCTCTCCTTAAAGGCTGATCCTGGACTTAAACATTGCTCTTCACATGCAATCATCTGGGTCAGAGGCTTTGTTGAGATTTTGCTAAATATAACCATTATCTTTGCAGATTGGTTAGTGATAACTGGCACCATGGCCTTAGAGAGAGCTACAGGCAGCTGTGCCAGGAAGGCCAAATACTTGTGCCATAAAGTAGTCTCCAGTTTCTCAATGGCTTTCTTGACCAGGGATTAGAATAGCTTAGTGTGCTCAATGACAGCACCTGGTGACGTCTGCTGCTGCTGATCAATGGCTGTTGCCATCCATGGCACAACTTTCTGATATAGGTCAGGACCAGTGACTGCCTGAAGCTCTAGGGTCTTGCTTTCGGAATGTAGGGGAAGGAAAGCACTGCCAGGCTGCCAGGAATTCTGCAGTTCACCAGCTGCTGCTCAGAAACCCTATACAGGGTTGTTATGGGTAGGAACTGAATCGACAGCACTTAACAAAAATAACAGGAGATAAATACATGGTCAAGGACAGTGTGTTGGTTGAGCTGTCAACATTTGGAGCCTTTGTAGCTTGGCAGAATTGTTTTGGTATAAGTGAGCAAGCATGGTATGGAGAGTGACACAGGAGACAAGGTGATTTAGAATAGGTCAATACCCCATTGACTTCTGCGGCTAAAGTTTGGGGGAAGAGTCACCTTGTCCAAGGCAAGGGCTGCTGATCAGCAGGAGGCCAGAACAACTGGATGGACTACTTGATCTTCTGGAGCAGGCCCCAGTGATGGTAAATCAACTTCCTTTGTAGGTGGAATTCTAGCTGTGTTCATGCAGATCCGGGAAGAAGAGTAGTTCCCTAGTGAGAACTGAGATGAGCTTTCTTGATTAGGAATTTTCCATGATCTTAAGAGATTGGGCTGTGTCCAATCTTCATGGGGCTCTGGGCATGCTGAGATCTTTGGAAAACAGCTGGAAAGGCCCCCTAAGCTGGAGCTGCCTGTGTAGTTGGTGCCACTCCAAGGATTCACATTTGGTCAGAGTCAGAAATGGGAAATTGATTTAGATTTGTTGATGGTTGGGTGGAGAGACCCAATACAAGGTAGATGGGGAAGAAGGTGGACCTGACTGAGATAGATTATTAGGCAAAAGGGGAAAGTAGGAGAACTCATTTAAGAGAAAAGAAACATTCAAGGAGGGGAAAAGGAGTGTTCAAGGAGGACTGCAACATGCTTCTGTTAATGGAGAGGCCTTGAGAGCCCATGATGGTGGCAACTAGGAACTCATTGTGGGTCAGAAGTTCTTGAAGAGTCTGTCCCCTAGTTTTGTATAGAGTCCATTTAGGATTTTAAGGGCTGGAGAGAGCAAAACCAAAGCCAGTGACAGCTTTGTTCAGGGTCCATCAAGAACCTTTTAGAAACTGAGAAGGCCTGGATGGATGGGACAAGCATACATGAACCCCAGGTATTATGGGAAATGTTCCCAATTGTTTCAACATTAGAGATATCATTTATGATAAAATGAACAGGTTAGCTATTGCTAGGCTGATATAACATTGTTGTTGTTGTTGTTGCTATTAGGTGCCATCCAGTTGGTTCTGACTCAGAGAGACCTTATGTACAACAGAACAAAACACTGACCAGTCCTGCATAATCCTCACAATCATCAAGCTTGAGCCCATAGCTGCTGCCACTGTGCCAATCCATCTTGTTTGAGGGTCTTTCTCTTTTTCACTGACCCTCCGCTTCACCTAGCATGAATTCCTTCCCCAGGGACTGGTCCCTCCTAATAATGTGTCCGAAGTGTAAGAGACAAAGTCTAGCTGTGCTGGTTTCTAAAGAGCATTTTGGCTGTGCCATAAACTGCTCAGAGATTTCTTTACAGGTCTTCAGAGTCTTCTCTCCTGAAAATGTATCCACTTTTTTACATGGACATCAAGAACTATAAGGACTGAATAGGAAAAAGCCAAAGCCAAAACCAGAGGATTTGAGGGGTTCTGGCAGTGACAGCTGCTTTGTTCTGGGCCCAATATGAACCATTCAGAATCTGAGAAGGCATGGATGGATGGATGGGATGGGAATACATGAACCCCAGGTATTGTGGGAAATGGTACACATTTTTTTCAACACTGACATTAAAAGGATCATTCTTTATTTTTTTAAAAAGTTTTTATTGTGTTTTGAGTGAGTGAAGGCTTACAGGGCAGATCTCCAGTTTTACATTCAGCAAATATTGTAATGATTATAAGCCCCTTAACCAACAGTATTTACCTCTATTATCTTTATTTTTTACTTTTTATTTTTTTATGTACACATACCACATTGTAGAGTCCTGGTGTGGCACTGTGAGTTAATGCGCCAGACTGAAAAGCTGTTTGAACTGCAAGGTTGGAGATTCAAGCTCACCAGCTGTTCCTCGGAAACTCTATACAGGGTCGCTGTTGGCCGGAATCAACTCGACGGCACTTAACAACAACAACAACAACAACAACAACAACAACAACAACAGCAACCACATTGTAAATATATATTCATTTAAATGTCCAAAGGGCACATTTTGCAAACCAGCCTCCTGTCCACAGGCACGCTGCTTTTCTCTGTCCATGGGCCTTTAAGTCCACTGCTCCTCTGTCTCTCTATTCCATCACCTCTGCTACCATCTCTGTTGTCACTTGACTAGTTAGGATCTCTCGCTCCTCTCATGCTCTTCCCTCTTGATGGTCCTAGGGTCCCCTGTTCCTGAAATGATAGATTAACTGCTCCTTCCTTTTAGTTGCATCTCTTCTACATTTACAGTTGTGACAATTGCCATCAGACCTGAAAACAATTGGATAAAAATTCTATCCCCCTCATCACCAGACCCATCTGGACAAGAGGAAAAATATCCAATAGGGTTTCTGTCTTACTCCCCTTGTTCTGACACTAAGCACCCTCATGAAAGTTTGTAAGTTAGCCACTTTGTGCCTTTTTAGCCCCCCAGTTTTAGTCACCAAAGACTAAGTTGCCCATCCCTATCAACCCAGTATACTGAAGAGACATGCTTGATCCTTGGTATGAAGAATCCTTCCCTATTCAATTGAGATTTGGGGCAGCTTCATCCATAATCAAGAGTCCAACTGATCAGGTTATAGCAATTTATACTTGCTCCCTGTATCATACTTCTTTATCTTCATCTAATCGAACTCTTGTTGGCAATTCATCCACGCTCAGCCAAATGGGTACTGTCTTCGAGTCTGGGAGTTCTCGCATGCATGCCCCTTTGCAGACCAGCAGGAAGACCCCCCCAACAAGATGAACTGGCAAAGTGGCAGCATCAATGGGGTCAAGCATAACAACGACTGTTTCATTATATTGTGCATAGGGTCGCTATGAGTTGGAACCAATTTGATGGCACCTAACAAGAACAACAACAGACTATCAAACATGGCAAACACACACACACACAAACAATAGAGAATAAAATAGATGGCTGGGACATACTAAAAATTAGAAATGCATGTGCATCAACAGATTTTACCAGAAGAGTAAAAAGGGAACCCACAGAGTGGAAAAAATTTTTTTTGCAATGACATATCAGACAAGGGACTAATCTCTAAAATTTATAGGAAGCCACAATACCTCTATAAGAAAAAGACGACACAATTAAAAAATGGGCACAGGACATGAATAGATACTTCACCAAGGAAGACATTCAGGCAGCAAACAAACATAAAAAGAAATGTTCAGAATCATTAGACATTGTTGTTGTTATTGTTAAGTGCCATCAAGTCGATTTCAACCCATAGCAACCCTGTATAGGGTTTCCAAGGAGCAGCCAGTGAGCTTGAACCACTGACCTTGCTGTTCAAATGGCTTTGCAGTCTGGCGTATTAGACATTAGAGAGATGCAAATAAAAACAACAATGAGATACCGTCTCACACCAGCAGTAACAGTGAAGTTAAAAAAAGCAGAGGACAACAAATGCTGGTGAGGGTGTGGAGAGACTGGAACCCTCGTACATTGCTGGTGGGACTACAAATTTGTTCAACCTCTCTGGCAAATGATATGGTACTTCCTCAGAAAGTTGGAAATAGAAATACCTTATGATCCAGCAATTCCTCTACTTGGTATATTATCTTTCATTGAACCAATACCATATCTGTTTTGACCATTGTGGCCCTGTGTAAGTTTTGAAGTCAGGAAGTGAGAGGCCGAGGTCTCTTTCTCTTCCAAATAAAGTTTGTGATCATTTTTGCCATCTCTTCAAAGAATGTTGTTGAAATCTTGATTGGGATTGTATTGTATTTGCAATTGCTTTGGCTAGTATTAACATTTTCACAATATTAAGCCTTCCTATCCATGAGCATGGTATATTCTTCCATTTTTGTAAATCTCTTTTGGTTTATGTTTGATTGTGTTTTTTATATAGGTCTTTTGTTTCTCTGATTAGATTTATTCCTAAATATTTCATACTCTGGGTGGCTATCATAAATGGTATTTTTTTCCTTATTTCCTCTTCAAGACTGTAGTATATAGGAATCCAACTGATTTTTGTATGTTGATCTTGTACCCTGCCACTTTGCTGAATCGGCCAATGATTTCCAGTATTTTTTTTGCTAAGTCTTTGGGATTTTCTATGTGTAGGATCATTATCATCTACAAATAGAAAGAGTTGTACTTCTTTTTTGCCAATATGGATACCTTTAATCTCCTTTCTTGCCTTATAGCTCTGGCTAAGACTGCCAACACAATATTGAGTAGGAATGGTGATAAAGGGCATCCTTGTCTGGTTCCAGTTTGCAAAAAGAAAGCTTTCAGTTTGTCTCCATTGAGAGTGCTATTGGCTTTTGGTTTTGTATATATGCTCTTAATTATGTTGAGGAATTTCCCTTCAATTCCTACTTTGTTGAGTGTTTTTATCAGGAATGGATGTTGGATTTT
>NW_006408571.1:11671214-11671929 GCF_000296735.1 Chrysochloris asiatica
GTTGTTGGAATAGAACATGGAAACATTGAATGGTTTAAAATAAGAAGGGTGTGTGACAAGGTTGTATTCTTTCACAATACTTATTCAACCTGTATACTGATCAAATAATACGAGAAGTTGGGTTCTATGAAGAAAAATGTGGCATCAGGATTGGAGTAAGACTCATTAACAACCTGTGATATGCAGATGATACAACCTTGCTTGCTGCAAGTGAAGAGGACTTAAAACATTTACTGATGAAAATCAAAGAGCACAGCCTTCGTTCGGTATGGACTGCATCTCAATGTAAAGAAAACAAAAATCCTCACCACTGGACCAATAAGCAACATTCTTATCAACGGATAAATGACTGAAGTTGTCAAGGACTTCATTCTTCTTGAATCAACTATCAACACTCACGGAAGCAGCAGTCAAGAAATCAGACGTATTGCATTAGGCAAATATGCTGCACAAGACCTTTTTAAAGAGTTGAAGAGCAAAGATGTCAGCTTGAGGACTAAGGTGCACCTGACCGAAGCCATGGTATTTTCAATAATCTCATATGCATGCAAAAGCTGGACAGTGACTAAGGAAGACCATAGAAGAATTGGTGCTTTTGAGTTATGGTGTTGGAATGGAATATTGAAAGTGCCATGGGCTTCCAAAAGAACCAACAGATCCATTTTGGAAGAAGTGCAGCCAGAGTGCTCCTTGGAGGCCACGATGGCCAAACTTC
>NW_006408571.1:11672029-11679873 GCF_000296735.1 Chrysochloris asiatica
AGGGTGTAAATCCTTACGGGAGTAGAAAGCCTCATCTTTCTCCCGCAGAGCGGCTGGTAGTTTCGAACCGCTGACCTTAAGGTTCACAGCCCGATGCGTAACCACTACACTACCAGAGCGCTTCTTACTACTTTTGTAGAGGTGTCTATTTCTTTCTTCAATTCTATTGTTGTTGTTGTTAAGTGCCGTCGAGTCGGTTCCGACCCATAGCGACCCTGTACAGGGTTTCCGAGGGTGTAAATCCTTACGGGAGTAGGGTTTGTTATATGTATTTTGGGGCTCTTTCATTGGGAGAATAAATATCTTTCATAGGTATTTATTATGGTTAAGTCCTCTTGTTCTACTGACCCTTTAACCATGAGAAATGATCTTCTTTGTCTCTTATGCTAGTTTTTTTTTTTTTAAGTTTTTATTGTGAATTATATGGGTTTACAAGGGAGAACATCAGTTTTACACTCATCCTATCATATTTTGTTTCATTGCAGTGATTACGAACCCCTCCATGAATCATCAAACAATCAAACGGTACACACCTCAGGCCTGCCCCCTGGCTGTCAGCACACAGCCCCTCTCCCTCCCTGACTCCAGTGTTCCCAGCCGCTCCATCTGTCCACGTCATCGTCTCTGTCTCCATCTTTGGCATCACTGTTTCTCTGGGTAGGGTCCCTCATGCCTCTCTTCTCCCTTGATGGTCCCAGAGACCTCTGCTCCTGGACTGCAAAGTCAACCACACCCCTCCTTTTGTTACAAAACATCTACCTTTACATTTCCAACCCTCACAGTCAGTCCTGATAGTAATTATTCACTATTGTACTGCACAAGTCTTATCTCCATTTCTTTTCATCAGCCCAGTCCCAACAGGTTGGAAATCATTCAGTGGAAATTCTACCTTCCCCCACCCTATCTGGAACTAGGCTCCCTCTTGAAAGCTTGTAAGCCAGTCACTTCTTGCCTTTGAACCCCCACACCCCCATTTTGGGTAGCCAGTGTCTAACTTGCCCATCCCTGTCAACCCTGTGTACCAATGGGGTGGGAGTGATCCTCGCTGTAAAGATTTGTTCCTTTTTTTGAGCTACTACATCCATTCTGCTGTGCATAAGGTCACTATGAGTCGGTACCAACTTGATGGCACCTAACAACATCATCTATAAGTATAGATAAAGTTCATCAAATTGTAGTGGGTTACTCTTTTTTTTCCTCTTTCTTCTTCTAGTAGAGTTCTGATTATCCAGCCATTGAAGCCCAATCAAGTGGGTACTATCTGCAAGTATGGGTGCTCTTGTGCATCCCCTCACTTCTCTTATGCTAGTTTTTGCTTTAAAGTTTATTTTGTCTGAGATTAATATTGCCACTCCTGCTTGTTTTTATTGCTGTTAGTTTGGTATACTTTTTTCCATCCTTTACATTTTAATTTAGTTTTGTCTTTGTACATTAGGTGTGTCTCTTGAAGATAACATATTGAAAGATACTGTTTCTTTCCATTCTGCTACTCTCTGCCTCTTAACTGGTGCAATTTATTGAAGTTTAGTGTAATTATCAATAGGTATGGATTAATTGCTGACATTATGCTGTTTGTTTTTTTGTGATGCTGCTAGTTTCTTTTTCCATATGCCTTTCTGTGTGGAGTTCCTTTTTTGTATATGCTTTTTCTTGTCAATTTGTTCGAAGTGTGATGTTTCCATAACCTTTTTGACATTTCTTGATTTTATGTGGAGATGTATTAAACTTCTTTGAGGTTACCCTATATTTCATTAAGTTCTTCCTCTTTTTATGACAGTCTGTTTTATTCTGAGGTCTACCTGACTACTCACCATTTGTATCTGTTACTAAAGTTTTCCCTTCTTTCTTTTTGTAGTTGTCCTGATCATGGACTGGCCTCTCAGATCCCCTAATTTCAATGTTGTAGTTTCATTCTGCCCTGGATCCTTCCATCTCTACACTGAGTTTTGGGTGGTGTGGCCACATATGTCTATCTCTGGTTATTATCTGGTCTTGTTGATTCTCAGTCCAAAGAACTCCCTTTAGTATGTTTGGAGTGCTGGTTTGGCCTTTACAAAATCCCTTAATTTCTGTTTATCCTGAAATGTTTTGCTTTTTTGCTGGGCATATGATTCTTTATTGGTAGTTTTTTTCTTTCAGAGTTTTGTATATGTCCCCTCATTGTCTTCTTGCCTGCATGGTTTCTGCTGAGAAATCAGAACTTAATCTTATTGGCTTTCCTTTGTATGCAACATTTCTTTTTTCCATAGCTGCTTTCAGGATTTTCTCCTTGTCTTTGGTTTTGGAGACTTTGATTATGATGTATCTTGTTGATTTTCTTTTGGGATCTATCCTTCCTGGGGTTTGTACAGCTTCTTGAATGCTTATCTTCTCATCCTTCAAGATGGTAGAGAATTTTTTCCCAGCAGCTCTTTAACTATCTCTTCAGTAGTTTTTTGGTTTTATTTTATTTTTTTTTATCTCTTCCTGTTCTGGAATTCTAGTCATTCTAAAGTTATTCCTCTTCATGTTGTCCCACATGAATCTTAGGCTTTCTTCAGATTTTTTTATTCTTTTTTTTTTGGCTTGTTCTTCTATCTTAGCACTTTTGAGAGGTTTGTTTTCAAGCATGCTATTTCTGGCTTCCATCCCTTCCAGTTTGTTGTCCATTTCTAATATTTTAGCATTAATTACCTGGATCTCTTTTTGAAGGCTTTTCATAGATTCCAAAGCTGTATTGATTTTGCTCTACTGTTTCTGTAGTGCTTTTCTGACTACTTCCTTATTTTCCTCTGCTTTCCTGTAGAATATTTGGATGCACGTCAATATCATTTTCTTAAATTCCCCTTCAGACAATTCCAAAGACTCTTCACCCTCTAATACCATTCCTAGCTCTTCTTCTTGGTCAATTGTTTGAGCCTACTCTGTCTTGTTTCTGCACGTGAGCAGAAATTTTCTGCTGCTTTTTAGGCATTGTGGTGTTGTTGTATTTGTGTTATTTAGATGAATGTATGATGGTGTATTTTTAAGCACACCCAGTTGCCTCTTGGTAGGTGTGATCAGGAGATGGGTTTCTCTGTTTACTGCTCTTATGGCTCCCATTAGAGTGGTTTTTAACAGGTGTTGGTTGTATACACTGCTCTGATATATAACATCTGGTATTGACTCTTGCCTTATTGGTGAGGTTTTACAGGGTGCAAACATAGCTTGGCTGTATGGCCAGAGTTTCTGTCTCTTACTAGGTGAGGCATGATTAAAAACTCCCACAAAAGTAGAAGGAAGGCCAAATTCAAGACTCAACCCCAAAGTCAAATGTCATAAAAATAAAGGAAAGATATCTATATAAAGTTATGAGAATCAGTGAAATCAAAGAAACAATAACCTAAAATAAAATTTTAAATGGTGGGAAAATATGAGCAATTATTTAGCGCCACCTAATGGACAACAAAATGGACTCTAGTTTTCAAAGCCAACTGAAAAAATTCTACACTGTTCCCATTGTGCTGTGTTCTGACCTAGGACTTCCTTTCTTTTTCTCTTTTCCTCTTCTTTTCCCCTCAACTCTGACATTCCTGATGAGAATCAACTCAGGGCTGGCCAGATCCTCTTTGGAAGAGACTCCTGGATCAGTTTCCTGTTTTTCCACCTCCTCCTGTGCCCCAAGCAAATCCTTACCCCAAGCAAATATCCAGCCCCCACCCCCACCCCCCAGCAGCACAGCTGCTTAGTGTTAATCGTTCTGTGCATCATAAAACCTTGTGCATGCAGAGTTGGACCTTCCCTGGGAGTGTGCACTCATGCAATAGTTCCCTCTGGTCACTCACATGGAGATGTTCAGGCAGGGCAGAGAAAATGTGACAAGGAAGAGCAAAAAAAATTTTTTTAAGAAAGACATTCACACCTCTATTTCTGCAGATTGCTGGGTGGTTTCTACACTGGGTGCAATCTCATTCCTGTCTCTGTCCATGTCTTCAACATAGGCTGCAGCCTGCCGGCCATCCCAGTTCAGAAATCACCTTCTTTCTTGCTCTTATTCCAAATTTTTCTCCCAGTAAGCACTTGAACCACTTTATCTGAAGTTCAGACTTTTGGGACAATCCTTCCAATCTGTTTCACCCAATTTTCTGTGCTTTTGCAGATTGGAGTCTGCATAGTCCCTCTCAAAAGTATCATTCTTGATTAATGGATTAGTTGGATATTTCCAACTGGTATAACAATCTGACATAAATTGCCTTAGAGAATTCTTTACAGATCTGCAAAGTCTCCTCTTCTGGAAATGATTCCTCTTTTTTTACTTGGACATCAAGGACTTTAAAGACTGTACCAGTTAATGCCAAAGCCAGAGATTTGTGATTTTATAGCGGTTTTGGGTCCATTGTGAGCCATTCAGAATCTGAGCAAGCCTGGATTGATGAGACAAATATACAAAAACCCCAGGAATTGTGGGAAATAGTCCTAATTGTTTCAAAATGAAAATTAGAACTATCATTCTTGATGAAAATAACTGCTTGGCTGTCTCCAGGCTGGTAACAATGGGGAGCCTGGCTGTCTCAAGGATGTCTTTATACTTTTTCAGAGTATCCCCTTCTGCAAATGCATCCTTGTTTTTAACTTGTACATCAAGGACTTTAAGGAGTGGTTCTGGCATAGCCAAAAGAAGAGGATTAGAGATTTTCTGGCGCTGTCAGCTTTGTTCTGGGTCCATTATGAACCATTCTGAATCTGAAAATGCCTGGTCAGATGAGATAGCATACATGAATCCCAGATAGTGTTAGCAATGTTTCCAATTGTTTCAACATGGGCATTACAAGTATTCTTGATGGAGGGAACTGGTGGGCTATTTCCAGGCTGATGTAACAGTTGTTGTTGTTGTTGTTATGTGCCATAGAGTCTGTTCCAACTCATAATGACCCTGTACAGGGTTTCTGAGGCCGTAAATATTTATGGGAGCAGAAAGCCTCATCTTTCTCCCACAGAACTGCTGACCTTGAAGTTCGCAGCCGGATTCATAGCCACATAAATTGCCTCAGGGATTTCTTTACAAATTTGTAGCATCTATTCTTTTGGAAATACATCCATATTTTTACTTGGATATTAAGGACTTTAAGGACTGGAGAGGGCAAAGCCAAAGTCAGAATATTTTAGATATTCTGTCAGTGACAGCTGGTTCTGGGTCCATTCTGAGTCATTCAAAATCTGAGATGACTTGGATTGACAGGACACGCATACATGAAACCCAGGTATTGTGGAAAATCATCCGAATTGTTTCAACATGGATATTAGAAGTATAATTCATAATGGAAGGAAGGCTATTTCTAGGCTGGTATAAGCTGCCTCAGAAATTTCTTTACACATCTGTGGAGTCTCCTCCTCTGGAAATGCATCCATATTGTTACTTGGACAACAAAGACTTTCAGGACTGAATTGGACAAAGCCAAAGCCAGAGGATTTGTGTTTTTCTGGCGATGATGGCTTTCTTCTGGGTCCATTATTAAGCATTCAAAATCTGGGAAGGCCTGCATTGACTGGACAAGCAGGTACTGTGGGAAATGTTTGCAATAATTTCATGATGGGCACTGGAAGTATCATTCATGATGGAAGTAACTGGTGGGCTATTTGCAGGCTGATGTAACAATGGTGACTGTGTTAAATTGCCTCAGGGATTTCTTTACAGGTTGTGAAGTCTCCTGTTTTGGAAATGCATCCATATTTTTATGACTAGGGAAAGTCTAAGCTTGAGTATTTGTGGTTTTCTGGCAGTGATGGCTTAGTAATGGACCAGAACTAAGTCTACTATGAACCATTCAGAAACTGAGAAAGCCTGAATAGATGAGAGGAAAATACATGAACTCCAGGTATTGTGGGAAATAGTCCCAACTCTTTCAACATGGACTTCTGAAGTATCATTCATGATGAAAGAAACTGGTTGGCTAGTTTCAAGCTGATATAACAATGTTGTCAGGCATAAGCTGCCTTAAGGATTTCCTTACCCATCTGGGGAGTCTCTTATTCTGAAAATGCAATCTTTTTCTTTTCTTTTTTTTTTACTTGGATATCAAGGACATTATGGACTGGCACAGGAAAAGTCAAAGTCAGGGGATTTGAGGTTTTCTGGCAGTGACAGTTTGTCTGGGTCCAGATGAGCAATTCAGAATCTGAAAATGCCTGGTTGGATGAGATGAGCGTACATGAAGCCCAGGTATTGTGGGAAATGGTCCCAATTATTTTAACATGTGCATTAGAAGTATCTTTCATGATGAAAGGAACAGGTTTGCTATTTCCAGCTTGGTACAACAAAGTTGGGTCTGCAATAACTGCCTAAGGAATTTCTTTATATATCTTCAGAGTCTCCTATTCTGTAAATGCATACTTCAATATATATATATATATACATCAAGGAATTTAAGGACTGTAAAGGGCAAAGGCAAAGCCAGAGGATTTATGGTTTTCTGGCAATTGCAGCTTTGTTCTGGGTCAATTATGAGACATTCAGAATCTGAGAAGGACAAGACAAGCATACATGATCCACAGCTATAGTGGAAAATGGTCAAAACTGTTTCAACACAGGCATTAGAAGTATTATTCATGATGGAAGGAACTGGTTGGCTATTCCCAGGTAGTGACAGTGGTGAGTCTGCCATAAATTACCTTAGGGATCTCTAGACAAGTGTGTGAGTATCTTCTTTTGGAAATGCATCCATATTTTTACTTGAATATCAAGGACTTTATGGACTGGTTGGGGAAACCCAAACCAGAGAATTTGAGATTTTCTGGCAATTACAGCTTTGTTTGGGTCCTTTATGAGCCATTCATAATCTGAAAATGCCTTGATGGACAAGATGTATACACCTGAATCCCAGGTATGGTGACTAATGGTCCCAATAGTTTCAACCTGGTCATCAGAAGTATCATTCACAATGAAAGGAATTGGTTGGCTATTTCTAGACTGTTATAACTAATGCGTCAGACTGCTAAGTCATTTGAACTGCAAGGTCGGTGGTTCAAGCTCACCAGCTGCTCCTTGGAAACCCTATACAGGGTCGCTATGGGTCGGAACTAACTTGACGGCACTTAACAACAACAACAATAACAATGGTGGGTCTAGCATAGCTGCCTCAGCATTTTCTGTAGATGTCTAAGGAGTCTCCTCTTCTGGAAATGAATTCAAGTTTTTTATTTTGAACATCAAGGTTTTAAGGCATGGATAGGCCAAAGTCAAAGCCAGAGGACTTGTGGTTTTCTTACACTGACAGGTTTTTCTAGTTAATTGAAAGCTATTAATAATCTTAGATGGCTTGGATAGATGAGATAAACACATATGAACCCCAGGTGTTGTGGAAATGTTACCCATTGTTTCAACACAAACATTAGAAATATCATTCATGAGTGAAGGAACTAGTTGGCTATTTCCAAGCTGTTATAACAATGCTTAGTCTGGCCTAAGCTGCCTCAGGAATTTCTTTACATGTCTGGGGAGTGTCCTTTTCTGCAAATGCATCCATTTTTGTACTTGAACATCAAGAACTTTAAGTACTGGATATGGCAAAATCAAAGCCAGAGGTTTTATAGTGAGAGATTTGTTCTGGGTCAATGATGAGCAATTCAGTATCTGGGAATGCTTGGATGGACAGAACAACCATACATGAACACAAGGTATTATGGCAAATATCGATATCTTAGGCATTAGTGAGCTAAAATGGACTGGTATTGGCCATTTTGAATCTGACAGCCACATGGTTTACTATGCTGGAAATGGCAAACTGAAGACGAATGGTGTTGCATTCATTGTCAAAAAGAACATATCCAGATCAGTCATGAGGTACAACGCTGTCTGTGATAGGATAATATCCATGCACCTACAGGGA
>NW_006408571.1:11679973-11681758 GCF_000296735.1 Chrysochloris asiatica
TGTTTTTATCAGGAATGGATGTTGGATTTTATCAAGTGCCTTTTCTGCATCAATCAATATAATCATGTGGTTTTTGCCCTTTTTAAAAAATTTATGCAGGGAATTATGTTAGTTGTTTTTCTAATATTGACCCATCCTTGCACCCCTGGTATAAGTCTGCTTGGTCATGATGTATTATTTGTTTGATGTCTTGTTGAATTCTGTTGGGTAGGATTTTGGTGAGAAGTTTTGCATTTATGTTCATGAGGGATGGTTGGTGGTGGTGGTTATGTGCTGTGGAGTTGGTTTCGACTCATAGTGACCCTGTATAGGGTTTCTGAGGCTGTAAAGTTTTATAGGAACAGAAAGCCTCATCTTTCTCCCATGGAACGGCTAGTGGTTTCGAACTGCTGACCATGAGATTAGCAGCCCAACTCGTAATCAGAGCTCCTTTCATGAGGGATATTGGTCTATCATTTTCTTTTTTAGTAATATCCTTCCTTGGCTTTGGTACGAGGGTTATGTTTGCTTCATAAAATGATTTAGGAAGTTTTCTACTCTTTTCTATATTCTGGAATAGTTTGAATGGAATACGTGTCAGCACTTCTCTGAATGTTTGGTAAAATTCACCAGTAAAGCCATCTGGGCTTTTTTTTGGTTGGGAGTTTATTTATTTATTTATTATCTATTTCTTCCTTTGTTATAGTTCTATTTATTTTCTACTTCACTCTGTGTAGGTTAAGTAGGTCATGTTTTTCTAAAAACACATCCATTTCCTCTACATTTCCAAATTTGTTGGAGTACTATGCTTCATAGTACTGTTATTATCCTTTTTATTTCTATTGGTGCTGTTGTAATGTCTCCCATGTAGTTTCTTATGCATGTTATTTGTGTCTTGTCTCTTTTCTTTTGTTAGATGTGCCAGTGGTTTGTCAATTTTATTAATCTTTTCATAGAACCAGCTTCTTGTCTTGATTTTTTTAAAAAATGTTTTATTGTAAATTATGTGATAGTTTACATGGGAGAACAAAGTCCCCAGCCACTTTATCTCACCACGTCATCGTCTCTGCTTCCATCTCTGGCATTACTGCTTCTCTGGGTAGGGTCCCGCTCTCCACTCTTCTCCCTTGATGGTCCCAGGGACCTCTGCTCCTAGACTGCAAAGTCAATCACTCCCCTCCTTTTGCTACAAAACATCTACCTTTACATTTCCAACCCTCACAATCAGTCCTGATAACAATTATTCACTATTGTATCACAAGAGGATTTTTTCTATTGTTTTTTATTTCTATCTCATTTAGTTCTGCTCTAATCTTTATTATTATTTCTTTTCTTCTGGTGGCTGTAGCTATTTTGCTATTCTTTTTCTAATTGTTGGAAATGTTGTGTTGGGGTGTTGGTTTTGGTTCTTTCTTATTTTTGCATGTGTGCATTTATTGCAATAAATTGTTCTCTCAGCACTGCTTTTGCTATGTCCCAAAGGTTTTGGTTTGTTGTGTTTTCATTCTCATTTGTTTCTAGGAACTTTTTTTATTTCTTTTTTGTTGTTGCTCTACTACCCAGTAGCTTTTAAGCAGGGTGATAATTCAGGTTCTATGTATTTGAATTTGCTTCCTTGATCTTCCTATTGCTGATTTCTGGTTCCAGTTCACAAAGGGAAAGCTTTCAGTCTCTCCACTGAGAGTGATATTGGCATTTGGTTTTGTATGTTGTTGTTGTTGTCAGGTGCCATCGAGTCGGAACCGACTCATAGCGACTCCATGCACAGCAGAACGAAACAATGTTCGATCCTGGGCCAACCTCACC
>NW_006408571.1:11681858-11695067 GCF_000296735.1 Chrysochloris asiatica
ATATCATGTTTGGTAAGGTGGAGGGTCAGAGAAAAAGAGGAAGACCCCAATGAGATGGATTGGCCAAGTGGCAGCATTTCATTCTGCTGTACATAGGGTCGCTATGAGTCAGTACCGACTCGATGGCACCTAACAACAACAACAACAATGATGAGTCCACCATAAATTGCCTCAGAGATTTCTATCATGTCTTCAGACACTCCTCTTCTGGAAGTGGATCACTTTTTGTGTGTGGCTATTTCCTGGCTGATATGACAATGATGAGTGTGACATAAACTTCCTGAGGAATTTCTTTCATCTCTATGGACACCCCTCTTCTTAAAATGCATCCATTTTTTTCCTTTGACATCAAGAACTTTAAGGACTGGATCCAGCAAAGACAAAACTTGATGATTTGAGGTTTTCTGGCAATGACAAGTTTGTTCTGGGTCCATTATGAATCATCAGGATCTGAAAAGACCAGGGCAGAAGGGAAGAGCATATGTGAATCTAGCTATTGTGGGAAATGACTCAATTGTTTCAACATGGGCATTAGAAGTATCATTCATGATGAAATGAACTCTTTGACAGTTCCAGGCTGGTATAACAATGCTGGATGGATCTGGCATAAGCTGCCTCAGGAATTTCTTTATACCTCTGAATAGATTCCTCTTCTGGAAATGCTTCAATTTTTTTTTAACTTGGAAATCAATTACCTTAAGGTAAAAGACAAAGCCAGAGAATTTATGGTTTTCTGGCTATGACAGTTTTGTTTTGGGTCCATTATAAGCCATTCAGAATCTGAGAAGGCTTGGGTGAACAGGACATATACACATGGCCACAGATATTGTGGGCAATGGTCCCAATTGTTCTAACACAGGTATTAGAAGTATCACTCTTGATGGAAAGAACTGGATGGCTATTTCCCGGATGATATAACAATGGTGAGTCTGCCATAAATTGCTTAAGGGATCTCTAAGCAAGTCTTTGGAGTCTTTTATTTTAGGAATGCATCCATATTTTTACTTGGACATCAAGGACATTAAGAACAAATTGGACAAAGCCAAAGCCAGAGTATTTGTGATTTTCTGACAGTGAGAGATTTCTTCTGGGTCCATTATGAATCATTCACAATCTGAAAATGCCTGGATGGGCAAGATGAGCACACATGAACCCCAGGAATTATGGGAAATTATCCCAATTGCCTCAACATGGGCATTAGAAGTAACATTTATGACGAAAGGAATTGTTTGGCTATTTCCAGACTGGTATAACAATATTGCGTATGGCATAAACTGCCTCAGGAATTTCTTTACACATCTGTGGAGTATCTTCTTCTGGAAATACATCTATTTTTTTCAATCTAGCCATCATTGAGCTTTTGGGATAGGATCAGGTAAAGCCAAAGCTACATGATTTGAGGTTTTCTGACAGTGACAGCTTTGTTCTGTGCCTATTATTAACCATTCAAATCTGCAAAGGCCTGGATAGTCAGGATGAGCATGGAAGAACCCCAGGTATTGTGGGAAATATTTGCAATTGTTTCAACATGGGCATTCAAAGTATAATTCATTGAGGAATGAACTGACTATTTATTTCCAGGCTGATATAACAATGGTGAGTTTGGCATAAGGTTCCTCATGAATTTCTTCACACGTCTGCTGAGATTCCTCTTCTGTCTTTTTTTTCTGGGAAATCAAGTACTTTAAAGACTGGTTAAAGCAAAGACAAAGCCAGAGGATTTGTGGTGTTCTGGCAGGACAGCTTTTTTGGTCCATTTCAGCCATTCAGAAGCTGAGGAGACTTAGATGGACAGGACAAGCCTGTACGAACCAATGGTTTTGTGTGAAATGCTCACAATTTTCAAAGCATGGGCATTAGAAGTATTACTCTTGAAGGAAAGAACTGGATGGCTATTTACAGGATAATATAACAATGGTGAGTCTGCTATAAAATGTCAAAGGAATTTCTAAACAAGCCTATGGAGTCTCTTCTTTACAAAGGCATCTATATTTTCACTTGGACAGTTTGGTATCTAAGGACTGTATAAGGGAAAGCCAAAGCCAGAATATTTGTAGTTTTCTGGCAGTGATGAATTTCTTCTGAGTCCATTATGAAGTATTCAGAATCTGAAAGTGTCAGGATTGACGAAATGCACATCCCTGAACTCCAGGTATCGTGGAAAATGGTCACAAATATGTCACCATGGGCATTAGAAGTATCATTCATGATGAAAGGAATTGGTTGGCTGTTTGCATGCATGTATAACAATGTTGTTGTTGCTGTGTGCCATCGAGTCAGTTCTGACCCATAATAACCCTGTATAGGGCTTCCGAGGAGCGGCTGGTGAGCTAGAACCACTAACCTTGTGGTTCAAACCAACTTTGCAGTCCAGCACATTAACCCACAGTGCCACAGGAGTAAGCTGCCAAAGAAATTTATTTACATGTCTGTGGAGTCTCCTCTTCTGGAAATACATCCATTTTTTAACTTGTATATCTGGCATAGCCAAAAGAAGAGGATTAGAGATTTTCTGGCGCTGTCAGCTTTGTTCTGGGTTCATTATGAATCATTCAGAATCTGAAAATGCCTGATTAGATGAGATGAGCATACTTGAACCCCAGATAGTGTTAGAAATGTTTCCAATTGCTTCAGCATGGGCATTTAAAGATATCATTCATGATGAAGGGAACTGGTGGGGTATTTCCAGGCTGATATAACAGTGGTGGTCTGCCACAAATTGCCTCATGGATTTCTTTATAAATTCAAAGAGTCTATTCTTTTGGAAATGCATTCATATTTTTAGTTGGGTATCAAGGACTTTAAGGACTGGATTGTGCAAAGCCAAAGTCAGAATATTTTAGGTATTCTGTCAGTGACAGCTTGGTTCTGGATCCATTATGAGTCATTCAAAATGACTTGGATTATTGGTTTCATGTATGCTTGTCCCATTATGGCTTGAATTGATGGGACAAGCATACATGAAACCCAGGTATTATGGGAAATGATCCCAATTGTTTGAACCTAGACATTAGAAGTATAATTCATAATGGAAGGAACTGGTTGGCTATTTCCAGGTTGGTATAGCAATGTTGGAGTCCTGGTGTGGCACTGTGGGTTAATGTGCCAGACTGCAAAGCCGTTTGAACTGCAAGGTTGGTGGCAGTTCAAGTTCACCAGCTGCTTCTTGGAAACCCTATACAGGGTCACTATGGGTCAGAACTGACTCGATGTCACTTAACAACAACATAGCAATGTTGGGTCTGGCATAAGCTGCCTCAGGAATTTCTTTACATGTCGTCAGAGTCTCTACTTCTGGAAATGCATCTATTTTTTTAAAATTTGGACATAAAAGACTTTAAGGGCTGGCTTGGGCAAAGCAAAAGCCAGAGGATTTGAGGTTTTCTGCCAGTGACAGCTTGGTTCTGGATCCATTATGAAACATTAAATACATGAAAAGGCCTGGATGGATGAGATGAGCACACATGAACACCAGGTGTTGTGGGAAATGATCCCAATTGTTTCAACATGGGCATTCTATAATTCATGATGAAAGTAACCAGTTAGCTATTTCCAGGCTGGTTTAACAATGATGTCTTGCGTAAGGTGCCTCAAGAATTTCTTTCTATGTTGGTGACATCTCTTCTTCTGAAAATGCATCCATTTTTTTTAATTTGGACATCAAAGACTTTAAGGACTGCATAAGACTTAGACAAAGTCAGAGGAATTGTGGTTTTCTGGCTGACAGTTTTAGTGTGGGTTCCATTATGAGCCATTCAGAATCTGAGAAGGCTTGGAATGGATGGGACAAGCATACATGAACCACAGGTATTGTGAGAAATATTCCCAATTATTTCAACACGGGTGTTAAGAGTATCATTCATGATGAAAATTACTGGCTGACTATTTCCAGACTGGAAGAACAATGGCGCATCTGCCATAAATTTCCTCATGGGTTACTTTACAGGTCTGTAGAGTCTTCTTTTTGGGAAATGCATTCATATTTGTACTTGGACATCATAGACTTTTAAGACTGGATCAGGCAAAGCCAAAGTCATGATTTGAGGTTTGCTGACTTTGTTACAGCTTTGTCCTGGGTGCATTATGAACCATTCTAAAAAGGCCTGGACAAACAGTATAAGTATACTTGAACACAAGTGTTGAGAGAAATGGTCACATGTGTTTCAAAATGGGCATTAGAAGTATCATTCCTGATGCAAGGAAGTGGCTGTTATTACCAGGCTGCTGTAACAATGGTGAAGCTGCCATAAGTTGCCTCAGGTATTTCTTTGCAGGTCTGTGGAGTCTCCTCCTGAGGAAATGCATCCATATTTTTACCTGTACATCAAGGACCTAAAGGACTGGATCAGACAAAGCCAGAAGATTTGAAGTTTTCTGGGAGAGACAACTTTGTACTGGGTTCATTTTGAACCATTCAGAATTTTAAAATACTCTGACTGAAAAGATGACCACAAGGAACCACAGGTATTGTAAGAAATGGTCCCAAATGTTCCAACATAGGCACTAGAAGTATCATTCATGATGAAATGGTTGTTATTTCCAGGCTGGTATAACAATATTGTGTCTTTCATAAGATGTCTCAAAAAACTTCATTACATGTCGTTGGGAGAAAATGCATCCATTTTTAAAATTTCTCTATACTCTTTTGAAAATGCATCCATTTAAAAAAAATTGGACATTAAGGACTTGAAGGACTGCAGAAGCCAAAGACAGAGGAATTGTGGTTTTCTGGCACTGATAGCTTTGGTTTAGTTCCATTATGAGCCATTCAGTATCTGAGAAGACTTGGATAGATGGGACAAGCTTACATGAACCACAGGTATGGAAATGGTCTCAGTTGTTTCAACATGGGTATTAAAAGTATCATGCATGATGGAAATTACTGGCTGGCTATTTCCAGCCTGGAATAACAATGGCGAGTCTGTCACAAATTGTCTCAGGCATTTTTTTTTTTTACAGGTCTGTGGAGTCTCTTCCTTGGACATCAAAAACTTTAAGGTCTGGATAGGGCAAAGCCAAAGGACTGCATAAGACTAAGCCAAAGTCATAAGATTTGTAGTTTCTGGCAGTGATGGCTTTGTTTTGGGTCCATTATGAGCCATTCATAATCTATATGAAAGCCTGGATGGACTGAACAAACATACACAAACCCCAGGTATTGTATGAAATGGTCACAACTGTTTCAACACAGGCATTAGAAATATCACTCATGATGGAGGGAACTGATTGGTTATTTCAAGGTTAGTATAACAATGATGAATTTGGTATAAGCTATCTCAGGAATTTCTTTACATGTCTGCAAACTCCTCTGTTAGAATTGCATCCTTTTTTTTTTAAAATATAACTTGGAAATCAAAAGTACTGGGAAAAGTAAAGGCAAAGCCAGAGGATTTGTAGTTTTGTGGCAATAACAGCTTTGTTCTGGGTCCTTTATGAGCCATTCAGAATATGAGGTGGCTTGGAATGATGGAACAAGCATACTACAAACCCCAGGTATTGTGGGAAATGGTTCTAATTGTTTCAACATGGCCATTAAAAGTTTCATTCATGATGGGAGGAACTGTTTGGCTATAACCAGGCTGGTGGTATAACAATGCTGAGTGGCATAAGCAGTCTCAGGGATTCCTGTACACATCTGCCTCTTCTCCTTGTGCATGAAGAACTTTAAGGACTGGACAGGCCACAGGATTTGTTCTTTTCTGACAATGACAGCTTTGTTCTGGGTCCATTAGAGCCATGTGGAATCTCAGAAGGCTTGGATGGACTAGCTGGTATAACAGTGATGAGTCTGCCATAAATTGCCTCAGTGATTTTTATCAAGTCTGATTCTGGAAACAGCATCCACTTGTTTACTTGGAAATGATTCCCATTGTTCCAACATAGGCATTATAAGTATCATTCATGATATAAATTACTGATTGGCTATTTCCAGGCTGGTATAACAATGGTGATTCTGCCATAAATTGCCTCAGGGATTACTTTACAGGTCTGCAGAGACTCCTCTTTTGAAAATGCAGCCATATTTTTACTTGAACATCAAAGACTTCTAAGACTGGATCAGGCAATGACAAATTCAGAGGATTTGAGGTTTTCTGGCAGAGACAACTTTGTTCTGGATCCATTATGAACCATTCATAATTTGAAAATGCTTGTCCAGATGATATGAACATTAAAGAACCCTAAATATTGTGGGAAATGGTTCCAATTATTTCAACATGGGCATTGGAAGTATCATTCATGATGAAATTAACTGTTTTATATATCCAGACTGGTCTAACCATGCTGGGCCTGGAATAAACTGCCTCGGGAATTTCTTTAAAGCTCTGCAGAGTCTACTCTTTTTGCAGTGCATCTATTTTTGACTTAGACACCAAAAACGTTAAGGACTAGATAGAGCAAAGCCAACCAAGCTTTGTTGACAGCTTTGTTCTGGGCCCATTGAGAGCCATTCAGAATCTGAGAAGGCTTGGATAGAGGGACAAGCACACATGAACCACAGGTATTGTGGGAAGTGTTAGTAATTATTTCCTACTCTATAAATATATCCATTTTTAAATTTTGACATCAAGAATTTTAAGGACTGGAAATGACTTTGTTTTATGTCCAACATGAGCCATTAAGAATCTGAGAAGGCTTGGATGGATGGAACAAGCATATATGAACTCCAGGTATTGATGGAAATTATCCCAATTTTTCAACACAGTCAATAGAAGCATCATTGACTATGGCTGGCTGGTATTAAAAAAATGATTCTGCCATAAATTGCCTCAAGGATTTTGTTACAGGTCAGCAATTTCTGTTTTTTTTTAAAAGCATCCATATTTTTTCTTGGATATCATGGACATTAAAGATTGGATTGGGCAAAGTCAAAGCAGTGACATCTTTGTTCTGGATCCATTATGAACCTTCAAAATCCTATAATGCGTCATATGAAATGAGCACACATGAACCCAAGGTATTGTGGGAAATGGTCCCAATTGTTAGAAATTGTCCAACACAGGCATTATAAGTATCATTCATGATGGAAGAAAAGGTTGGCTCTTTCCAAGCTGGTTTTACAATGTTGGGTCTGGCATAAGCTGCCTCATGAATTCTTTACATGTCTATAGAGACTCTTCTGGGAATTCATCCATTTTGGGGGTCTAGATATCAAGTACTGGATAGGGCAAAACCATAGCTAGAGAATTTGTGGTATTCTGTAAGTTATAGCTTTGTTCTGGATCCATTATGAACCATTCATAATCTGAGAAGGCTTGAATGAACTGGACAAACGTACATGAACCCCAGGTATTGTGGGAAATGGTCACAATTGTTTCATCATAGACATTAGAAGTATCATTCATGATGGAG
Organism: Chrysochloris asiatica; assembly: GCF_000296735.1. NCBI lineage: Eukaryota > Metazoa > Chordata > Mammalia > Afrosoricida > Chrysochloridae > Chrysochloris > Chrysochloris asiatica. The sequence goes on from NW_006408571.1 coordinate 11,689,209, forward strand.
GGAACCAGTTAGCTATTTCTAGGCTGGGTATAACAATATTGAGTCTGCCATAAATAGCCTCAGGGATCTTTACAGATATGAGGACACTCCTCTTGTGGAAATATATCCATTTGGCAAGGCCAAAGCAATAAGATATAAGGTTTTCCAGCAGTTGGAACTTTTTTCTTGGTTCATTATGAATCATTCATAATCTGAAATAGCCTGGATGGATGGGACAAGCATACATGAGCTCCAGGTATTGTGGGAGATGCTTGCAATTGTTTAAACATGAGCATTAGAAGTATCATTCATGATAGAAGGAACTGGTTTGCTATTTCTAGACTGGTATGATAATAGTAGCGTAGTAGTTACAAATCGGGCTGCTAATCTCATGGTCAACAGTTCGAAACTACCAGCTGTTCCGCAGGAGAAAGATGAGCCTTTCTGCTCCCATAAAGATTTACAGCCTCAGAAACCCTGTACAGGGTCGCTATGCATCAGAACCAACTCCAGGCACATAACAACAATAAGAACATGATAATAGTGAGTTTGGCATAAGCAGTTTCAGGTATCTCTTGACACTTTTTTCTAATCTCCTCTGGAAATGCATCAATTTTTAAATTTGTATACCAGGGACTTTAAGAATTGGAGCGGGCAAAGGCAAAGACAGAGGATATGTGGTTCTCTGGCAGAGACAGCTTTGTTCTGTGTCCAACAGGAGCCATTAAGAATTGGAAATGACTTGGATTGATGAACCCCAGGTATTATGGAGAATAGACCCAATGCTCCAACACTGACATAAGAAGTATCATTCATGATGGAAAGGAACTGGTTGGCTATTTCCAGGCTGGTATAATAATGTTAGGCTTATCATGAGCTTTCTCTGGAATTCTTTTACATGTCCATAGAATCTCCTCTTTTGAAAATGCATCCATTTTTAAACTTGGACAGCAAGGACTCTAAGTACTGTATATATGCCATTTGAACTGCAAGGTCAGTGGTTCAAGCTCACTAGCCACGCCTCAGAAACCCTATACAGGATTGCTATAGGTCAGAACTGACTCGATGGCACTTAACAACAATAACAACAAGGGCAAAGTCAAAGCAGAGGTTTTGTGATTTTCTGGCAGTGACATCTTTGTTCTGAGTCTATTCTGGGTCATTCAGGATATGAGAATGCTTGGATGGCTAGGCCAAACATATGTGAATCCCAGCTATTGTGGGAAATGGTCCCAATTGCTTCAACAGGGGCATTAAATGTATCATTCATGAGGAAAGCAACTGGTTGCCTACTTCCAGGCTGACTGCCATAAACAGCCTCAAATAGTTCCTTCAGATCTTCAAAAACTCATAACCCGAGGACAAACAAGATGGTGGATCAGGTAGGAGTGTAGTGAGGAGCTCTGTCAGCAACAACACAGAATACTGGACCAAGCAGGCTCAGGGGATGGTGCCAGAACTCTGAACCACATATAAAGAAATATTTAAAAGGTTGGAAGGCTTATAGCTAGGGGAATTGATAGCAGAAGCAAGACATCCATTGCTTTCTAATTGAAGACACTCAGCTGCTCCTGGAGTCACCATTTTGGGCAAGACCAAGTGAGATATGACCAACCAAGAATCCTCTACCCAGCAAAGCTGTCAATCAAATAGGATGGTGTAATCAAAACATTCCAGGATAAACAGAAGCTAAGGGATTTTGCCAAAGCCAAACCTGCTATGAAATATATCCTAAAGGGAATTCTGTGGACTGAGAACCAACAAGAACAGACAACAACCAGAGAAGGATGTACGTGGCAGCATCACACTGAACTCAATCAACAAATGGAAGAGTCAAGAACAGAATAAAATGATAAGAACAGAGGTTCTGGAAGGTCAGTCTATGATCAAAACAATTACAATGTGAAAGAAAGTAAACACAGAGGAACAGAGATCCAGGTGGTGAGAAGGTCAGGTAGATTACAGGATAAAATAGACTGTCTTAAATGGAGGGAAGACTTAATGCAATATAAGGTAACCACAACAATGGGGTTGGGGTGGGGGGTTTACTTTGGGTGTTGGGGAGGGCAATACAAGAAGGGAGAGGAGGCGAAAGAACAAGATAGATAGGGGAACACTGAGACAGGTCTGCATAGCCTAAGTGGAACAGAGGTAAATAGTGATGCATGCTCAACCTTGGAACAACAGGGCTCTGTGATACAGGGATCTAGGCATAGTTTGAAGAGGGGAAATAATACTAAGATGATTGACTGTCTTATGAATATCAGTTTCCCTTGCCTACTATTGTAAAATAGACATTTGAGTGGGATAGAAAGGAATGTTGGGAAACATGAATAGAGAAAACTTGTAAGCCCATCTTCAGTCTATAACTGATTGGTTGGTTTGTTGGTTATGTGCCTTGGAGTCAGTTCCCACTCATAGCAACCCTGTACAGAATTTCTGAGGCTATAAATCTTTATGGGAACAGAAAACCTCATCTTTCTCCTGCGGAACAGCTGGTAGTTTTGAACTGCTGACCTTGTGGTGTGCAGCCCAATTCGTAACCACTATGCTACCAGAGCTCCTTTAGAATACCTAAAAGGGGTTCTAGAACTTGCCCAGTGAAATAGGCTTCTTGTAAAGCCTTTGCAGAGTATAGGACCTTAGGTTGAATCCTGAGTCCCATCCAGAACCTTCTGAGATGGGACATTCTCACTAGCAAGGACAAGCAGACTAGCCTGGAACAACTAGAGCAACAGAAGATGCATCTTCAAAGAACAATCATCAGGAAAACCCCAAAACAAAAATGTCACCATGACTGGCTACTACAAGAATAAGAAAGCTGTTCGCCGGAAAGCCATCAAGGCAAGCAATCAAGTTCCTTAAGGACAAACTCCCCTCCAAGACTGAAACTCAAAGGGAACACACAAACAGACGTGCAAGCTTGCTGGTGACCATATTGTTCTACTGGTAAGTGGAAGAGGGGGGAAGGTAGCATGAAGATATGGGCTGAGTTCAACCACAGTCTATAGACTCCCACTGACCTGAAGATGAGAGAGAAGAGGAAGGGCTGGTTGGTCTAAAGTGTGGTGAAACCTGGGGACACTTGAGCCCATGGACAAGAACACAGTCACAGAGGTCTAGAGCTGAGAGCGAAGCATCCAGCTGATATGAAGTGAGGGGAGATGCACAAGACTACCCAAACTTGCAGACAATACCCATTTGACCTAGCCTCAATGGCTTGGTAATGAGGACTCGACTAGAGGAACATTACAAACAAACAAAATTTTTTTTGGATAAAGGAAACAAGGGCAAATTGCTACAATTTGATGAACCTGACCTATACTCAGAGAGGTAATAACTCTAAATACCAATAGAGAGGGAAGGAGTCTTCATATCAAATACCAACGCTATCCCCTCTGTACACAGGGTAGATAGGGACGGGCAACTTAGATATTGGCTACCTAAAATGAGGGGGCTATAAAGGCATGGTGACTGGCTTACAAGGTTTCAAGAGGGAGTTTAGTTTAAGAGTATTGGGGGGGGGGGTGCGGTAAGAAAGAGTCCTCACTGAATAGTTTTCATATTGTCTAGATGGGTCTGGTGAAAAGAGATGGGGATAAAATTAATATGATTCAATAGTGAATAATGGTTATCATGACTAATTGCGACTGTTACAATTGTAAAGGTACAAGTTTTGTAACAAAAACAGGGGAGTAGTTAATCTTACAGTCCAGAAACAGAGGATCCTAGGACCATCAAGGGAGAAGAGCACAAGCAGAATGCATGACCTTACCCAGAGAAGCAGCAACGCCAGAGACGGAGGCAGAGATGGGGTCATGGAGAGGGGAAGCGGCTGAGGACTTTAGATTCATGGGAACAGAGGGACTAAGAGTTAGTTAGTAGCCAAGAGGCAGATTTGCAAAATGTGCCCTTTGGAGGTATAAATTATTATATATGCCTGGGTGGTTTTTTTTGTTGTGTGTGTTGTGTTTTTTAAAATAGCTAAAGTGAATAGAGAGAAATACTGTTAACTGATGGTACATGGAAGGGATTATAATCATTGTAATGAAACAAGGTATATGATTTGTTGAATGTAAAACTGATGATCATCCCTGTAAACTTTCACTCAATCCATAATAAAAACCTTAAAAAAACACACAAACTCATAACCCACAGGTATTATGAGAAATGGGTATAATTGTTTCAATGTGGGCATTAGAATGATCACTGATGATGGATGGAACAGGTGAGCTACTTGCTGGCTGGTATAACAATGGTGAGTTTAGCATCAGCTGGCTCAGGTATTTCTTTAAACGTCTGCTGATACCCTTTTTCTGGAAATGCATCCATATTTTACTTGGATGCTTGTGGTTCTCTGGCAGTGACAGTTTTGTTCTCAGTATATTATGAGTCATTCAGAATCTCTGAAAAACCACAGGTAATATGGGAAATGGTCCCAATTATTTCAACTCGGGTATTAGAAGTATCATTCATGATGGAAGGAACTTCTGTGCTGTTTCCAAGCTTGTATAACAATTGTGAGTCTGCCGGATACTGCCTCAAAGATTTCTTTACAGGTCTGAGGAGTCTCCTCTTTTGGAAATGCATCCATATTTTTACTTGGAAATCAAGGACTTTAAGGACTGGATAGGGAAAAGCCAAAGCCAGAGGATTTTTGGTACTGTGATACCGACAGTTTGAGTTCATTTTGAACTATTAGGAATTGAAGGCCTGGACTGACAGGATGAGCATGCAGGAACCACAGGTATTGTGGGAAATTGTCACAATTGTTTCAACACCCGCATCAGAAGGATCATTCATGATGGAATGAATACACTGGTTAGCTATTTCCAGGCTGGTATAACAATGGTGAATCTGCCATAAACTGCCTGTGGAGTCTCCTCTTTTGGAAATACATTCTTTTTTTAATTTTGAACATCAAGAATTTTAAGGATTGAATAGGGCAAAACCAAAGCCAGGTGATTTTTTTTCTGGCTGTGACAGCTTTATTCTGGGTCCATTATGAGCCTTTCAGAATCTGAGAAGGCTTGGATAGATGAGGCAAGCATACTTGAACCCCAGGTATTATGGGAAATGATCTCAATTGTTTGAACTGGCTGCCTAATTCCAGGCTGGTATAACAGTTCAGTTGGGAGTCTGCCATAAACTGCCTCAGGGATTTCTTTCAGGTCTGCAGAGTCTCTTGTTCTGGAAATGCAGCCATTTTTTTTACTTGAACATCAAGAACTGACTGGCTCAGGCAAAGGCAAAGTCAGAGGATTTGAGGTTTTCTGGCAGTGACATCTTTGTTCTGGGTCCATTATGCACCATTCAGAATCTGAAAATGCCTGGATGGATGCAATGAGCATACATGAACCCAAGGTGTTTTGGGAAATGGTCCCCATAGTTTCAATATTGTCACTAGAAGTATTTATTATTCACAATGAAAGGAACTGTTTGACTATTTCTTGGCTGGTATAACAATGTTGGCTTTGGCATAAGCTGGCTCAGGAATTTCTTTATATTCTGTGGAGTGTCCTCTTCTAGAACTACATTCATTTTTTTAAAACTTGGATTTAAAAGTCTTTAATGACTGGCTAAGGCAAAGCCAAAGATACAGAATTTGTGATTGTCAAGCACTGACAGCTTTGTTCTGAGACATTCATAATCTAAGACAGCCTGTGTGGAAGAACAAGTATACATGAACACAATGTACTGTGGGAAATTGTCCCAATGGTTTCAATATGGGCATTAGAAGTATCATTCATGTTGGAAGGAACTGGTTGGCTCTTTCTAGGCTGGTATAACAATGTTTGGTCTGGCATAAACTGCCTCAGTAATTTCTTTACATGTTTGGAGAGTCTTCTCTTATGAAAATGCATCCTTTTTTTTTTTTTT
>NW_006408571.1:11696317-11696985 GCF_000296735.1 Chrysochloris asiatica
AGTCTGGCGCATTAACCCACAACACCACATCAGGACTCCCCTTAATGGCTGGATAGGACAAAAATCAAAGCTATAGGATTTGTGGTTTTCTGGCAGTGATGGCTTTGGTGTGGGTCTTTATGAACCATTCAGAATCTGAGAAGACTTGGATTGACAGGATGAGCATACATGAATCCCAGGTATTATGGGAAATGTTCCCAGTTATTTCAACATGGGCATTTGAATTAGCATTCATGATCAAAGGAACTGGTTGGCTATTCCCAGGCTGGTATAATAATGTAGGGTGTGACATAAGCTGTCTCAGAGATTTCTTTACAGGTCTTCAAGTCTCTTCTAGAAATGCATCCATTTTTTAAAATTTGGACATCAAGAACTTGAAGGATCAGTTAGTACAAAGCCAAAGTCAGAGGATTTGTAGTTTTCTGGCAGTGATGTCTTTATTCTTAGTCAATTATGGACCATTCATTATCTGAGAAAGTGTCCATGAATGGAGCAAGTATGCATGAACCCCAGGTATTCTGGGAAATAGTCCCAATTAGAAGTATCATTCATGATGAAATGAACTGGTTTGCTGTTTACAGGTTGGTACAATAGTGTTAGGTCTGCATAAGCTGACTCAGGGATTTCGTTACAGGTCTGTGAAGTCTCCTCTTCTGAAAATGCCTCCA
>NW_006408571.1:11697115-11699991 GCF_000296735.1 Chrysochloris asiatica
ATCAAGAAGGCTGAGGATTTCTGAACTGAGAAGGCAACTGGGCAGAGAAGACATAACATCTCCTGAGAACTAGTCCTATTCTCTGAAGATCTTAATAAGAGGATAAGATGATAGGCTTCTGTCTGAATATAGTCCCAGTAAGTGACCTCCCTATGTTTTAAGGCCAGACTCAGAGAAGTCTGCTCGTTAAAGGATGTACCTGAAAAAGGATTATGAAATTGGTAACTTATTTATGCAAAATCCAGTCTCTGGACTGGATAGCTTGTATCTTGCTGAGTTCATGTAGTCTTTTATAAATAACATACAAGTCAAACTTGAAGTCTAGTACTAATGTGACTCTAGCACAGAACAGATTGGGAGACTATTCTCTTTTGGGATGTCCAGTCACCTCTGTCCTAGCAACTCTCACTATCAGTGAACCACAGCCTCTCCTGTGTATGGCTCCTTCCCACATACTATCCCTCTCCTCATCCTGGTCCCTGGTCAAACTGAGAAAGTATCACAGGTAATGATGAGACTTGAGAGACAACAAAGAACAAGAAGTTACCTTTTCATACAGAGAACCACTCTTGCAGATTCTCAGCTTCTTTTTGGCAAGCTTTCCTGGCTAATAAATCAGGAGGCAGTGATAGAAGACAGGAGAAAATCAAGTGCATTCTATAGGAAGCTGAGAAGTAAGAACTTTGACTCCCTGTAAAGAAGACTAATGACTTGCAAGAGTCATACTCTGTGGCACATCTGTGTATAACTGAAACATTTACAATGTGTTATCTCATTCTTAATCTCAGTTGATGTTCATAATCACAGTGTGAGTGCAGCAGATCATCAGTGTTATGTTCATTTTATTGATGACAGTATTGGGATATGGAGTTTCCATATTGTTGTAAAAACTAATAACTAACTATATCTTCATTCCCAGTAAGTTAAGCTTCAGAAAGTTGGACATTTCCAGGTACTGATTTCCTATCCAAGGAAGTTTCTGTGAGAAATGATTAATTTGTGGAAATTGATCATTCAGTGGTTCAAGGACCTCACCTCTGGTATCAAGGGTCAGTATCTGTGAGAATCTCACTCAGAGTACAAGGGAATCAGAGGAGAGATGGAACTTTACCACTTTATGTAACATATCTAATCCTTTAGTTAAATCTTTGGTATTATTTAAAGACAAAAAAAATTAGAATGTGCAAGATGAATGAACCCTAAACAGTACAGACCCAAAAGAAAATCACCAAGACATATCATAATCAAACTCTCCAAAATCAAAGACAAGGAAAGAATCCTGAGAGCAGCTCAGGAAAAACAAAATGTTACCTAGAAAGTAAAACCAATAAGATTAAGCTTATTACTCAGTACAAACCATGCAGGCAAAAAGTCAATGGGAAGACAGATACAAAAACTCTGAAAGAAAAAAAAATCCAGGAATCATATACCTATCAAAACTGTACCTCAAATATGATGGTGAAATTAGAACATTTCCAAATAAACAGAAATTAAAGGAATTTGTGAAACCCAGGACGACTTTACCAAAAAAAAAAAAAAAAACTAACTAAAGGGAGTTTTTGGACTGAGAACCAATAACAGCAGACAACAACAGGAGTTGACATACACCATAACACCACCCAGAATTCAATCCAGATACAGGAGTATGGAGTCCTGGTGTGGCGCTGTAGGTTAATACACCATACTGCAAAGCCATTTGAACTGCAAGGTCGGTGGTTCAAGCTGACCAGCTGCTCCTCGGAAACTCTATACAGGGTAGCTATGGGTCAGAACCGACTCGATGGCACTTAACAACAACAACAACAAACTAAACCTAAACTACAAGACTTTAATTAGGGAATGAGAGATACCAGTTTATAATTAAGACAACTACAAAGCAAAAAGAGGGAAAAGTATAGCTACAGCATTTCAAATGGTGAGGGAGTCAAGTAGCTTTCAAGCTAAAACAGACTGTGTTAAAATGGGGAAGAAATGAATAAACTAGATAACCTTAAAAAGCAATACAAGGACTTCCAGAGCTTCCCTGACCAGGCAGCTTAGGTAGGGCAGTCTCGGGGAAAAGGGACGGAATCATACATAAGAAACCTCTGTCTAGCAGACAGACAGCCTTTGAACAAACATAAGATCTTATATTTCAATATTCTGAACTCGTTTTTTTAAAAGATCAAATTGCTGAGGAATTACAGGCATATTGAACTTTTGCCTGCCTGCAAGTGGCAGTGCCTCTGCCCCCTACAGACCTTGGAATGCATCCCCTGCAGTGCTTCCCCTGCAATGCTTCCCCTGCAGTGCTTCCGCACCTGCGCCAGCGAGTGCCTCTGCCCCCTGCAGACCTTGGAATGCAGGGCTAGAGCAACCTCACTTAGAAGGCTGCATTTCCAGAGAAAAGGAAGCATAAACTAACAAAGCTGAGCAAATAGAGAGGGATATCGGCGCGGATATCAGGAAATTCGGGGTACCCACGGTACAGAGAGACTGAGAGAGGCATTTTTTATGTCATCAAATACGGACACTACCTCTCTGCAGCCATTACCCCCAGCCCTCTACTGCCCCGGCCTAGACCAGCCCTCTGCCAAGCCACCAAGGCTCAGGAACGCCCAAGGCACAGGCCCACCCACTGAGACCAAGGCCTGCCCTGAGGCCCAACCTGCCCACAGACTGGTCACAAAGGCCCAGGCCCAACCAAGGCCCAAAACGCCTACCCGCCTCAAAGCCCAGGCGGTCCACAGCCCAGTCACCACAGAGGTCCAGGGCCCCCAAGGCCCAACCCGCCACGTAGCCCGGTCACCAAGGCCCAGTGCCCCTGAGACCCAACCCGCCCTCAGCCCGGTCCCCAAGGCACAGGCCCCCTGAGGCCCAATCCGCCCAACCCGCCC
>NW_006408571.1:11707601-11712718 GCF_000296735.1 Chrysochloris asiatica
ATAAAACATTAAAAAAAAAAATACACCTTCACATCAAATCAAGAAAAGGAAAATTGATGAAGATTTTGTTAACATTAAAACAATGAAGAAATTGACAAGAAAATGCACCAAAAAATGAACTCAGTACAGGAAAACATACAAAACAAATCAGCAACACCACACAAAAACACACAGCAAAAACTGCAATCAAATCATACCTAATGATAATCACACTGAACATCAATGGATTAAATGCACCAATCAAGAGACAGAGAGTAGCAGACTAGATAAGGAAACAGGATGCTTCAATATCCTCTCTGCAAGAGACACACCATACACACATAGACAAACACTAATTAAAAATTAGAGGATGGAAGAAATATATCAAGCTACTGACAATAAAAAATTAGCAGGAGTGGCAATATTTCTAATAAATAGACTTTAAGGCAAAAACTAACATAAAATACAAAGAATGGGATGATCTCATCATTAAAGAGTCAATTGAACACCAGGACATAACCATAGTAAAATCTGTGCTCCCAATGAAAGAGCCTCAAAATACATAAATCAAATTAATAGAATTGAAGAAATAAATGTTGTTGTTAAGTGCCATTGAGTCAGTTCCAAATCATAGTATTTTAATGCTTTCAAATTTATTGAGGCTTGCTTTATGGATTAACATATGGCCTATGTCCCACGTGCACTTGAAAAGCATGTATAGTGTGCTGTTGTTGGGTTGAGTGCGCTGTATAAATCTGTGAGGTCAAGTTGATTGGTTGTGTATAAGCCTTATAGGGACCATGTAACAGGTTTCCAAGGAGCAGCTGTTGAGTCTGAACCGCCGACCTTGTGGTTCAAACCTACCTTGTGGTCCCATATCGCCACAAATAGTGCTACAATAATAGGAGATTTTAATACACAGCTTTTGTAAAAGGACAGAACAACTGGAGACTTCTGGGTTCTACCTCCCTGAACCACAGACTTGAAACTTGTCCAGAGAGTAAGCTGACACCAATGTGTTGCCACTGCTGCAGTACACCATTGAGTCAGTTCTGACTCATAGCAACACTATATAGGGTTTCCGAGGTAGTAAATCTTTATGGAAGCATAAAGCCTCATTTTTCTCCACAGAGCATTTGGTGGATTCAAACTGCCAACCTTGTAGCTATCAGCTCAACACATAACCCACTACTCAGGACTCACCATTTTTGTGCTCCATATCTCAAATGACCACTGTCATTATTGCTTGATGTTTAATGTCATAAGAAAACCAAAAATCCAAACCCACTGCTATCAAGTAGATTCTGACTCATAGTGACCCTCTAGTGACAGAGCAGTACTGCTCCATAGGGTGCCCCAAACGATAAACTTTATAAGAGCAGACAGTCTCATTTTTCTCCCACAGATCAGCTGATGAGCTTAAACCACCAATCTTTTGGCTAACAGCCCAACACTTAACCCACTGCATGACCATACCCCTTAATGTCTTAAAAACCATTGTATATTTGGTCTACATTTTTAGTTGCTTCAGTTTGTAAGATAACTGTAGGCCCTGCTCCTTCATCTGAACTGAACATGAGTGTCTCCACTGACTTGTAAAGTTTTCTTTCTATAAACTTCTTTGAATTTCATTAGGTCTATTCCTGAGAATTTAATTTCGCTTTTTTGCTACTGGAAATGGAATTTTTCTTCAATGATGTCTTTAAATAACTGATTCATATACTAGGATAAGTAAAAGAGTATTGTTACTAGGGTTCTAGTTCATACATGTATAGGTTTATTCCATATGAAACATGTTTAAACCCGTCTTTATGATCAGTGGATGGCCTTGGTGATAGAAATGATGCTGGAAATCGCATGATAGAATTTTGTAAGACCAATAATGACTTCTTCATGGCAAACACCTTTTTAAAACAACATTATAAAGAACTATACACATGGACCTGACCAGATGGAATACACGGAAATAAAATTAACTACATCTGTGGGGAGCGACAGTGGAAAAGCTCCATGTCATCAGTCAAAACAAGGCCAGGGGAAGACCGTGGAAGAGACCATCAACTGCTCATATGCAAGTTAGGTTGAAGCTAAAGAAAGTTAAAACAAGTTCACGAGAGCCAAAATGTGACCTTGACTTTATGCCACCTGAATTTATAGATGATCTCAAGAACAGATTTGATGCATTAGACACAAATGATCAAAGACCAGAAGAGTTGTGGGATGGCATCAAGAATATCAAAGGAAGAAAAGCAAAAGGTCAATAAGAAGACAAAAAAGAAGGGAAAGACCAAAATGGATGTCAGAAGAGACTCTGAAACTTGCTCTCCAGCATAGAGATGCTAAAGCAAATGGAAGAAATGAGGAAGTAAAAGAGTTACATAGAAAAATTTAAAGGGCAGTTCAAGAAAAACTTAAATATTATAATGAAAAGTGCAACGACCTGGAGTTAGAAATTGAAAGGGACGAACATGCTTAGAATTTCTCAAGCTGCAAGAACTGAAGACAAAATTCAAGCATCAGGTTGCAATATTGAAGGATCTATGGTCAAAATGGAGTTCTGGTGTGGCGCTGTGGGTTAATGCGCCAGACTGCAAAGCCATTTGATCTGCAAGGTTGGTGGTTCAAGCTCACTAGCTGCTCCTCAGAAACCCTATACAGGGTCGCTATGGGTCAGAGTCAACTCAACGGCACTTAACAACAACAACAACATGGTCAAAATATTGAACGATGCAGAAAACATCAAAAACAGATGATACGAATATACAGAATCACTGTACCAAAAAGAAATTGTCCATGTTCAACCATTTCAAGAGGTAGCATATGATCCAGAACTAATGACACTGAAGAAAGAAATCCAAGGTGCACTGAAGGCATTGACAAAGGACAAGGTACCGGGAATTGTTGGAATACAAATTGAAATATTTCAACAAATTGATGCAGCACCGGAGGCACTCACCCATCTCTGTCAAGAAATTTAGAAGACAGCTTCCTGGCCAACTGATTGGAAGAGATCCATATTTGTGCCCATTTCAAAGAGAGGTGACTCAATGGAATGTGGAAATCACTGGACAATGTCATTAATACTGCATGCAAGTAAAATTTTGCTAGATAATTCAAAAACAGCTGCAACGCACATTGACAAGCAACTGTCAGAGGTTCAAACCGGATTTGAGCTAGGATGTGGAACGAAGGATATCATTGCTAACTCAGATGGATCTTTGCTGAAAGCAGAGAACACCAGAAAGATGTTTGCCTATGTTTTATTGACTACACAAAGGTTTTCGACAGTGTGGATCATGACAAGCTATGGACAAAATTGTGGAGATGAGAGTATTCTAGAACACTTAATTGTGCTCATGAGGAACCTGTACTTAGACCAAGAGGCAGTCGCTTGAACAGAACAAGGGGACACTGGATGGTTTAAAATCAGAAAAGGTGTACACCAGGGTTATATTTTTCACCATTTTTATTCAATCAGTATACTGAGCAAATGATCTGAGAAGCTGTAATATGTAAAGAAGAGCATCAGGATTGGAGAAAGACTTAGTAACAATAGGTAATATGCAGATTGTGCAAACTTGCTTGCTGAAAGCAAAGAGGACTTAAAATACTTACTGATAAGATCAAAGACCACAGCCATCAGTATGGAATGCACTTCAATGTAAAGAAAACAAACATCCTCACCACTGGACCAATTAATAACATCAAGAAAAAAAAAAAAAAGATTTAAATTGTCAAAGACTTCATTTTGCTTGGATCCACAATCAACACTCATGAAAGCAGCAGTCAAGAAATCAAATGATGCATTGCATTGGGAAAATCTGCTGCACAAAACCTTTTTAAAGTGTTCAAGAGCAAAGAGGACTAAGGCGAACCTTACCCAAGTCATAGGACTTTCATATACATGTGAAAGTTGGACAATGCATAAGGAAGACCACAGAAGAAATGATGCATTTGAGTTATGGTGTTGGAGAAAAATACTAAAAGTACCATGGACTGCCAGAAAAACAAATCTGTGTTGGAAGAAGTACAGCCAGAATGCTCCTCAGAAGCCAGGATGGCAAGACTTCATCTCTCATACTTTGGACATATTATCAGAAGGAACCAGTTCCTGGAGAAGAATATCATGCTGGTAAAGTGGAGGGTCAGCAAAACAGAGGAAGGCTCCCAACAAGATTGATTAGAACAGTGGCAGCAACAGTGGACTCAAGCTTAACGACTGCAAGGATGGCACAGTACTGGACAGTGTTGGCTTCTGTTGTGCATAAAGTTGCTATGAGTTGGAAGTGACTTGACAGCACCTAACAACACCCAAGAGTTGTTAAATGACAGCTCTGTGTCTAACATGGAGTAGGCTGCCCTCAGAAAATGTAACATCAGGAAACAAGTGAGCAGTAATGAATAAGGTGCAATAACTGTATTAAATGGGTCTGAATCTATGCTGCCAGAGCCCAGGACAGAGGGCAATGCTTTTCCATCTTACTGAGAAGCTCAAATGGGCCAAATGCAATCACATCAGCCAATCACAATGATGGTGTGATGCTCCTTAACTGTAGCTCAGCTTCTGTGGGAAGTCAGCACTGTTGTTTTTAATGAAGATTCGGCCCAGGCCTCCAGACACAAAAGAGCTTTATACTTTCGTTCTCATTTATATTAGTTTTGTGAGCTGAAGTTAATATTAGGCAATCACAGGACCTCCCCACATGTTGTTCTCTTAAGCCGAAATCAGGAAGACATTACTTGGAAATCTCAAATAGCTCTCAGTTCATTTAGGTTGGCTGTGTTTTCCTGGGCTGACTAAAGCCAATGCTGCTGTGCTGGATAAAATGGAAGGACTCTGGATCAACAGGGAGTCCTGGTTGGTGCTCTAGAATAAGCACTGGAGCATGAGGTCGGTTTGAACCACAAGGCTGGCAGTTCAAACCCACCAGCGACTCCTTGGAAACCCCGTAAAGGGTCACTATGAGTCGGAACCAACTCAACAGCACTTAACAACAACAACTGGATCAACTGAAGCAGAAACTAAGAATTCTCTATAGTCTGCATCCAGGTGACAAAGTAGCTGGCTAAACAAGGCTCCAATAGCACTGTCTTGAGGCACTGGATTCCTAACGCAACAGCGTCACTGGGGAACAACT
>NW_006408571.1:11713483-11715199 GCF_000296735.1 Chrysochloris asiatica
TTTTAATATGGATTTATAGAACATGTGATCTATGGATGGCAACAGGAACAATCTAGATTAGTTTCCTCTTCATCACAGTGATAACTGGGGCTTCCTTTTGAATCCTTTAGTTTCTTCCTCTGTCTTCCCTTTCAGAGGTTTGCTTTGTTCTTTTCTGCCTAGTGAGGCCCACTCACTTTCCAGGAGATCACTATTACTTACTCTTGAGCCTTTTCCAGAGTTGCCATTCCCATAGCAAGAATCAAATGAAAGCAAAGGCTCATCCTTTATATTAGTATTTAAGTCAGCAGGGTGAGAGCTCTGTGGTTCCAGCCTCTTAGGAGGGCTGCTCCTCAGACTCTCCGCAGCCCCTGTCCTTACAGGGAGTGGGGAGGAGGGGCTTCTAGCTGCCTTCTCTCTTACATAGCTCCTGAGTTGGGCAGGTCAAATCCAGCAACCAATTGGTGGGAGAGAGAAGGGGTTTTCTGCTCCTGTAAAAACTGAAAGCCTCAGAAACACTTAAACAGGGTTGCTGAGTCATAATAGAGTCAATGGCAGTGGGTTTGGTTTGCTATAGAACACTTCTTCTTATCCCCACTTTGCTCTTGTAAATAATCCCATTGAATCATAAATTGGTTCTCTGCAGAGGATGTGTGTGTTTTGTACGCATGCACACACACAACCATGTGCCCACATACAACAGAAGCCCACACAGAGCTGACAAGCACATGTAGTCAAGTTTCTTAACTGCCACAGAACCAAGGAAAGATTCAGGCTGTCCTCGACTTTCATTTCCTCCAGTTCAGTCAGATGGCCCTATTCTACCTTCTTGTCCCACTGAAGTTCTTTTCAAGCCCTGCCCATGACACCACAAATTCTCTGACATTCACATTACTCTTTTGACATAGTTTTATTTCTCTTTTCATCCTTGCTAGGGAGACAGAAATTCCCAGTTCCCAGCCAAAGAAATAATCATTAGGTATAATTTGTTGAACTTTTGGATTCAACTTTATAATGCATTCTTTTTCTTGGGACTTTTTCCAGTACAGGAGAGCTCAGGCTTTTCTCACCAGGCATTTGTTTTCACCCTTCACTAATCACTACCACTTGTTTCTCTAGAAATTGGAGCAGATCTTGTTCACTTTTCAAACACACCAGGTGCACATCTTGGATATTTGAGGACACTGGCTCTTAATCAAAGCAGCTTTTGTATACAACTTGATCCTCTCCTCCGTTAAGCTTTAAGGGCTTTTGTTCCATTCACTAAGCCTAATTCTCTGTGTGTTCTCAGTTTATCCTCAAAATTAAAGCCATGTCAATGCAAAACTGTCTTGGGGATGTTGCTTTGATTTTGATGTTTTCCTTTAAATGGTGCTGTCCTGGTGTGGTGCTGCAGGTGAATACACTGGACTACAAGCTGAGTTTGAACCGTAAGGTCAGTAGTTCATGCTCACCAGCCACTCCTCAAAAACCCTATACAGGATCACTATGAGTCAGAACTGACTCTGTGGTGCTTAAAAACAACTCTGCCTTCTGCCACGAGAGGTGAGCTAGAAAACAGAATGATCTCAGGTAGAAGGCAGAGCAGTGCTCCTGGAACCTGTGGTTTAGTTTTCATTGAAATTTCTTTTCTTTCTTTCTTTTTTTTTTTTTTTTCTTTTAAGGTTTTTATTGTGGATTGAGTGAACGTTTAAAGGGCTGATCATCAGTTTTACATTCAACAAATCATATACTTTG
>NW_006408571.1:11719987-11744389 GCF_000296735.1 Chrysochloris asiatica
TCAGGAGATGGGCTTCCCTTCTTTCTGAGAAATTTCAAGATGCCACTGTTGGTCATTGTGACATAACTAAGGATTTTATATTTGGCCTATTTCCTTTTTAGTCTGCCTGTCCAGCTCCACAATCCCCATTCAGGTCTTTTTCCTATTGATAAATAGGTCATGCTGCCGTTTGGTTTTAAGTGGAAACTGTCACATTAAATTTTGAGGAGAGCTGTGTGCATCCATAGTAGAACCTTCTGGGGGTGAGGGTGGAGTGTTCACTTACTCAGGCACCCCCTCTAGTCACCAGAATGGAGGTACACAGACAGCAAGAGACCAATGAACAGATACCAAAAAAAAAAAAGAATATCCACATCTTTATCTCCACAGGGATTCATGGCTGCTCTGATCTCTCCCAAGATGGTGGCACCAGGAGCAGCTGAGTGTCTTGAATTAGAAAGCAATGGATTTCTTGCTTCTGCTACCAATTCCCCTAGCTGTAAGCCTTCCAAACTTTTAAATAGTCCTTTATATGTGGTTTAGAGTTCTGGGACCGTTCCCTGAGCCTTCTTGGTCTGGTACTGTGTACTGTTGCTGACAGAGCTCCTCACTGCACTTCCACCCTCTCCGCCATCTTGTTTGTTCTCTGAAATTTCTTTTAAAACAAACTCCCCAAATCACTGCAGTGACACTTTTAATAGCTGTTCTTATTGTTAGGTGCCATCAAGTCAGTATCAACCCATAGCAACCTTATGCACAGCAGAACAAAACACTAACCAATCCTGGTCCAACCTCCCTACTGTTGCCATGCTTGAGTCCATCGGTGATGCCAGTGGAGATAGGTTAATAGTAATTCTTGTTATCCTTTTTATGACTAATTAGCTGTTAACAGAAGTACAGTGTATTGAGAGGTGTTTTAGGAAGTGTATTACAAAGTGCCCTGGAGGCACTGCAAGATAAGCACTGGACTGCTAATCACAAGTTTGGTGGTTTAAACCCACCAGCCACTTCGTAGAATAAAGATGAGGCTTTCTGTTCCTGTAAAAAATTATGCCCCGGAAGCCCTATATACGTCACTATAAGTCAGAATCGACTTGAGTTTGGCTTTCTATGGTTTTGGTTAGTTTATTAACATAGTATTAATGAGTCAGATCACTTACAGAGTAACTCTACTAGTTGACTGGCCTTTGTTCAAGAACTCTTTATATCTGATCTAATAAAAAGGTCAATGAGAGCTACATGCAGACCATTGATTTTCTACAAATGAGTCGTCCTTGAGAAAGTAAATTCAGTATGTTTATTCCTGGTCTCCAAATAAGTGTTTCTAAAATATTTTTCAAGTTTGTGCCTTCTTTCTCATAAACATAAGAATCTATGGCAATCCCCTTCAATTTTTTTGAGGGAACTGCCTCTGATGATTTAAAGAACTAGACCCGTGTACCCCCCCAAGAACCAAGGAAATTGTGCCAATCTCTACTGCTTTATAGTCTGCATTACCAAAACAAAGATTTCTTGTTATAGATATTTGAAATGTAAATATTAAAATTGATACATTTTATCAATCCACTGATTGCCTCATCTAACCTGTTAGAACTCTGACTCCATCCTCTGCTTTGCCCTCTCTGCTCCAACCTCCTCACATCGCATTGGTTGAAACTTCAGACTGCAAAACTCTTCCCCATTATTCACATGGCTTATTTTCTTCTCCTGCTAGTTCCTGCTCAAATCCTAATTTCTTAGTGAGACCCGCTTCGAACTTCCTATTTATTTATTAATCCTCAATAGGCTTTATTTTTCAGAGAAACTTTAGATTTACAGAAAAAAAAAAAAAAGTCCACAAAGTACAGCATTTGCATGTAACTCCTACTCCCACTGCATACAGTTTGAACTTCCTGTTTAAAACTACACCCAACAAAAGTCCTCCCAATCTCCTTTTTAAAGTGTTGAAAAGCTTGAAGATATCACAGCTTGAAGACTAAGGTGCGCCTGACCCAAGCCATGATATTTTCAATAACCTCATAAGCATATGAGAGCTGAACAGTGAATAAGGACAACCATAGAAGAATTGATGCATTTGAGTTATGGTGTTGGAGAATATTGAAAGTACCATGGGCTACCAAAAGAACAAATAGATCTGTGTTGGAAGAAGTGTAGCCAGAGTGTTCCTTGGAGCCCAGAATGGCCAAACTTTGTCTCTCATACTTCAGACATATTGTCAGGAGGGACTAGTTGCTGGAGAAGGATATCATGTTTGGTAAGGTGGAGAGTCAGAGAAAAAGAGGAAGACCCTCAGCAAGATGGATTGGCAAAGTGGCAGCACCAAGGGGCTCAATTGTGGTAACAATTGTGAGGTCAGCCCAGGACTGGGCAAGCGTTGCATTCTGTTGTGCATAGGGTCACTATGAGTCAGTACTGACTCAATGGCACCTAACAACAACAATCTCCTTATCATGACTTTCTTCAAATATCTGGTCACATTCTGCATACTACGTTTTTCTACTTATGCCTATTTTATCTGCTTTCTCTAGCACAGTCCAAATGTAAACTCCTTGGGAGCAGATTTATTTTTCCTTTTTAGGTTCACTGCTATATTCCCATTGCCTACAAGAGCACCTGGCATTTAGTGGTGGAGGTGTTGGTGGTTGTATGCCACTGAATTGGTTCTGACTCATAGTGATACTGAATAGGGTTTCCAAGGCTTTAAATCTTTATAGGAGCAGAAAGCCTCATCTTTCTCAGCTCCCATGGAGCTACTAGTAGATTCGAACTACTGACCTTCAGTTAACAGCCCAGCTTGTAATCCACTACGCTACCAGGGATCCTTGGACATACAGTAGGTGCTCAATATTTTTGAAGTAATGAATGAATGACATCCATTCTCTACCTCGGCAACCTCATTCAGAACCTTCTAACAGTTTGATGTATTTCTACAATTTTTATAGGTACTTCTTCAGCTAATCACTGTTCTCTGATGAAGCATACCATTTTTCCTGACACCACACTTTTACTCATGTTTTACTCTCAGCCCTGGAAAACTTTACTAATCCCCACCCACTTCCTGGATAACTTCTACTCATTAGTTAAAACTCAGTCTACTCATCACCTCTTCTAGGAAACTTTCCATGAACACTCCTGTGTTGTTTCACCTACTTGCTTTAACCAGCTCTTGTGAGATTTCCTTTAATGACTGTTTGACTCTCTGCCCCATGAAACCACAAGTTTCATGGGGCAAGACCTGTGCCTTGTTCACCATGTATCCCTGATGTCTGGCATAGTAGCTGGCACAAAGTCAGTACTAAAATATTTGAATTGCTGAATGTAAGACTTGCCTCAAGGTCATTTTTATTGTGACCAGTTTGAAGACCTCTTCATCAACTGATCTTCAGTAACGTAACTACTTATGAATTTTGACTATGGTTAGGTGAGTAATGCATCATATTTCTAGCCACATTACTTCCACATTGTTCCTCAAGGGTTCAAGAATAACACGGAAGCCATGATTTAATTCAAGCCTGAAATTTGTCCTCAACGTACCTTAGAGAGGGGTCTTGTCTTCTCAAGTCCCTTTATCCACCATCCATAGTGAGTCATAGTGATGCTGGCTCATCTGAAATGTGGGTATAAGCTCCTATTCTAGATGGGAAGCACTTTCAACCTTTCCTACCCTCTCTCCATCACATGATATATTGAGAATAAGGAAGCACAAACAGGTGGTTCTTTGGAGATATAGAGTCTATTTGGGGAGTGCCCTGCTCCACATGCATATTAATGGGAATAGTGATAACATTCTTTTTCAGGGGGGTGCAGAGGTTTGGGAACCCATGAACTCATCTTGCTCAGACTGAGTCTTCTCCTTGTTTAGACAAATGTCTTCTGCTAACATAGGAGTTGAGATCTCGCGAAGACTTGCCATTTGGGTGTCACAAATTAATTGATCATCATGTTCAGGGCTCTGATTGGGGTGGCACATGTCCCAGGAGTGGCATAACTGAAGGGAGTGTTGTTGGAGATGACTGGCTGAGGACTGGGAGGCGTCAAAGAAGGCCACACTCTCCTCAGTTGGTGGAGTCTGGTCCTTGGGATCTATTGTTGACTTCTCTGACTGAGTGTCTTCCACATGGTTGTTGATCAGGTCTGGGCTCTTCTCAACATTTTTTGTTTCTGCTTTGGCCACTGTCACAGGATTAGAGAGGAGAATGTATTCCTCTTGCCCTTGGCCTTCCATCTTGGAGTTAAGCCAGTGTAGGAAGCGTTTCATTTGATTTCTTAAACCAGTTTCAGGAATTTCTAGAAGAGTGGGGCTTTTGTGAGAACGGGCTGTTCTGGATAGACCATGTAACTCTTGACCCTGACAAATCTAGGCCTACATCCCATGGCTCTGGAAAACTGGCTCTCAAAGACTGACTTTGTCAATTCTGGCCGAACAATGGTTTGTCCTGTCAGGCTTGGTTGGCTCTATGACCCCGAAATGTTTAACCCTGCAGAGTTTGGACCTGAAAATGTGGCCCCTTCAAATGCTGGATCTGAAAAATTCAGTCCAGCAAATGGTGGCCTAGCAAATTAGCCCTATAAGGTCTGTCCCTTCAAGGGCATTCTCAGGAATCCTAGTTTGGGTGAGAGATTCAGCTTGCTTTAATTGTCTTACAAATAATTCTCATCCATTCCTTTTGCCCCCATGGGATCCTGGAGGATGCTCTGGGATCTTTAGGTGATGGGGAAGCTGATGAAGAAACTCACAAAGAACAGCAAGTTGAGAGGATGGAGATGGTGGCTCTACAAAGTCATATAGATCCTGTTAGTCCCTACTCACTCAATGTACCCGTTGGACCAAGTGAAATTTTGAGTTAAGAAAGAAGATCCTAGAGATACATTTAGGAAATAAGAGGCTCTATAAAGGTACTGCCTAAAAGTACCCACATAGATTCCTCAACCTCAGAAGAGTGGCTGCTCTCTCTGGTTAGGGAGAGCTCCACTTCCCTTTTCTGTGGTCCTCTGAGTCCTATGTATTCTTTGGGATTGGGGTTAAGGTTAAGAACTTGTCCTTGTCCTTACCCTTACAAAGTCTGAGTTACAGTGTCCCCTAGAGTGGTGCTATTTACTTTGGCTTTTGTCTGAAAACAAAACCTGGACATCTGTCATGTTGCTACTGGGTTTTGAGATCTTAGAAGCCCAGTGAGAAGAACCATGAGGGACTCTCAGAATTAGCTTACTTTTGGTTCTGCTGCACTTTAGTTCAATGGCAAGCTGAATCTGGAGCACATGGGATGCTTGGTGGGATGGTCATTTCCTGGAAGAGTCTTTTTCCTTGGTTATTTAGATTCCTAAGGGATGAACTGAACACCTAGTTAAGGTCCCAATGCCAAAACTCATCAGACCCCAGAAAAGGTGTTGGTTGACAGTAGGACAGTGGACATAGTGGTTGGAATCTACTAAGGAGTGTGTAACAGCTCACCTGCCAAATCAACTAGCTATCAAAGTGGATGTTACTGGGGCGTTGGGCCCATACCTGGCCTATGCCAGCAGTTGGGGTATGCTCGAGAGGAATGGGAACAAGAAGGGTGGGTGGGAGTTGCCCCTGCCTCTACCATGCTCAGATTCCCCATCGCACAGGCTCTACACTGAGACAAGTAGGAGAGTCACTGCAGTGGACCTTCAAGCCTATGAAGTGCTGGTGTTGCACTACAAGAAAAGCATAGACTGCTAACTGCAAGGTTCACAGTTCAAACCCACAAACCACTCCTTGGAAATCCTATATCGGGTCCCTGCAAGTCGCAACTGAATCACACAACAACAAAGGACACAGGTGGAGACAGGCATGACCATTTGTTCCCTGGGCTCCTTTGTCTTTATGTGACTCCGCAAATGTATTTCCAGGATCTTCTTTCTCAGGTGGACATTTAGTTAGCCAAGATGGGTACCTTGAATGAGTATAAGCTACTAGGAGCTGTATTGTCTTCTAGAGGTACCATCTCTGTTCACCTGCCTTCATTCTAGAAATTGTGTGTCCTGTCTACACTTGTCTCATTGGCATCTTTAAAACCTGTCCAGGACTTATATATTTTCTTCAGACTACTGCTACCCCTGTACCCCCAGCAGGACCAAGCATCATCCCTGTGGTTGCAGATTGGTAGGTGATTGCTGAACCATGGATAAAGCTAAGACAACCCTGCAGGAAGGTCAAAACTTGTGTTCAGTTTCGTAACGACTACCTGAGAGAGGACCTAGGCAGTTCAGGGTGCTCATGACAGAATCGGATGCAGCTTGGTGCTGCTGGTCAAGTTCTGTCCGTATTCAGGGCTTCAGTTCCTGATGCATGCATGGGATGACAGCTGCCTTCAGGTCCAGGCTGCAAGGGAACTGAGTCATTGCCAGGGCCTCTGAAATCCTGTAATTTACAGTGATTTTCAGTCCCCACAGCTACACTTCCCTCACTTGAATCAATGTGGCTCTACAATATAGCCCTGACCTGGAACAGCAACTACAGCATGGGTTTGACCCTGCTGTTACAAAGAATCAGAATAGGTTGCTATGTCCATTTTCTGTGGAGCTAGGTTAAGGGACAAACTGTCTATGGCAATGTGTCTCCTGGACTGGGGCTACTGGTCAATGGGGATAAGACCAACTAGATGGGTTTCTGGATCTTCTAGGTAGACCCCAACAATGGAGTCTATCGTCTGGATCAACTGCTTCTGAATTCCATAAGCCTCTGAACAGAAAAAAGCTTGCTTATTCTTGAGGATGAAAATGGGCTATCTAGCCACTCCTGAGAAACCCTATACAGGGTCGCTATGAGTCAGAACAAACTCGTTGACACTTAACAACAACATGAAGATGAAGGAGTCAATGCTGAAGAGAAAGAAAGCAGGGTTCCCTTTTTGTGAAAAGATCTCCAGAAGGGGGCTAGCGACTCACTAAGGAGAAGCTATGTTTCTACTGTAAATGGCACACTGAGGCCTCAGTGTGTCTCCCACATAATGGACAGAGACCTCTAGGTCCAAAGGTGGGACAGACTAGGCCAGAACCATAGTTTTGGGTTTTTTATCAGTGATATTGTGACTGTGGATTCATAGTAGATCCTTCAAAACCCCAGAAAGCTTAGATGGGCTGGTCAACCTCCCATGAACCCCATGTCAAGAGATAAAAGGTTGCCATTATTTTCAACAGAAGCCTTACAGGCTTGAAAGAAATAGTTATGGGTGTGGGGGGGTCTGGTTTTTTAAAACCATGAGAAGGGGGTGGTATAATCTGCCACCAGAACTGCTCCACAGATCTGAGGAGCCCTCAAGTGTGGAAATGCACCCCTTTATAATGTTCTTAAAGAAACCTCTGGGCTTGGAGATGCAGGAACAGCAGGTGTGCAGAGAGTGCGTCTAGGTTAGTGAGCACTGGGTTCAGAAAAGGCAAGGGGCCCTACCATTCAAGGGATACTGACCTTCTTTCTCCAGGACAGATTCAGAATTGCTCTTTTCCCTCTCCTGCTGGTTCACAGGAATCCCAAGCTCCTCAAGGCTTGAAGAACACAGAGCTTCTGAGCCCCAGGACACAGCTGGTAGTTGACATTCCTTCCCCAGCTGCAGGTGTTCATTCCAGTAATGCTGAATGCTGACCTCAACAGTTGATGGGGCAGCCGTCTGGGTTAAAGATTTCTGATCTGTGACTTGTGTCAGTGTGGTGGTTACCGATGTCAGTGAAAGCTCTCTGGTGTGCTTGGAACTCAACTTCACACTCAGCTCAGAGATACCAGACATGGACATATTCTCTAAGTAGGAGGGCTGCTGTGATGCCTTGGCTGAAGTGGAGACCATCAGGGACTTTTTACCCTCCAGCAGTTGCTGAATCTCCAGAGCCACATCATTGCAAATGTGACAGCAAGGATCTGCACACAGGAGTCTCCTCACACTTCCCTCCTGAGGAAGCCAGCTCTGGCTGGGAAAGGAAACATAGCAACTGTTACTGATGCAGTGACATCTGCCCACTTGGAAGAGTGTGACTGGAGGCGGGGGGGGGGGGTCACCCTGCCTCCTCCTGGGTCTGGAAGCCCTGGGCCTTCCCCTGGAAGTCTACTGCTTTGTTTTCTCCCTAAGAAAGAGCCATTCAGCAGGTTAGCCTGGCTGAGCTGAGGGTCTGGGTCTTGTTGGCAAGTTCTCAGACAACGACTCTCCAAGCAGACTGAGAGGTAGGGTTCAGTTTGTTTCTGAGCTTTGTTGAGACACTGAACTAGGAGAAGGACTCAAGCAGTTTGTGGGCAGTGGCAAGTGGTTTGGTGATGGGGCAATACCAGCAACACCAACAGGTAGAGCCTAGAATCAATCTCATATGGAACCAAGAAAGCAAAGTCTATTATCAAGTACATTTCCATCCTGAAAGGAAAGAAAATTAGATTCTTATAGGAATTCTGCATTCTGGGGACTAGTTGTGGGGTAACCCTGCTACTGTACACATAGCTCTTGTGATCTACCCCATTATCTAAAGACCTTTACAGAATCAGATGATAGCCCTCTTGTCCCAGAACTGGCCTCCCCGAGAACAGGCAAGAGGAAGTAATTTCTGCAAGGCAAGTTTGTTATGAAAGGGTCTGGCCGCAAAAAGTGTATCACAGTATTGACATACGTATGCAAAATCCATTCTCTTAGCTGGATAACTTGCTTTGCTGAATTCAACCCCATGTAGAGTCTTTTATGAATTAAATGCTAGTCAAATCCTGAATTTCAGGCGTTACTGTGGCTATAGTACCAAGAGTGGAATTTGGGAGATTTCTCTATCTGTCCCCCTTGGCTCTGGCAACCCTCTTAATCAGAGAATCATCCTCTACTGTATATTGTTCTATCCCAGCCATATTCCTCTGCCCAATGCCAAGTTGAGAAATTATCACAGGCCAGGCTGTGGGTTAGAAGAGTCAAAATAAGAAGTCACCTTTTCATAAGAGATAGCAGCTTCCTCAGCTTCTCAGCTTCTTCTTGGGAAACTCTCCTAGCTGAGAAACCAGGAGCTAGTGTTAGGTGTTACAGGAGAGAATCAGGGTCATCCTGTATGAAGCTGAGGCTTTTGACTCTGAATAAGCAAAATCTGAAAACGCTCAGTCATATTATAAGGATTTCTACACAACTGAAAGGAGCTCTGGTAACATAGTGGTTATGAGTCAGGCTGCTAACCTCAGGTCAGCAGTTTGAAACTACTAGCAATTCAGTGGGAGAAACATGAAGCTTTCTTCTCCTATAAAGATATACAGCCTCAGAAACCCGGGTTGCTATGAGTTGGAATCGACTCCACAGCACATAACCACCACCACCACCATACAACATAAACATTTATGATGTGTTATCTCATTTCTAATCTCACTTGATGTTCATAACGCCAGTGTGAGGTAGGATCATCAATGTTATGCCCTTTTTTGGATAACAACACTGAGAGAAGATGTAACTTCCATAGGGTCATAGAACTAGTAAATGATACAGAGACTTCTGTTCCACTTTTTCATTTCTTCATTTGCAGCAGGGTAGACAACTTTGGACAGCCCCAGTTTCTGGTTTCCCATCCAAGGATGTTTCCATGAGACATTCTCAATATGGGGATTTCAAACCTCAGTGGTTAGAGTACCTGACACCTAGTACCCAAGGGTCAGAAATGGTCAGTATCCATAGGAACCTTACACACTGAAGAGGAGTCAAAAAACAAATTGGGACTTTACCTTTTGTTGTTCTTTCTCTAGACCTTTGTCTGATTCTTTGGTGACACTTTTAAAGACAAAAAAGTTAGAATGGTATGAAGCTGCAGCCCAATTTTCATATCCAAAATGAGATAAAATCCATAAACATTATCTAATACCTTTCTATATTCCTCCAATTGTGAAACTTCCTTACCTTTTATTTCCCTACTCTTTCTTCACCCCAACATCTCCTTTTTCTACTCATTTCTGACTGACTTCCAAGCTTTTGTTTATCCCCCATACCTTCCATTTCCATTCCCAGATTGAGGTCTGTAGAGAGTTTAAAGTAAAACAGGAGGAAAAATGGAGCAAATCAAAGAGTGGTTAGAGTAAACCAAGGATGATCGGGCATACAGTGAGGGAAATCCCATAAAAAATGGAGTTAAATGTGATAGGAGAGCGTCAGCAGCATCCTCTAAGAAGGTGAAAACAAAGATTTTAACTGAATCAGAGTGATGGTGAGAGGCTAAAATAGTCTTGTTTGAGGCTTAATTCAGGCATTGTCATAGTGTTTCCCTACCCGGTAACAGGTCCTCTTAGGTCCCAACCTTAATCCTTGCTGGCTCCTTTTCAGTTGCCAAATAATTAGTATAATCATGAAGATAGAGCCATAGGTATATAAGGGATATCCAACATCCCATAGAAAAAAGGTCGGGCTCAACATGGTCTAAACTTCACTAGTCTTCTGTCTTCCTAGGTTTCCAGAACCTAATGCCTCCAGATTCTAGACATTCCATCTCTGACTCACAATGGATGGAACTAGGCTACGAGACTGCATTATAAAGCCCTCCTACTTCACAAGGCAGGCATATAGCATCATCTGACTTAGAGAAGTTCATGTGGTGATTCAGTGATCAGATTGTCTTTGTGGGTTGCAGACAGTTGTCTGTGTGATTTGCAAATCCTAAGACTGAAGGTACCATGGTCACAGGCAGCATATGCCCTTTCATGGTCTTTCTAGTCCCCATACCCTGATGTCTCAACTCTGTCTTGTCAACAATAATGTGGTTACCTGTCCCCAGATAACTGAGCCTTTATGCACACAGTGAGAGTCTATACCTAAGAAAGAGAGTGACCAAGTCAGAGGAACTCCATCAACGACCTCACTTTTACTGGGAAAACAACTGAAAAACACATATAAGCAGATAGGGTAGGCATTGTGATGTCATCTTAGAAACAGTTTTAATGTCACAGGCAATATATGGTTAGTATTCAGGAAGGGGACCATGTCCAATATGTCTAATAAAGGACAAAGCTGCAGTCCTTGTAAATAGCATTCTGAGAGTTAAGAAAGTGTGTGTCATAGGGGAAGAGATTGTAAACACTACTTTTCATGGAGGCACATGATTGAGGCTGACTTCTGGAAATCTGTCCCAAGGATAGGTTTTCCAGAGTGACCTGAACAAGTTGTACAGCATCTTGCCCATTCATGGAAATGGGTTATTTGAGAGACATTTAATTAAGGGCTACAAACTTGTGGTTCTTTGACTGAATCCCTCTTGGTTGCAATGTTTGGCTTTGGCTTTTTAGAATCTCAATTTGAACACCTTTAGGCAGGGTAAGTTTTCCCCATATTTACCTCCAGTATCCACTACTCCTATGTCCACTGATTCACGCATTCATGTTAGCATCTTAACCCATCAACATTATGATATGCCTTCAACATACCCAGATTTCTGAATTTCATTTAGATAGTCTTACAATGATGGGAGTGATCTCATATCAAAATATTTTAGGTTGAAAACCTCTGAAGAAGCCACCTGACACTTCCTCCAGCATCCAGTCCCCCACACATCAGGCATGGTGAGCATTCAGTATGGACTCATCCCTAAACTGGGCAGAATCAAGGGTTCAAAGACATTTGAGTTTGTCGTTGCCTGCCTGTTCTCAAGGCAGTTAAAAAATCTAGTTTTAAAAAGAAGGTTAATTCACATAAAACAAGAGCCAACCATTTACTTCAAATAATTTTATGTGCTCAATTTTGGGGTTCAGATTTCAAACACAATCTTTCAAAGGACAGAAAGCTTAGGCAGGATCAGGGTGGCCAGCAAGGGCTCTTGGGAAAAGTGACACTGGAGTTGGGTTGGGGGAAGAGAAGAGTGTTTCAGGTGAGAAAGTTATAAACAAATGATGAAATTGAGGAATGAGCCACAGAGTTTGCCAATGAGGAAGGGGATCAATCTCTAGCTGAGGTGTTGGATGATTGGAGAGGAATTCTGAGGAAAGTTGAGAGAAGCAGGAATGACATGAGGTCTTTTGATGGAGAATGAAGCGGTTAGTTTTGTGTTAGCTAGGCTGTTGTTGTTAAAGTGCCATCGAATTGGTTCCAACTCATAGTGTATAGGGTTTCCAAGGAGCAGCTGGTGAGTTTGAACCACCAACCTTGTGGTTAGCAATCTAGTGCTTACCCTACAGTGCCATATCAGGAATTCTGGCTAGGCTGTTGTTGTTAAAGTGCCATCGAATTGGTTCCAACTCATAGTGTATAGGGTTTCCAAGGAGCAGCTGGTGAGTTTGAACCACCAACCTTGTGGTTAGCAATCTAGTGCTTACCCTACAGTGCCATATCAGGAATTCTGGCTAGGCTGTTGTTGTTAAAGTGCCATCGAGTTGGTTCCAATTCACAGAGACTCTGAATAGGGTTTCCAAGGAGTGGTTGGTGAGTTTGAACTGCTGATCTTTTGGTTCACAGTCCAGTACTTATCCTACAGCGCCACACCAGAAGTCCCTAGTTATTTAATCAAAAACTACTCTAGGTGATGGTGTGAAGAAGACTTTAAGTGAAAGGAGACTAGCCTCAGTAATGTGGGTCTTAACTGCCAGCCACTTAAAAAGGCCTTAAAAGCAAAAGCAGGTTTCCTAGAGAAGAAGAAATTCTACCTCAAGGCCTTACAGATTTCAGATTCACCAGTCCCATACAATTGCATGTGCCAAATCCACAAAATAATACTCTTCATGTAAATGTGAGTGTGTGTATCCTATTGGTCTTCTTCTCTGGAGAACCCTGACTGATACATGGAGTCTTGGTGTTTAGTTTCTTTCAACCACTAAAATGAATTTATTTTGAAAGACACATATCTATACGAAAAACCCAAAGCCCACTGACATTGAGTCTATTCCAACTCATAATGCCTTTATAGGACAGAGCAGAACTGCCTGATAAGGTTTCCATGACTGTAAATCTTTATAGAAGCAGACTGCCACATCTTTCTCTCTGGAGTCACTGGTAGGTTCTAACCTCTGACCTGTTAGCAGTCAAGTTCTTAACTACTGAGATACCAAGATTCCTTAGCATTCCTAAGGATAGTACAAAATTCAAAAGGCCCCAAGGGTAGTTAGTATGTATGTGTCCATCCCACCTTTGCCTCCCACCTCCCATTTTTCTTCTCTGGAACCAATCACTCCTATCAGATTCTTGTGTATCTTTCCATCTAGTCATCTAATTGTTGTTGTTATGAAGTGCTGTTGAGTTGGTTCCAAATCATAGCGACCCTGTATAGGGTTTCTGAAGAGCATTTGGTGAGTTTGAACCACCAACCTTGAGGTTTAAACATTGTCCAGACATGTACTATTTTACTGATTGTTGGTATGTTTGAATCCATTGTTTTTACTATTCTGTCAACATATTTCCCTTATATTGCTTCTCTGCCATCTTGTTCTAACAATTGGTCTCTCCTGGTAATATGTCCAAAGAGAGTCTTGTCATCCTCACTTCTAAACATTCTGGTTATATATCTTCTAAGACTGATTCATTGAATATTCTTCACCAACACCACAGTTTGGATGCATTAGTTCTATCTTCCTTTCTCATTGTACAGATTCTGCATGTATTTGAGACTTGAAAAGACCATGACTTGGGTCAGGTGAACCTTAATTACCAAAGTGACATCTTTGCTTTTTAAAACTTTAAAGAGGTATTTTGCAGTGGATTTGCCCAATGTAAAACAAGGATAAGTCAAAGATTCTTGCTACAAAGGCTTTGGTTTATATGTGCAAGATTTATTCCAAACAAAATGTGTTTAAACATATCTCTGTGATCTGTGGATGACGGTAGACAAATATGCTTAGTAATATTTGTCTTAGTCTCATTATAGCACCATCAAAAAAAGACCCAATCAAAACAGTGGCTGCCTAGAGGATCTACTGGTCTAGTTAAATTCAAGGTAGAGAGGCCAGCTTAGGAGGTAATAGTGACTCTTTTCTGGCATTCCAAAGGCGTAATCTTAATAGATTTCTCAAAGGACACAGGATGATCACGGGGCTTTATTAGAAATAAGTTTTCAGAAAATTGAAAACTGCACTGACCAGAAAAAAATCAGGAAAATTACACCAAGGAATTTTTTCCTATCATGACAGTACACCTCACCTGCTCATTCTCTGCCAAGAATTTCATTGGCAAACCTTACTTTGTTCACCCTACAGCCCTAAATTTGACCCTTCAGACTTATTTTTGTTTCCCAAACTCAAAGAACATTGAAAGGAATACCATTTGAGTCCCTAGAGTATACCAAAACTGCCATTTTTATGTGCTTTAAATAGAAGAGTGCAGGATTTTTCAGGGAAGGGTTAGAAAGCTGGAGGCACTGCCTTCAGAAGTGTCTAGATCTACTGAAAAAGATATTGAGAAATAATAGCTTCACTGAAGTTTCTGTTTAATAACAGTTTCTATTTATTTGTAGCACTACTTCTTGACTTACCCTTGTCTTGTCATGACATGAACCTCATATATACTTAGTAAGCTGCACTCAGCAAATGCTTCTAAAGTCAGCAAACAAGTGAGTGGTGAAAATTTGAATATAATAACTGCATTAATTGAGTCTCAATCTGTGCTTCAGGGCAGGGCAGACAAGAGGGGGTACCACTTTATCTAACTGACAAGCTCTATGGTGCTAAGTGCAATCACACCAGGAGTCACTGATGGTGTGATGTTTACTAAATAAACTGTTGCTCAGTTTCTGTTGGAAGTCAACACTGAAGCTTTTAATGAATATTCAGCCCAGGCCCCCAGAGGCCAAAGATCTTGTTATACTTCTGTTCTCATTTAGAGTTTTGTGGGCTTTCAGCAAATGTTAAACAAAAAACAAGACTTCCCTCACACCTCATCTTCTTGAGATTAGGCCAAGAAGACAGTTTACTCAGACTAGCTACAGTTCATTTAGGATTGCCATGTTTTCCTGGACTAAAGCCAGTGCTGGATAAACAGAAGTGAACGCAGCACTCTGGATCAACAAAAGTGGAAACTGGGACAACTTTATAGACTACATCCAGGTGACAAAGTAGCTGGCTAAACAAGGCTCCAATAGCACTGTCTTGAGGCACTGGATTCCTAACGCAACAGCGTCACTGGGGAACAACTAGACCACTTGGGGCCTGCCTTAGCTCAAAAGCCAGGTGTCTCAGGGAAGGGTAGGGAATTCTCCTTTCTATGGTTTTGTCACGTCTCATCAGGATTGGTGACATCCAGATATGCAGTAAGTTCAGTGTCTACATGTGCGTTTTGCACTTTGACACAGACCTGGTTCTTTACCCTTTAACCTTCTATGTTAGGAATGTGGCTTTCCCTGAGGCAGTCAGACATTCTTTCAGGAGCCAAGGGTCCACCACCCTGAAACAGCTCACCCTTAGGTACAGGTGCTGCTCATACTAAATTCTCCAGCTCAACCCCAGGACAGAGGACATGCATTTTCAAGCTTCCTACTTGTGCCTCTAGAACAACTGTTTCTCTGTGCGTCAGCCACAGTGTCACAGGACATAATATCAGGGACAGTTGGCCTCTCATCATTGTGGCTGTGGAAACTAGCTAAATTCCTTAGTAGTGTTCCCTGTGGTCACCTATACCTACTGCATGGGTTACCTGTTCTTATCCCTGCTGTGATCACCATTCAGTCTCCACCTCTGAGAAAGCAGAGTGAGTGTGATATGCTGGTCACTGTAGTGTCTAGAATGAATTCTGAAGATTTACTCTACTCAGTCCCTTTTTCCCACTTTGAGAAAAGGTGCTAGCACTATGATCTCATGTTAACTTCTATGTTGCTCAATCAGCCCTGTAGCATTCTTTTAATATGGATTTATAGAACATGTGATCTATGGATGGCAACAGGAACAATCTAGATTAGTTTCCTCTTCATCACAGTGATAACTGGGGCTTCCTTTTCTTCCTTTTGAATCCTTTAGTTTCTTCCTCTGTCTTCCCTTTCAGAGGTTTGCTTTGTTCTTTTCTGCCTAGTGAGGCCCACTCACTTTCCAGGAGATCACTATTATTTACTCTTGAGCCTTTTCCAGAGTTGCCGTTCCCATAGCAAGAATCAAATGAAAGCAAGTAAAGGCTCATCCTTTATATTAGTATTTAAGTCAGCAGGGTGAGAGCTCTGTGGTTCCAGCCTCTTAGGAGGGCTGCTCCTCAGACTCTCCACAGCCCCTATCCTTACAGGGAGTAGGGAGGAGGGACACCAAGGTTCTGTCTTATTTTCTGTCTCTCAGCTCCTGCTATAGAACAGCCCCTTCCTCTTTCCCACTTTGCTCTTGTAAATAATCCTATGGAATCATAAACTAGTTGTCTGCAGAGGATGTGTGTGTTTTGTATGCATGCCCACACACAACAGAAGCCCACACAGCGCTTACTACCTGACAAGCACATAGTAATCAGGTTTCTTAACTGCCACAGAACCAAGGAAAGACTCAGGCTGTCCTTGACTTTCATTTTCCCTAGTTCAAACAGTCAGATGGCCCTATTCTACCTTCTTGTCCCACTGAAGTTCAAGTCCTTCCCGTGACACCACAAGTTTTCTGACAGGCACATTATTCTTTTGACTTCGTCTTGTTTCTTTTCATCCTTGCTGGTGATGGCTGTATGCTGTGGAGTTGGTTCCGACTCATAGTGACCCTGTACAGGTTCTCCAAGGCTATAAATCTTTACAGGAGCACAACACCTCATCTTTCTCCCGCAGAACAGTTCGAACTGCTGACCTTGCAGTTCGCAGCCCAATTTGTAACCACTATGCTATGGGTCGGAACCGACTCAATGGCACTTAACAACAACAACAACAACGCTACCAGAGCCCCTTTTCATCCTTGCTAGGGAGACAGAAATTCCCAGTTCCTAGCCAAAGAAGTAGTCATTGGGTCTAATTTGAGGCACCTTTGTGTACTTTGACTTCTTTATAACTCACTCTTCATCCTAGGACTGCTCCCAGCACAGGAGAGGCCAGTGTTTTCTCACCAGGCATTTGCTTTTACTCATCACTAATCACTACCACTTGTTTCTCTAGAAATTAGAGCTGAGCGTTTTCATTTCTCAAACACCCCAGGTGCACATCTTGGATATTTGAGCACACTGGCTTTTAATCAAGGTGGCTTTTGTATACAGGCCTGAAGCCTCTCTTCCATAAGTATTAAGGGCTTTTGCCCCATTCAGGAAGCCTAATTCTGTGGTGTTCCCACATTTTATCCCCATTGCAAAACTGTCTTGGAGATCTTGTTTGGCTTTTGATGTTTCCCTTTTAAAGGTTTTGCTCTATGCCTTCTGCCTTGAGAGGAATAAGTATACTAGAAAATTGAGTCATCCCTGGTAAAAATAATGATAATAATAACAAAAAACATCAGTGCTCACAGAGCCTGTAGTCAGAGCTGGAGAGTGGGTTTTGTTTTTGTTTGAAGGTTTTTTTGGTGTTTGTTTGTTGGTTTGTTTTGCTGGTGGATGTCAGCCTCAGTTCTCATTAAACTTTAATGATAAACTCCCCAAACCATTGCAATGGCATCATTAGCAACTGAGATTGCTTAGTAGTGATTTGTTTTATTCTTATATAGACTACAGCATGTTGGGAGGTGCTATGGTTTGCTGATGCAGTATTAATGAGTCAGTTCACTTGTAGACTAACCCTTCTAAGTGGCTGATCTTCATTCAAGGACTCTTATTATGTGATTTGAAAAAGCCAAGGAGAGCCACATGCATACCACTGATTTTCCCTCAATGAGTCATTCTGGAAAAGATGAATTGAGCATATTTATTATAGGTGTGCAAGTAAGTGTTTCTCAAAAAAAATGTTAGGTCTCATAAACATAAAATTCATTATTTTCTCCTAAAAATTCTGATACAATTTCTAGACGAGGCTGCCCCAACTCTTTGGAAGGCTAGTATTTTCTGTGTATCCCAAGGAACCAAGAAGAAAGCATCAAGTTCTAATGTTTTATAGTTCGTATTATCAAAAATATTTTTTAAAGATAGTTTTAAGTATTTTTCCAAACATAAATATATGTATTATAATTGATGATCTTTCAATCCACTCATTTCTTCCCCTCCTCTTGGAGTTTCTCATGCAACCCCCAACCTGCCCCAGTAATAAACAATGTACCATTTGAGAAGCCTACCCTAGTCTTTGTGCTTGTATTGAATTAAATCAGTTTCTCTTTTTTTAATATGAATACATCACAAGTTACTCAGTAATTCCCCTAACAAGGTTGATTATGTCTCTGCTTCAGTAAATATTCTTTAAATATGCCCAAAAAGTTAAAGAACATCAGCCTCTTGGACAGTGTAGGGCTTTTCTTCAAAGGTATATTAATAGTTGCTCAGCTCTGCTTGACTTTACAATCAAAGAGATTGTTAATACAAGCTTAAGAAATCTATTTTTCTTGCACTACTCCAGTCAAGGACAAAGCTTACCCTAAATCCCACCATGCTACCTTCATTTCTTTGAGATGGCCATCTTTAACGTCACACTTCATTTAAAATTTTTTTTGATTAAAAATTTTTATAGTCAAAAATTTTAGTGATTCTGAATCTGTGTTGTTTGAAATTGCTTAAGAAGATCACTCTCAGGGTTGTTCTAATGAAACAGGATGTTGTTATTGTCAAGTGGGGGGCTATCCAGTCTTTCCTAACTCATAATGACCCTGTAGAGGGTTTCCAAGGAGCAGTTGGTGGGTTTGAACTGCTGACCTGGAGGTTAACAGTCCAGTGCTTATCCTACAGTGTCACACCAGAACAGAGAGGAAAAAAATATCATGGAGTACCACATATAGTAAAAGTAGGATTGTTTCACAAAACTGTTGCTTCAGGTATAGACCTATAAACAGATACATGTGTGCACAGAGACACATCATCAAACTGTATTTCTTACTAGGCGTCACAATTAAAACAACAGAAAAGCACTATGAAATATTTGTAAAGAAAACATTGTGGGTCTGGAAATAATTAGTCATATGGAAGGTAGACACTGAAGGGTTGTATTTTGCATTCTCCCTCTTGGTATAATTCTAGCTCTCTCTCTATATATTTTTTTCTCTTTCTTTCTCTCACACACACACACTATTCCCCTGTCCTCAAGGTGGATATTCTCATTA
The DNA here is from genome assembly GCF_000296735.1 of Chrysochloris asiatica. NCBI lineage: Eukaryota > Metazoa > Chordata > Mammalia > Afrosoricida > Chrysochloridae > Chrysochloris > Chrysochloris asiatica. Next base: position 11,739,015 of record NW_006408571.1, read on the forward strand.
GGTTCACAGACTTCTAAAGGAACTCGAAAACAGCATGAGCATTCCAAATGTTTGAGACAAAAAGGAACTTTGCCACTCTTTCCTCTAATACTCATTAACAGATAGGGAAACTGAAACCCAGAGCAGAAGAAGTACATCTTCTGGTTAGACAGCGGCAGACGAAGTCACCATTGGCAACTCTGGGATTGTATTTTATTATAAGGAATTTGAAATATAGGAACATTTTTAAAAATCAAATTAACAGATGAAAAATATAAAACTACATATGATTTTATTTAAAAAATATAAGTAGTACTGCAGCTTAAGGAGCTCTGGAAGCATAGTGCTTACAAATCAGGCTGTGAACCGCAAGGTCAGCAGTTCAAAACTACCAGCTGTTCCGCAGGAGAAAGGTGAGGCTTTCTGCTCCTATAAAGATTTACAGCCTCAGAAACCCTGTACAGGGTCGCTATGAGTCGGAACCGACTCCATGGCACATAACAACAACAACACTGCAGCTTAGTTTTTTCATTACAACGTTCATACACTATTAACATTTCTCTGGTGGTCCAGTGGTAGAATGCTCACCTTTCATATGAAAAACCAAGCCAGTGCACTTCATGCGACTCATAGCGACCCTGTATAGGGTTTCCAAGGAGCAGCTAGTGGGTTTGAATCTTGGGGTTAGCAGTCCAGTGCTTATCCTATAGCATCACACCAGGACTGACTCTATATTGTTGTTGTTGTTATGTGCCGTGGAGTCAGTTCTGACTCATAGCGACCCTGTACAGTGTTTCCGAGGCTGTAAATCTTTACAGGAGCAGAACGCCTCATCTTTCTCCCATGGAACGGCTGGTAGTTTCGAACTGCTGACCTTTCGGTTCACAGGCCAATTAGTAACCACTACGCTACCAGAGCTCCTTGACTCTCTATATATGTATGCATGTATGTGTGTGTGTATATATATGTATGTTTTTTAAAGTTTGTGGAAATTTTTCATCTTTCAGTTTCATTTTTTTCCCCACAAACTTTTGAAGTGCCCTGATAGTGTGTGTGTGTGGGTATAATTATTCATTAGATTGGCTAATGTAAGCCAAGAATGCACTGGATTCCCAGCCACTTCTTTCAATTGTATCATGTCCACATTGCTTCTCTGGGACTAAAGGCCATTATGGGAAACCAGGATTCAATTTTAGCATGACCTTTACCCTCAGTGCACCTTAGACAAGGGCCTTATCTTTTCTGCTTAAGTCCTTTTATCCACCATCCATGGTGGGCCTGGGAATCTGAACTGTGAGTTTAAGTTTCTATGCCAGATGGGAACTTTCAACCTTTTTTTCTACTTTCTCCATCACGTTACACTGAAAATAAAGAAGCACAAACAGAAGGCCCTTTTCTTAAAGTTATAGAGTATATTTGAGGAGGGCCCTGCCTTGTTTGCACATTAATGGATTTGGTGATGGTAGTCTTTTTAAGGAAAATGCAGAGATTTGGGAAGCCATGAATTCCTTTTGTTTGACTGGCTCTTCTTGTTTAGATAAGTGCCTTCTGCTAAGGTGAGAGTTGAGACATGGGAAGGATTTTCTGGTTAATTGTCACGTCAGTTGATAACAGTGTTCAGAGCACTGGTAGCGATGGTGTAAGACCCAGAAATAACAAAATTGAAGGAAGTGTTATTGGAACACTCAGGGGCACTGAAGAAGTTCAAGCCCTCTTCCTCAATTAGGGAAGGCTGGGCTTGGGGTCTCCTGTTATCTCCTCTGACTTAGTTTGCCCCCACATTGTTGTTGGTGAGATTTGAGCTCTTTTCATCATTTTCCATCCTAGTTTTGGATACTGTCACAGGCTTGGAGAGGAGCATGCATTCCTCTTGTCCTTGGCCTTCCATCTTGAGGTTATTCCAGTACAAAGAGTACTTCATCTCATTTTCGAAGCCAGCTTCTGAAGCTTCTGGAAGAATTGGGATTTGTGAGTATGGGCTATTCTCATCAGACCTTGTAACAAGTCTTACACTGAAAATGGTGGCCCTGAATATTTTCACCCTGGAAAACTGATTAAAAGACTGGCTTTGTAAATTCTGCCCCAACAAAGTTTGGTCCTGTAAGACTGGGCTCTATGCCCCTGAAATATTGTATCCTGCAGAGTACAGAACTGAAAACTACGGCCCATTCAAATGCTGGACCTGCAAATTTTGGTTGGGGATACCTCCAACACAGCATGCCCTATAGCATCCCTGCTGCCTTAAGTTTCCCTGGGTATTCTACTCCTGATGTGTTATGGATATGTCCTTGCTTTCCAAGACCGGGACCCCTCACTTCAGCCTTCACCTGAACACAGTTTACCTGGTCACCTATCCTGTCCCTACTGGGTTTTGAGATCTTGAAAGCCAGAAGAGAAGAATCATTGGGCACTACTCTGTAATTCATTTACATTTGGCCTTTTAGCTCCATTTTAAGCAGTTCTTTTAGGCAGACTCAACTTGGAATAACTCGTGGAGTAGGGAGCTCCAGGAGCTATTTTGTCCCTGATTATTTAGATTTCTAAAAGATTTGTAAGCTGAGACAGTCTTTAGGATGGCCACAATATATTCCATGGACCCTATTGCCTTTATGGGTCTACCCAAATGTATCTCTAGGATTTTCTTTCTCAAGTGGAAATTTAGTTGTGCAAGATAGGTGCCTTGAGTGAACAGAAGTTAAGCAGGCTCTGTCTAAGCACCATCATCATATACTGGCAATGCATTCTAGAAGTCTCACTGGCATCTTGAGAGGATTAATTAAGATTAATACATTTCTTTCCAGATGAGACAGAGTCAAAGGCTCTGTTGGACTTTTGATAAGCTCAGGCACCATCTTTGTAACTATAGATTGTCAAGTTATTGCCAAGGTCACACACCAGGGAGTCCTAACAGGAAGGTCAAAATTTGTGTCCAGTTTCTTAATGACTCCCTGAGAGAGGGCCTGGGAAGCTTGGGATGATAAGTGACAATATCTAAGGAGGCATATTGCATGTCAAGTTCTGTCAGTATTCAGGGCTTCACTTCCTGATGCATATGGGGATGACTGCTGCCTCTAGGTCTAGGTACTTGCTTTCTAGGGTGCAAGGGAACTGAGTCACTGCCAGAGTCCCTGGGATGCTGCAGTCCCCAGTCATTCTTCAATCTCAACAGCTGCTGATATGGGCAAGGGTGGTGCATTGGAGAATCTTCTCTCATTTGAGACACTGTGGCTGTACAATATATCCCTGGCCTGGAAAAACACTTGTAGGACGGGGCTGACCCTGCTGTTATAAAAAATCAGAATAGGTTGCCATGCCCATCTGCCTATGGAGACAGGCTGAGGGAGACTCAGGAAGATGTCTCTCTAGAACTAGGGCTGCTGGTCAGTTGGGACAGGTCCAACTGGATGGGTTTCTGAATCTTCTAGAGCAGACTCCAGCAATGATAAATCCATCTGCTGGATCAACTCCTTCTAGAAGTGGAATTCCAGAAGCCTCTGAGCAGGAAAAAGCTAGCTCACTCTTAAGAGCTGAAATGGGCTCCTCAAATCAGTAAGGCCCTTAGTCTGGGGATAGGAGCTGCAATGGGTCTTAGGGCTATTCTGTGATTCTCTGGTCTACACCTAGCAAAGTCCCACTGGAGCTGGAGCTGGAACTGCCTCTGCAACCGGTATCAATCCAAAGCTTCTTACTCAGCCAGTCAGAAACAGGACAATGGTCTGGGCTTGCTAATAGTCGGTAGATAAACCAAAATTCAGAAATATACAAGAATAAGGTGAGGCTGGATTGTTAAGGTGTTCAGTGCCATTGAGTCAGTTCCAACTAATACAGCCCTGTATAGGGTTTCCAAGGAACAGCTGGTGAGTTTGAACTGCTGACCTTGTGGTTCAAATGAATCTTCAGGTTGAGTGCTTATCATAAGGCGCTACACCAGGACTCCCGATAATTTCTAGGCCCAGAAATAATGCTAATTCTAATATCTGCTGGTTGGAAGGGTCATATTAATCTAATCTGGATACTCTTTTAGCTTTCCCATTGGCTTTATTGTTCCCTGTAGCCATGGCCCTTTACAATGTATGACAGAGACTTTAAGTGGTAGTAGGACAGCCTGATATGGCACTATGGAATAATGCACTAGACCACAAGGTCTGTTTGAACCACAAAATCTGTGATTCAAATTAACCAACTGCTCCTTCGAAACCCTATACAGGGTTGCTATGAGTCAGAACCAATTTGAAGACACTTAACAGAAACAACTGAGTAAGATGACCAGGCTAAGTTTGATTTTTCTGATTCAATGCCCAGGGCTATTTGAGGCAGCTCCTCTGTCCACACTGATGGGTCTAGGTCTTGCAGTTTGCAGGGTACATACACTGTTTGAATGGCCAGGAAATTCGTACCCTCAATACAGATCCGGGATAGTAATTGTGAGTTAACTTTTCTTAAAAAGTCACGACCCAACAGTAGAACAGGTGTTTCGGGAACTACTAAAAACTGATGAAATATTAGTACAAAAAAAAAAAAAAACTGATGAAATATTAGTCCAAAAAACACTGATGAAATATTAGTAGAGCATCCCAGATACAGGAGAGCAGAGGCATTTTATATCACCATGTGGACTTTCCATCAGTACCCACAATGAGACAAAAGGAAGAGGAGAGTCTGCCGAAGGACTTAAGGACCAAATAAATTGTTTGCGTATCAATTAGAAACTCTATTGACTAACCAGAGACATCCATGACAACCTGGGGTTGCTTGGAATAGGTGGGGTGAGATTTTGAGCAGTATGAAGATGGAGTAAATCACTGAAGAGAAAGAGGCCAGGACTATTCTTTTGTGAAAAGATCTTGAGTTGGGCCAGGGCTTCATTGTAGAGAAGAGAAACCACAGCAGTACCAGATGGCACACTGAGACCCCAGCATGTCCCCCACATAATGGACAGAGACCACTGAAGTCTGAAGATGGGACAGAGTAGAACCAGAGAGCCACAGGTTTGAGAGTTCTTCCCAGTAATACTGTTGTTTTGGATTGTTGTTAAGTGCTGTCAAGTCGGTTCCCACTCATAGTGACCCTCCCTGACCTTGCAGTTCAAACTGACCTTGCAGTCCAGCGCATTAACCCACAGCACCACACAAGGACTCCATGGAATGCTGGAATTCATAGTTGTTGTTGTTGTTAAGTGCCGTCGAGTCAGTTCTGACCCATAGCGACCCTGAACAGGGTTTCCAAGGCTATAAGTCCTTATGGGAGCAGAAAGCCTCATCTTTCTCCTGCGGAGCAGCTGGTAGTTTCGAACTGCTGACCTTGTGGTTCACAGCCCAATTTATAACCACTACGCTACCAGAGCTCCTTGGAATTCATAGTAGATCCTTCAAAACCCCAGAAAGCTTAGATGGGCT
>NW_006408571.1:11744509-11763954 GCF_000296735.1 Chrysochloris asiatica
GTGGTATAATCTGCCACCAGAACTGCTCCACAGATCTGAGGAGCCCTCAAGTGTGGAAATGCACCCCTTTATAATGTTCTTAAAGAAACCTCTGGGCTTGGAGATGCAGGAACAGCAGGTGTGCAGAGAGTGCGTCTAGGTTAGTGAGCACTGGGTTCAGAAAAGGCAAGGGGCCCTACCATTCAAGGGATACTGACCTTCTTTCTCCAGGACAGATTCAGAATTGCTCTTTTCCCTCTCCTGCTGGTTCACAGGAATCCCAAGCTCCTCAAGGCTTGAAGAACACAGAGCTTCTGAGCCCCAGGACACAGCTGGTAGTTGACATTCCTTCCCCAGCTGCAGGTGTTCATTCCAGTAATGCTGAATGCTGACCTCAACAGTTGATGGGGCAGCCGTCTGGGTTAAAGATTTCTGATCTGTGACTTGTGTCAGTGTGGTGGTTACCGATGTCAGTGAAAGCTCTCTGGTGTGCTTGGAACTCAACTTCACACTCAGCTCAGAGATACCAGACATGGACATATTCTCTAAGTAGGAGGGCTGCTGTGATGCCTTGGCTGAAGTGGAGATCATCAGGGACTTTTTACCCTCCAGCAGTTGCTGAATCTCCAGAGCCACATCATTACAAATGTGACAGCAAGGATCTGCACACAGGAGTCTCCTCACACTTCCCTCCTGAGGAAGCCAGCTCTGGCTGGGAAGGGAAACATGGCAACTGTTACTGATGCAGTGACATCTGCCCACTTGGAAGAGTGTGACCGAAGGTGGTGTGGGGGCGGGGGGTTTCACTCTGCCTCTCCTGGGTCTGGAAGCCCTTGGGCCTTCCCCTGGAAGTCTACTGCTTTGGTTTTCTCCCTTAGAAAGAGCCATTCACAGCAGGCTAGGCTTGATTGAGCTGAGGGTCTGAGTCTTGTTGGGCAAGTTCTCAGACAACCCATGGGTGGGTAGCACCCTCCAAGAGGACTGAGAGGTAGAGTTCAGTTTTCTTCAGATTTATGTTGATAAACTGAACTAGGAGAAGCAGATGAGGGAGGACCAAGTGGTTTGGTGATGGGCAATACCAGCAACACCTCCAGTTAGAGCCTAGCATCCGTCTCATTTGGGGCTAAGAAAGCAAAGCCTACTATCATGTATTTCCATCTTGAAAGGAAAGAAAATGAGATTCTTGTAGGAACTCTGCATTCTGGGGCTGTGGAGCAGTCCTGGTGCTGTACACGGAATCTCTTGTGAACTACTGAATTCTCTAGAGATCTTAAGAAGAGCCTGTGATGATAGGGGGCCGTCACAGAACCTGGCCTCTCTGAAGATAGACAAGAGGAGAAAATACCTGTAAGACCCTGCCAGACTCAGAGGGGTCTGCTCTGAAAGGGTGTTGCTACAAAGACAATATGACAATGATTGAAGGTTAATGAAAAATCCATTCTCTTAGCTGGATAACTTGTCTCTCTTCTGAGTTCAACCTCATGCAGAGTCATTTACAAATCAAACGCTAGTCAAATCAGGAGTTCCTGTGGCTCTAGCACCATGAGTGGAATTTGGGACTTTTTCTGGCATGTGTGACCCTGTTGGTTCTGGCAATACTCTCAGCCAGGGAACCAGCCTCTACTGTGCATTGTTCCCTCCCAGCCACAGTCCTCTCCCCATCCTTGCCTAGGGCCCAGCTAAGAAATCATCACAGGGGAGGGGGCAGTTGAGAGAAAAAGCAGTAAGAGGTCACCTTTTCATGAGGAAGATCAGCTTTTGTGGTTTCTCAGCCTCTTCCTGGGAAGCTCTTCTAGCTGAGAAACCAAGAGACAATATTACATGGGACAAGAGAAAGTTCAGGAGAATCACATAAGAAGATAAAGAATAAAGCCGTTGACTCTGAATGAAAGGAGACTAAAAATGTTCTAAGGTATGTCTGTGTACAATGTAAACATTTAGAATGCTCTGTCTTATACCTAAACTCAGTTGATCTTCACAACCACCATATGTGTGAAGCAGGATCATGTTATACCCATTTTATGGATAGCAAGACTTAGAGATGAAGTGACTTCCATAAAACTGGTCATTCACACAGTTAAGGACTTGTGCTCAATTCTCTTTTTTCATTCTAAGGGGATGAGATCGATCATTTTGGAACATTCCCAGGTTCTGGTTTTCCATCCAAGGGGCTTCTCTGAGAAGCTGTCAATTTGGGGAACTAGAATGTCAACTGTTTAAGAGCACTCAGCACCAAAGATCAAAGAGGGTCAGGATCCTGGGAAACTTGTCCACAATGAAGTCAGACGAGAAATTGGGACTTTACCTCTTGCTGCTGCCTCTCTAGTCCTTTGTCTGACTCTTCGGTGACGCTTAAAGATAAAAACAGTAAGATATGAACCAATTTAATGTCCTGAATGAGAAAAAACTCATAATCATTTACTATTTCTTTTCTATATACCAACTTGTACTCTCCTTCCTTTCCTGCACCTACTCTCCCTTTTTCACCCCATTTCCATGTCAGCTTATTTTTGCCTCATTTGAGGTAGTTCAATACTCTATACCGCCACACTTATCTCCAGAAGAAGTTCCGGAGGTAGTTTAGGATGAGACAGGAGGAAGACTTAAACAAATTAATAGACTGGTAACTCTAGTAGCCAAAGAGCCTGAGCTCACAAAGACCCTCAACATCCAATAAATGGGAAAATCACCCAAATTATGAGATCTTTTTGTATCCACTGAGAAAGAACGCAACTCATAACCCTCTAGGCTTCAATCCAAGCTGAGTACAGAGGTTCTTGGCTTCCCAATTCGAGTATTGTCAGGTCAGGGTAAGGAATTATTTCCTGACTCTGAAAATAAATGACTAGAGACAAGTAAATAAAAGTATGATATTAAAAATTTAAACAAAACAGGACGCAGGGTAAGATAAGAAATCAAGAGAATAAAAGCTCGTGTCAAGTTTCCCAGGCCAATTATAGTCACAACGTTTCCCTACCCAGCAGCAGCTCCTGTTATGTCCCAACCTTAATCCATGGTGGATCCTTTTGACCTGCCAGATAATTAGAACAATAATGAAAACAGACCCAAAGTTATATAAGGGACAGTCAATGTCCCACTGGACATAAGAGGGGTTCAACATGATCTAAACATCACCAGTATTAGAAAACCAAGCATCCCTACACCTAGGGTATACATGCCTCCCCGTGTTAGATCCTGTCATCTCAACCTCACATATTATGAACTAGGGCCACTGGATTGCATCACAAAGCCCTCCTGTTTTACAAGGTAGGTGTGGTTTCAAAGGCTTTCATCTGTCCTAGGGGAACACATGCAGTGATTCAGTTTGTAGATTAGGGCATATGACTTTCTGTGAGAGTTACAAAGCACGCCACAAAGCACGCCACTAAAGGTCCAATTTTCTCTCCATTCTCCATAACCTACTAGCCTGATGACTCAACCTCTCCATTACAATAGTCATGTTACCTTTAACCCAGAAAACTGAGTATTTAGGTACATGGTGGTGGTGGTGGTGGTATGCCATGGAGTTGGTTCCAACTCATAGCTACCCTGCATAGGGTTTCCAAAGCTGTAAATCTTTACTTAGGTACATAGAGCACCTTATATGGAAGATGGGCTGTAAATCTTTAGGTATATAGGGCACCATATAAAAAAGTTGGAGCATCAGGTCAGGAAATGAAGTCATCTCCATGGATCAATTTTCAGCCAAATAACAGACTGTCCTAAAAGGGGAACAATAACACTAGCAGGTACACACACACCTTAAAATAATATTTAAGATCAAAAGGGCAGCATTTACCCAAGGATAAAGTTCAGAAGGGTTAGGAAAGAAGGAGGAATGCAAACTGGAAACAGGGAGAAAGTGGAATAAATGATGTTACATTACAGGGATTGCAATCAATGAAATGAAACAAAATGTGTATAAATTGTGGAATGGAAAACTGGTCTGTTCTGTAAACCCTTTCACCCGATTCACAATAAAAAGTTTAAAAATACAAAATTAAAGGTACATACAAAAAAGAAAGGACATAGGAACTTCCACTAATCCCCTGACTTATACTAGAAACATATCAAAAAAGCACAGGTCAGCACAGGCAGAGTTTGGTTAAGGCTTTTTTGTTCATGTCTCAGTTTCTACGGGTAAAGAGTAAAGAACAATTTCACTGGTTCTCTGATCAGGGCTCACAAAATTGCTATCCAAGTGCCAACCAGGGCTGTGCTACCATCTGGGGTCCTTTCCCAAGCTCATGTGATTGTTGTCAGAATCCATTTCATTGTAACTGAAGATCTCATGGATATGTGTTTCTTTGGTGACAACAGGAAGACAGCCTCTGCTGCTTTGAGTCTTTCAGCTCAGGAAACCTAAGCCCTCCTTTAAAGTGCTTATATGATTACTCAGGCCCACCCACGATAATCTCCTTTTTGAATAACTTAAAGTCAAACTGACTTGGGAATTTAATTACATCTGCAAAATGCATTCACCTTTGCCATATATCGCAACTAAATGGTGGGAGTGACAACCACCATACTCAAAAATACTACTCACACTGAAATAGAAGAGATTCTATGGTGTATATGTACTAAGTAGGAATCTTAGGAGTCATCTTAGACTTCTACAGACAGCAAATCCCTATAAACAGGGAAGGTGTTTTCCAGAATCCACTATTCCTACAATCTGCCTCCTACTTAAAGCATTTACACTACCTGCTTGGCCTTCATCTACTCTATGACTTCTGATTTTCATAAGAAGATCTTGTCCTACTGAGAACGAACTGCCTGCTAAGGAATTCTTGGGCTAAAGATTACTTAGGCCTTCTTTTAGCATCCATTTCTCCAGTCGCAGGGATGGTGAGCATTCATTGTATTCATATCTAAGCTGGGCAGTGTAAGGGGAACAGAGACATCTTCTTCATTAATATTTTTCATTCTTTGTATTAAAGTATAATTTAAATACAATAAAATTCACCATTTTCAGTGCAAAGTTTTACAAGTTTTTGACAAATGCATATACTCATATAATCATCACAATCAAGATATGAAATACTTGTAAACCCAAAATTCCACTGTACTACCTTTAAGTCAACTCCTCACTTCATCCCCAGCCCCTGGCAAGTACTTATAGCTGTTACAGTAAAATAGTTTACTTTAGTTTTGGCTTTTTTCAAAATGTCATATAAACGAAATCCTATAGAATGTAGCCTTTTGTGGCTGGCTTCTTTCACTTATCAAAACTCATTTGAGATTTATCCATGTTCAGTGTATCAATATTTCATCCATTTTGATTAAGTGGTAATCCATTGTGTGTTTGTTTATTCATTCTCAGTTGAAGGACATTGGGTTGTTTCTAGTTCATAATGGTTATTAATAAACACTCATATATAGGTTTTTATGGAAACATAGGCATTTATATTTCTCCTGGATAAATATTTAGGAATGTGATTACTGGGCTGTATGGCAAGTATCTGTTCAACTTTAAAGAAATTGCTTGAATTTTTCTCAAATAATGTGATACAGAGAATTATTTAATATGTCTCTTCTAGCCATAGTATTTGCAGCTTCCACCAAATGATTGGGTGGGATCATGCAAATAGGGTCTATGAAACTCTAATGTGGAGGTTGGTTAGTTCTACCATCCCACTTTGCTTTAAATGCTCATCTGAGAAGCTGGAACAAGGAATCTCACACCCATCAAGAAAGAGAAGCAATAAACAGAGAATATTTTTGGATCCCAAGATCCCTGCTCAGAGCAGCAGTGATGGCAACAGAGGTAGCAGCAGAATCAAGAACCTGAGCCAGAGCACAGCAGAGCAGTGGGTGGCCTTCCTGGCCCACAAAGCTGAGTGCTTTGGGGCAGGAGCCCAACTTGTAAAATAGGTGCACTTAGGGCATTTATTGGCAGTGCTAAAGGAATTTTCTAACACTGCCTGAGAAGGGCAGAAGCCAAGGGGCCACATGACTGAGAGACCTTGGACCAGAGAGACATGTGCCTGTAACATGACTGAGAAGAGAAGTCCTGATCTGAAGGACTGTATTTTGATTCTGAATTGTACCGCTAATTTCCCTAATAAACCCTGTAATCACGAGTATTGTCTGTGAGTTCTGTGTGGTCATTGCAGTGAATTATCAAATCCAGCAGAGAAGCAGAAGTGTTATGGGAAGGGTAGTTGGTGTCAAAATTGGCAAGTAAGGTTGGAAGGGAGAGGCATGTCTGACTTCTGCCTCACAGGAATCAGAGTTGGGCTGGTGATTCTCCTATTCCCTCTTGTGAAGTCTGAAGACAGACACCACCTCCACACCACTTTGGCACATTCTCATTAGCAATGTATGCTATTTCCAGCTGCCTCACATCTTTGTCAGTACTTAATAGTGTCAAATTTGTGTATTGTTGAAGTCATTTTGATAGTTGTATTGTGGTATTTCACTGCATTTTAATTTGGATTTCCTTAATGACTAATGATATAGAACATCTTTTCATTTGTTTGCCACCTATTCTTCTTTGGTGATGTATTTGGTCAAATATTTTGCCCATTTTATTATTGTGGTGTTTGTATCCTTACTGAATTTTAATAATTCTGTAAAATTCTGGGTTGTCGTTGTTGTTGTCAGGTGCCATCGAGTCGGAACTGGCTCATAGCGACCCCATGCACAGCAGAACGAAACAATGTCCGATCCTGGGCCAACCTCACTACCGCTGCCACACTTGAGTCCAACAATGATGCCACCTGGCCAATCCATCTCATTAGGGGTCTTCCTCTTTTTCTCTGACCCTCCACCTTACCCAGCATGACATCCTTCTCCAGCGACTGTTTCCTCCAGACAATATGTCCAAAGTAGGAGAGACGAAGCCTAGCCATCCTGGCCTCCAAGGAGCACTCTGGCTGCACTTCTTCCAAAACAGATCTATTGGTTCTTTTGGCAGTCCGTGGCACTTTCAGTATTTTCCTCCAACACCACAACTCAAAGGCATCAATTCTTCTACGATCTTCCTTATTCACTGTCCAGCTTTCGCATCCATATGAGGCTATTGAAAACACCATGGCCTGGGTCAGACACACCTTAGTCCTCAAACTGACATCTCTGCTCTTCAATACTTTAAAAAGTATTTGCCCAATGCAAATTCTGGGTACTACGCTTTATTTTTTAACATGTGCTTTAAATAATATTTTATCCCAGTCCATGGCTTGTACCTTTTCATTCTTTAACTATGTTTTGAGAAGTTCTTAATTTTCATGGTCTAATTTGTCAGTTTTTAATAGACTGTGCTCTTAAGTGCTTTAGCTAAGAAATCTTTGCTTAACTCAACATCACAAATATTTTCTCTTAGGCTTACTTCACAAGTTTTGTAGTATAGGTTTTACATTTAGATCTATGATCTATTTTTAGTTAATTTTTATATGGTTTCAGGTGTGACTGCGGTGCCAATTTGCTGATAATTATTCAATTATTCCAGACCATTTTTCAAAAAAGATCACCCTTTCTCCACTGTGTTTGCACCTTTGTAGAAAACCACTTGGACATATAGGCATGGTTCCCTTTCTGGACACCATTCTGTTCCATATCTTTGATTCATACGCATATCCTTTCTCCACAGAGTACAGACTTAACTGCTATAACTTTATGAGAAGTCTTGAAATTAGATACTATGAGTAGGCTGGCTAGAAATGTTTTTCAAACATTTCTGAAAAAGAACAATGTTGGAAGACTCACATGCCCCGACTTTTACACAATAAAGCTTCAGTAAGTGAGCCAGTGTGGTGTGGAAAAAGCATAGAAACTAGGTCAAAAGAGCTAAACAAAAAGCCCAGAAATAGGCATTCACAAAAATAGCAACTGATTCCTACAAATCAGTTGCACAAAAGCAGTTCAACGGGAAAGGGTAGTCTTTTTAACAAATGCTGCTGGAAAAATTGTACATCCATATGCAAAACATTAATCTCAACACACTTCATATTTTACACAAAAATTAATTCAAAATGAATCATAGACCTAAATGTAAAACATGGAACTATATAAAACTTTTAGAAAACCCTGAGTGGCACAAACAGAAAGTGCTCGACTGCTCTCTGAAGGTTGGCAAATCAAATCCACACACAGGCACTTCAGAAGGCAGACCTATTTCTGAAAGGTCACAAGTTTGAAAGCCTCTGGAGCATCTATAGGGTTGCCATGGTTACTTGTTGCTGCTGTTGTTAAGCGCTGTTGAATCATAGTAACCCTGTATTGGGTTTCTGAAGATAGTATCGTGGATTTGAACTGCTGACCTTGCGGTTCAAACCAACCTTGCTGTCCAGTACTTATTCTACAGAGCCACACAGGATTACTTAGATGTGTTCGTTTGGTGCTAATTCATCAAGCTGTACACTTATTATTTGTGTATTTTTCTATGTATGTTATAATTCAATTGGAATTTTTAAAGTAAATTGTTAGTATGAAGAATTTTTAGTAGCTAAAGGAATATTTTGAACATAATTTGACAAAGAAAAGCATTAGTGAATGTTTTATCTTAAATGTCATTCTTATTATCTACAAAACCAAAATAGATCTTTAAATTCTTACACTTAAGATAATTTAAGAATAGTTTCACCTGAAGAAGAAATGAATTGAAACATTTCAACATTTTTTCTGTACTTGAAAATTCCATAATAAAAGAATGAGAAGGCTTTTTCAACCAAAGAGCATTAAAGATAGGCTAACAAAAATCAAGAAAAAACAGCTTACATCAGCTTTTTAGTAGCAGGTCAAGATACTTAAGAAGTTTGAATATTTTATTATAAGCATTTATCACTTCCTGCAGCTGCTATAACCATTATGTCTCCCATTAGTTTGACTTCTTGCCCCAGGGAAAATCACCAGATTCTGCAAACCTCTCACCTACTCCAACTAGTCAGTGCACTGTTTACCTTAGAGAGATAGCCACCGTCATCCCACCCAACCATTAAAACCATCTGCTGGAAACTCCTCTTTAGGAATTCACTGAGTCCTGGCTCCTCTGACTCAGAGTTAAGGAGTTGGAACCTACTGCTGAGCTAAAGATAGTGTTAGGGTTTTTTGGAGACTGGGTCTTTAGAATGGGTTCACTTATTGATTTGGTGATCACAGAGGGTCCTTGTGTAGACAGAATAGTGGCACCAGTGTCTTCCTAGACATGGGAACACTCAGGTAATGAACAGAGTTAAGTCCACCATTTTGAATGGTGTAGGTATGCATACCCCCATTTGCCCTATCTGCCCCATGGTTTATAATGGACAGCACATAAAAAGACTCTGTGGTCACTGGAGGATTCATATAACTATAAAGGATTCTGACTCATTTGGTTTTAGAATCTTGCTTAAGGCAAGAGCCTGACCCTGCTTCCATTATACTTTGTTGTTGTTGTTGTTAAGTGCCATTGAGTTGGTTTCAATTCATAGCAACCCTGTATAGGGTTTCCAAGGAGCGGCTGGTGAGTTTGAACCTCTGACCTTATGGTTCAAACTGACCTTGCAGTACAGTGCTTATCCTGCAGTGCTGTACCGGGACTCCATTACACTTTGTTGTTGCTGTTGTGTAGACTTTAGGGCCACAATATTTTAATAGTAGAATTTCCTCAGGAAATTGTTTATGATTACTGATTCATACGTACTATGGGTCATTTCACAGCCCCGTGAAGAAAATTCCTGACAGTCATGCCAATGATGTGAGTCGCATCCCTCCACACAAGCCCTACAAAAGAGTTTCAATATGTCTCATACTTGGAAAATACTAGTAAATACAAGATGTGCCAAGTATTATATTAGATTCTGTGGAAAGAAAGCATAGTTGTTGCCACTCAGAAACAACACTTTAATATGTGAACAACTTTGTTAATGCTCATGAGCTAAGATGTCCCTTCTATTCTAAGCCTCATAGTAGTTAGTGTCAGGCAGCAAGACCACCAAGGCTCACAACTGCAGGTTACACTATGCGGATGTGCGGCCGAGTACCACTAGATGGCGCCAGAGACACTGGAGGGCAGCATCTGCACACCATACTACCCAAGAGTCAGCAGTGACAGGAACTTTAAAACAGGGTTTCGAACCGGTTCTAGATGATTCCGTAACTGCCGTTCATAAATAAAGACCTAGTACATTTTCTATAGGAAACAGATCTGTTGCCCATGGTAATTTGACCATTGTAGGAAACAACTGTATCCCGCTCAAAGATTAACAGCCAACTGTTCGGGTTTGAAGTGCTGCTGCTCTCCAGAGTCCTGTCAATAACCCAATCTCCTGCAACAGGCTCCTGAAACGTTCAGGAGGAAGGGCTGTGGCAGGATTTCTGGAGAGCAGCATTATGAACAGGTTTGATCCGCAAGGTGGGTGGTTCAAGCTCACCAGCTGCTCCTCGGAAACCCTAGACAGGATCTCTATGAGTCAAAAACCGACTTGACGGCACTTCGGCACTTAACAACAATAGAGAGTAAAGTAGTCCTGGTGTGGCACTGTGGGATCAAGCATTGGACCACAGCGTCGGTTTGAATCACAAGGTTGGCGGTTTGAGCTCACCAGCTGCTCTTTGGAGACCCTATACAGGGTCGTTATGTGCATTGCACAGCAACAGATTTATTTGCTATGCAAAATGTACTAGGCTGAGTCAGAACTGACTCGACAGCACTTAACTGCAACATAAAGAGTAAAACACATTCAAAGCAGAGGGTTAGGCTGCCATCTTTGAACTGGGCACAGCTGTTTATTTATTATCATTATTTTTTTAAATCCACTGTCATCAAGTCAGTCTAACTCATAGTGACACTGGAGGCAGAGTATAACTGCTCCCTAGGATTTCCAAGGTTGATGGAAGAAGTATAGCCAGAATGCTCCCTAGAAGCAAGGATGATAAGACATATTTTGGACATGTTATCAAGAAGGACCAGTCCCTGGAGAAGGACATCATGCCTGGAAAAGTGGAGGGTCAGCAATAAAGAGGAAGAACCCCAATGAGAAGAATTGGTACAGTGGCAGCAGCAGTGAGCTCACAAGTAACAACAGTTGTTAGGATGCTGCACGATGCAGGGTTTTATGTTCTTGTTTATAGGGTCGCTATGAGTCGGAACAGCATAGACGGCATTTAACAACAACAATCTTAATGAAAGCAGACTGCCTCTTCTTTCTCCTGGGGTGCAAGCTCTGATGGGTTTAAACCTCCAATTTCTCAGTTAGCAGCACAAACTTAATCTACTGCACCACCAGGGCTCCTTTCTTACTTGGGTCAAAACACTACTGGCTTAGAAATGTAAAGGTAGACGTTTTGTAACAAAAGGAGGGGAGTGATTGACTTTGCAGTCCAGGAGCGGAGGTCCCTTGGACCATCAAAGGAGAAGAGTGGAGTAGGGGACCCTACCCAGAGAAGCAGTGAGGCCAGAGATGGAGGCAGAGACGATGACATAGAGAGATGGAGTAGCTAGGGACTCTAGACCCAGAGAGAGAGAAGGGCTGTGTGCTGACAACCGGGGGCAGGCTTGCAGGGTATACCCTTTGGTTGGTTGATGATGCATGGAGGGGATTGTAACCATGGCAATGAAATGATATACGATATGATGAATGTATAACTAATGTTCTCCCATGCAAACTATCACATAATTCACAATAAAACATTTTTTAAAAAAACAAAACAAAACACTACTGGCAACAACTGTGGGTGTTATGCAATGCACATGTGACCCTTGTGTATGGCAATTATTGAATCATTATGAACCGGTTAGAAATTCTGCTTTAAAAGGTTACATGCTGCAGTGGCTCTAAACCCTTGCCTTACATCAAAATCACTACAAAAATTGCAGATAATCCAGGCCACACCCTAGGCCCAGCAATCTATAGATTAAATAAGTATAAAAAAATAAGCCCTCAGGAATAGGGCCCTGGACTCTGGGTGTGTATTTGGGAGCAATTGAGCTCTAAAGAGCAGTCATTCTAAATATTGTTATAGGCAGGGTCAGATTCAGATGAAGTTACATTCCCGAACTCTTCATGTGGTCATGGACACCTTGAATCTCATTCATTCATGGCTACCCCTGGGAGCCCTAGAAACCTGGAGAAGAAACTTGAGTCTGCATAATGCCTGTCACATACCACAGCTCAGAGATGAGGGTACCGCAGCCAAGCTACGAGTTCGTCATATTCTGAGAAGTTACAGCAAAGGCCTTAAGCTACCCTCATGTGCAGCCAAAATGGCACAGAAGTGAAGAATGGGCTCTTTGAAGTTAGACTTGGATTTCAGTCTTACGCTTACCACTTTCTTTGTGACCATGGACAGTTTATTTTCTGCTTCAGATCTCAGATTCTTTATCTTGAGATTTTAATCATACATACCACATAAAAGTAGAATGGGTTATGCAAATTAAAAATTTAACACAATTAGTGGCTATAATGGAAGAATGTGATAAAACACAACTTCAGTTGCACCCTCAATGAAGGTCTCTTCCTGCCTAGTTACCTGCTTATCTTGCCCTCACTGCTTTTACCTGGTTGGGAAGGACAGCATTTTGAAAAGACTAGTGTGGCGCTGTAGGATAAGCACTTGAGCGCCAAGATTGGTTTGAACCACAGGCCAGTGGTTCAAACTCAACAGCTGCTCCTCGGAAACTCTATACAGGGTCACTATGAGTCGGAATCAACTCGGCAGCACTTAACAATGATAACATTGTTGTTGTCTGAGTCCTGGTGTGACACTGCAGGATAATGCACTTGACTGAAAGGTTGGTTTGAACCACAAGGTCAGTGGTTCAAACTCATCAGCTGCTCCTTGAAAACCCTATATAGGGTCGCTGTGAGTCGGAACCAACCCGACGGCATGTAACAACAACAATACTAATCTTAAACATCTAAAACTGGTTCACACCTCACTTCATTGTCTAAAGGGTAAGGAATAATTGGGAAGCAGCATCCCAATTTGAAAATATCTAGAAGGAGCTCTGGTAGTGCAGTGGTTACAAGTCTGGCTGCTAACCTCAAGGTCAGCAGTTCGAAACTACCAGCAGTTCCATGGGAGAAAGATGAGGTTTTCTGCTTCCGTAAAGATTTACAGCCCCCGAAACCCTATATGTGGTTGCTACGAGTTGGAACTGACTCCACGGCCTATAACTATCATCACAGGTGAAAACCAAGCCTGGGGAAATAATGGCGGCAGCTAGAAAGGAGGACAAGAGACCAAACTCATGGCTTGTAGAAATCAAAAGTCATTTGTTTCAAGATTATTTTAGAAAGGACTCTGGCTTCCATCTCAACCTACAGCCAAACCCTAAAATAAAGAAAAGTGTGTATTTGTAAACTTGGGGGTCATTGTTGCTTTGTGCCTATTGAGTCAATTCCAATTTATAGTGATTTGATAGGACAAGTAGAACTGGAGTATCCCAGCCAGTATTCTTTACTCCTTAACTGGTGGGTTCGAACTCCCTACCTTTTGGTTACCAGGACAGTCTTTAACCACTACATCAACAGGGCTCCTTCCCTGTTACTGGGTAAAAAAACAATCCAAACCTACTGTTATCAAGTATATTCTGATAAATAGTGACCCAAGAAATCACCTTAGGGTAAGAAAGTAACAGTGAGAACCTGAGACTTCCTTGGTCTTCAGATGCCCAGGACATCCCAAGACTTTAATCCTGCTTCATGAACTTTTCTTTACCTGTCCTCTTTCAGCATGACCAAAATCCCTCTCCCTTTATCTCATCCCTTAAGACAGACCCTGGGCTGAGAGAGTTCAGAATACCTTTATGTGATATTGTCTGCCACTGCTGCCATCCCAGCTGAGCTGTTTGCAACCCCAGGTCAGGGCCCCAAATCAGAGAACTGGCCCACTAGAACTACCACTCTAACAAT
The DNA here is from genome assembly GCF_000296735.1 of Chrysochloris asiatica. Lineage (NCBI taxonomy): Eukaryota > Metazoa > Chordata > Mammalia > Afrosoricida > Chrysochloridae > Chrysochloris > Chrysochloris asiatica. The sequence continues at coordinate 11,758,324 of NW_006408571.1, forward strand.
CAGAGCAGTCAATGATGGTAGGTAGCAAGGCACCATCTCGTTCTTCTGATTTTAGCCTAAGGGAGGCTGAGGTTTGTGTGGTCCATTAGTCCTTTGGACTAAACGTTTCCTTGCATCTTTGATGTTCTTCACTCTTCTTTGCTCCAGCTGAGGAAAATCAATAGTTGCACCTTAGATGGCCACTCACAAGCTTTTAAGATACTAGTCACTACTCACCAAAGTAGTATGTAGAACATTGCCTTTGTGGACTGTTATTCCAATTGGCTTAGACGTTCCCTAAGATTATAGTCCTCGGTCTCCAAGCCCAGTAACTCATTCTCTCAAAATGCTTGATTGTGGCTAAGAAGTTTTCAAAACTTTGCCCCCTGTATGTCTTACTATATACATGGGTACATTTGTAGTACAGATGCAAAAAATCCTATACATTCATGGGTATAATTCCATTTGCCTTCCCACATCTGTTCAGCTTGCATGTGCCCTCGAGAATTTGAAATCCTCAATTCTAGTAAGTAGTCAAAGCAGCTGAGATTGCCTTCCAAATGCAAGCATCTGTAGTAATTGCTTGTGTCACAGGCTATGATGGGGGAGAGTTAATAAGTGATTACAAAATTCTTTGTAAATACAAATGCTGAAGAAATGAGCAACATCTAAATAGTAATTAGTTCTAATCACCATCTCTATAATGTATTCAGCTGTCTCTCAAAATTCACTTTGAGAGTTTAATAATGCCATCTCAACAAAGTAAGCTCCCTCATTCTCAGACCCTACTGAGAAGCTGTCCCTCACCCCCACCACCACCCCTGAGAACCCCACCCCCACTTCCTACTCAAAGGTTATAAGCAAAGGCCAGATGCCAACATTAATAGAAAAGCAGAGGCCTGCCTGAGCTTTCCACCATCTCTAACTTATACTTTTACACCATGTGATAAGCCTGGAATATGAGGTTTGTTTACCACATATATAAAAAGAGACCTTCAAGCCCGATCAGGTACGGAAAATCTTGATTGTCCAGCTGGCTGCCACTAGAGTCAGTTGTCCACATCCTGTTAATAAGTTTCCCTGTTGGCAAATCATCTCTTTTATTATAATAAACAATGGGCACAAGGAACTGGGAAAGTAGTCAGACTTTACTACACAGTAAGGAAGGTTTTCCTTCCTCTGAGTTACAGTAATGCTCAGATAACTATGGTGAAATATCAGGTTGAAGAATCATTCATTGTTCCCTCGCCAGGAATACTAGGATCTGAATAAAAAAAAACAAATACCAAATACACACGACCATTGCACTCACCGACACATAAAACAGGCAACATCAAAGCTCCCATACAATCTTTCCCAATCACTAGTTTCCATCAGCACAGTTCAGCAGAGTACTTCCAACATGCAAACACTGAAGCTGATTCCCAAGTCCTTAGCATGAGCCACACCCCAGCCTGGCTGGGCATTTCTTTTTATAGCAGAGGTCCTAGGTAAGGGTGGACCTGATCTACGAGTTTGGCCTTCACACTGGGGGACCATGTAGTGCAGCTGGGCAATGGGAACACTGCAGAAAAGCCGTGACTCTGATGCTGCATGTGGGTTTCTGGTTTATGGATTAAACAAAATTAAATGATACAAAGCATATAAAATATTTAGGTATATAAGGCACATCGTAAGCACTGAATAAATGGGGCTATCATGACAATGGTCAATTCAACATATATTTAGTGAAGGTCTGCTTCCTATCAGACATTGTTCCAGGTATTGGGGATACAGCAGTGAACAAAATAAAATTCCAACCCTCATAGAGCTTACTGGTGTCAGGGGTACAGTAAACAAGTAAACAAATACTGTATGTCTCTTTTCTAAGGCGATGATATTTGAACAGAGACCTGAGTGAAATGAGGGAGAAAGCATTGTTAATGTCTGCAGCAAAAGAAGGGTAGAGGCTGCAGTAAGTACAAACGATGGGCAAGGACAGCAAGATGGCCAGTGTGGTTGGACTGACAAAAGATACAGGAGAAAGATGTAGGAGATGATCTTGGAGTCCCTCAGAGGTCAGATAATGTAGGGGCTCAGGAGTCCTAGTACGGCACTGAAGGATAAGCACTGCACTGCTAACCGTAAGATAGGTAGTTCAAACTCACCTGCTGCTCCTCAGAAATCCTATAAGCGTCGCGGTAAGTTGGAACCAACTTGATGGCATTTAACAACAATAGCATAGGCCAAAGCTAAATTTGGATTGACTTTAAGTGTGATGGGAAATCATTGGAGGATTGAGCACAGAATGAACATAGTTATATTTATGTTTTTGAAGGACCTTATGGAATAGATAAACAAACTTGGATACATATACAAATGGAATACTATACAATGTTAAAGAACAGTAATGATCTGAGAAACACCTCATAATATGAATGAACCTGGAGGATATTATGCTGACTGAAATAAGTCAATCACAAAAGGACAAATATTGTATGAGACCATTATTGTAAAAAAAATAAATCAAGAAAACTATTTCACACTAAAAGAAACATTCAGTGATGGTTACCAAGGTGTAAGGGAAGGGACAGTGATTCACAAACTAGTAGATAGACACATGTTAACTTAGGTGATGGCGAAAGTGCAATGCAACAAGAGGGAGGTTAGCAGAAGAATTATGAAGATGGGAAAAAACAGGGAGGAGTGCAAGAGTTAAAGGGAATTATATGTAAATAGTGTTATATATACAATCTTGCAATAATAGTGACCTACTGGTAGATACACAGGCTGAACAGGTATAGAAGAGAGAGTGGAAGTAAACCCACTAATATATAAAGGTTTGACAAAGGATATTTGTACCTTTGCTGCAAACATAACCATGAATGTGATGGAGCATGTGTTGTTGATAAGTGCTGTAGAATCAATTTCAACTCATAGTGACCCTGTATAGGGTTTCCAGGGAGCAGCTAGTGGGTTCGAACCACCAACCTTGTGGCTAGCATTCCGGTGCTTATCCTATAGCATCATACCAGGACCCAAAGATGGAACATACAGGAGATAAAATTATGAAAACTTCTTAGCTATTAGCAAACCCCTTGAGGAATTCTGGGCCTGGGGGTTCAAGACCATAGTCTCTGGACACACCACAGTCAATTGGCATATCATAGTCCACGAAGACAACATTCCACATCCTACTTTGGTGAGTAGCGACTGTGGTCCTAGAAGTTCATGAGCAGTCATCTAAGGTACAATATTTGTCTCTCCCTGTCTGGAAGAAAACAAGAGTGATGAAAACTGAAGACTCTTAGAAATGATTAGTCCAATAGATTGATGGAACATGTGAACATCAGTGTCCATGACCTTGAGACCAGAAGAACTAGATGGTCTCTGGCTACCACTACCATCTGTTTTTAACAGGATCACATCAAAAGGTCCTGGATAAAGTGGGAGAAAATGTGGAGCAAAAATCAAAATTAATTTTTTTTTTAAAATCCAAGCTTACTGGTAAGAAAGAGACTGGAGGAACCCAAGGCTATGGATGGTACTTGGTCACCATTCAGGACTAGAACTGAACTCACCCTTGTGGCTCAATTTTCAGCCAAGCAGTAAATAAGTATATGGGGGTGGGGGGGTGTGTGTGGTGACAACACTAGTGAGGTATGAACTCCATAGAATGGTCAACCATTCAAGACCAAAAGGAAAAATTTAGAAGAGTTGGGGAAGAAAGTGGAATGGAAAGGAGGAAATGGGATAAGTGATGTTACCTTGTTGTTATTGTTGTTAAATGCCTTCAATTCAGTTCTGACTCATAGCAACCCTGTGCAGTGTTTCTAAGGAGCAGCTGGTGGGTTTGAACTTCCAACCCTGTGGTTAGCAGTCTAGTGCTTATCCTACAGTACCACACCAGGAATGCAATCACTGAAATAAAATGAAGTATACGATCTGTTGAATGTAAAATTGATGATCTGCTCTGTAAACCTTCACTCAATTCACAACAAAAAAATATTTAAAGCAGGGTGGGGGGCTTCTGGATATGCTCTTTGAGAACTAACCATAAGAGAAAAGAGAAAACAGGACAACTAATTACTTCAGGGGCCCATGCAAGCAATTACAGGTGTACTAAAGTGTTTTCAGGAGAACTGGCAAGAAACAAGCCCACAGAGTTCTCAAAAAAGAAACCAACAATCCTGAGCCCCATCCAGAACCTTCTGAAGTAGGACATTCCCAATATAAAGGACAAGCAGACTAGCCTGGAACAGCTAGAGCAACAGAAGATACTTCTTGAAAGAAAGATAAGCAGGAAAAATCCAAAACAAAAATGGCAGTATGACTGGCTACTACAAGAACTAGAAAGTTGTTCACCAGGGAGCCATCAAGGCAAGCAATCAAGTCCCTTCAAGATAAACCCCCTCCAAGACTGAAACTCAAAGGGAGCACATAAGTAGGCATGTAAACTTGCTGGCAACCACACTGGTCTACTGGTGAATGGAAGATGGGGAAAGGCAGCAATGAAGATATGGGCTGAGTTCGACCACATTCCATAGATTCCCCTTGACCTGGAATGAGAGAGAGAAGAGGAAGGGGCTGCTGTAACAGAAATGCACAAAAAGGTGGCATTAAAGAACAGAGATGGTTTCACAGTTCTGGAGATCAAAAGTCCAACTCAGGGTCCCAGCTGTGTTGATTCCTTCTATGGGCCTCTCTCCCCATTTCTGGTGACTGCTGGTATTGCTTGTAGACAATTCTCACATGACACCTGTCTTCCCCCTGTGTATGTCTCTGTTTATTCTGCTCTTTCTACAACTCAGAAGTGATTAGGTTAAGGATCACATCCACAGGTACAGTGTCCAGGATTTCATATTTTGTGGAAACACAACTAAATTCTTAACAGAAGTTCTATATTTTATTTAAGAAGAAGAAATCTTTCAAAATCATAGATTTGTGTGTGAAGGATACTGCTGCTGCTACTGCTGTGTGCCATGGAGTGTTGGTTCCGACTCATAAAGACCCTGAATAGGGTTCCCGAGGCTGTACATCTTTATGGAGCAGAATGCCTCGTCTTTCTCTTATGTGAAGGATGTTGTTGTTGTTGTTGTTAAGTGCCATTGAGTCTATTCTGACCCATAACGACCCTGTATAGGGTTTCCGAGGAGCAGCTGGTGAGCTTGAACTGCCACCAACCTTGCAGTTCAAACGGCTTTGCAGTCTGGCGCATTAACTCACAGCACCACACCAGGACTCCATGTGAAGGATAGACATGTTTTAATAAGATAATGAATATAACGACATACAGTTTCTCCTACAAAAACAAAACTCTAAACTTTCAAGGTTTAACTCTTGATGAGACTCTATAGGCAAGGAGGTTGAAGCTGGATCAAGCAGCCCTAACTCTGTTTCCTGAGTTTCTCCTTCCTCTTAGGTACTCTCACAGCGAAGACTGTTGCCAATTCCTCCTATTCTGTTGTTATTAGATGCCATTGAGTCAGCTGCAACTCATAGCAAACCTATGGCCAACAGAAGGGAACACTGCCTGGTCCTGCGCCATTCTCACAGTTGTCACACTTGAGCCCATTGCTGCTCCCAGTGGTATGTCCGTTCTCATTTTCTTTCACAGACCTTTCCCCCAACATCTGCAAGTCTAATCTGATCTCTTGTCTGCTCCTTGAAAGA
>NW_006408571.1:11764054-11792906 GCF_000296735.1 Chrysochloris asiatica
ATATATATAATTACAGGTAAGGAAACTAAAATTCAGAGAGGTTAAGTAATTTGCACAAAGCTATACAGCTGGTAAGTAGCAAAGTCAGGGTTTAAATGCAGACTTCAAGGCCTGTGAGCCTAGACTTTATAATCATATTTAACTGCATTGATTTCATTTTCCATTAGGCTCATGGAAAGGCTTTTGAAGTTTGACTTTGAACATATTCTACCTGAATTTAGAGATTATCTCAAGAACAGATCTAATGCATTAGACACTAATGACCAAAGACCAGACGAATTGTGGGACAACATCAAGAACACTATACAGGAAGAAAGCAAAAAAAATCATTAAGAAGATAAGAAAGAAGGAAAAGACCAAGATGGTTGTAAGAAGAGACTCTAAAACTTACTTTCCATCATAGAGATGCCAAAGCAAATGGAAGAAATGAGGAGGTAAAAGAACTGAACAGAAATTTCAGAGGGCAGCTCAAGAGGGCAAAGTTAAGTGTTACAATGAAATGTGCAAAGACCTGGACTTAGAAAAACAAAAGGGAAGAATATGCTCAGCATTTCTCCAGCTGAAAGAAATGAAGACAAAATTCAAATCTAGACTTGCAATATTGAAGGGTTGTATGGGCAAAATATCGAATAATGCAGAAAGTACCCAAAGAAGATGGAAAGAATACACTGTACCAAAAAGAAATGGTTGGTGTTCAACCATTTCAAGAGCTAGCATATGATCAAGAGCCAAAGGTATAGAAGGAAAAAAGTCCAAGGTGCACTGAAGGCATTGGCAAAACACAAGGCACCAGGAACTGATGGAAAACAAATTGAAGTCTTTCAACAAAGTGAGGCTGCACTTCAGGCACTCGCTCATCTATGCCAAGACATTTGAAAGACAGCTACATGGCCAACTAACTGGAAGAGATCCATATGTGTGCCCATTCCAAAGAAAGGTGACCCAATGGAATTGTAGAAATCATCAGACAATATCACTTATAGCACACGCAACAACATTTTGCTAAAGATAGTTCAAAAATGTCTGCAGCAACACACTGACAGGGAATTGTCAGAGTTTCAAGCTGAATTCAGATGAGGATATGGAACAAGGGATATCACTGCTGAGGTCAGATGGATCTTGGCTAAAAGCAGAGAATACCAGAAAAATGTTTACCTGTGCTTTATTGACTATGCAAAGGCTTTTGACTGTGTGGAACATGACAAGCTATGGACAACATTGCAGAGAATGAGTATTCAGGAACACTTAATTGTGCTCATGAAGAACCTGTACAAAGAACAAAAGGCAGTCATTTTAACAGAATAAGGGGGCACTGAATGGTTTAAAATCAGGAAAGGTATGTGCCAGGGTTGTATTCTTTTACCATACTTATTAAGTCTGTATGCTGAGCAAATAATCCAAGAAGCCGGATGACATCAAGAAGAAAATGGCATCAGGATTGGAGGAAGACTCATTAACAACCTGGGATATGCAGAGAATACAACCTTGCTAGAAGAAAATGAAGAGGACTTAAGATTTTAATGATGAAGACCCAAGACAATAGCTTTCAGTATGGGATGCACTTCAGTGTAAAGAAAACAAAAATCTTCACCACTAGATCGATAAATAACATGGAGAAATAAATAAATAAATGGAGAAAAGATTGAAGTTGTCAATGACTTCATTTTACATGGTTCCACTATCAATAATCATGGAAGCAGAAGTCAAGAAATCAAATGATGTATTGCCTTAGGCAAATCTGCTGCACAAAATGTCTTTTAAATGTTCAAGAGCCAAGAGGTCAGTTTGAAGACTAAGGTGGGCCTGACTCAAGTCATGGTATTTTCAATAGCTTCAAATGCATATGAAAGTTGAACAGTCAATAAGGAAGACCACAGAAGAACTGCAGCATTTGAGTTATGGTATTGGGGAAAAATATTAAAAGTTCCATGGACTGCTAGATGAGCAAACAAATCTGCATTGGAAGAAGTACAGCCAGAATGCTCCATAGAAGCCAGGATGGGGAAACTTAGTCTCTCATACTTCAGACATATAGGAGGGAACAGTCCCTGGAGAAGAACATTATACTTGCTAAAGTGAAAGGTCAGTGAAAAAAAGAAAGGTGCCCAACAAGATGGATTGGCACAGTGGAAGCAGCAACGGCCTCTAGCATAACAACTGTGATGTCGCAGGACCAGGCAAATTCTTGTTCTGTTGTGCTGTGCCTGGGTTTCGGTGCTGGTCATAATGCCACCGCTGTAGGAGGTACATGAAGCTGTCCTGAACTACGAACCATGATCATTCTTCCAGTCTCTACTACCACTTCCACCAGGAGATGAGTGGTGAGTGCCTGAGAATATACCAGTATACAGTCATCAGGTAAGTATTAATACGGCACCACAATGTCTCAGAGAAACAGACAATTTCAGCTTGCTTGAAGAAACAAGACAGAGTACCTCAAACAAGTGACCAAAATACAGAATCAGAAAATATAATACCAGAAATGCAATTGCAGCTACTTGATAAGGAATTCAAAAACTTGCTATTCGGGTGCCTTCAACAGATTGAGAAAACTGCAGATGAAATCAAGGAAAACATAGGCAAAACTACAGAAGAATTCCGGAAACAAACTGACAAATGAAAAATGGGAAGTATACAAAAGCAGCATTAGGGAGCCAGAAGATTAACACTAACCCTTCAGAAGTAGACAGTACATTGAAAGGGCAAAAAAGTATAACTGAATCAATGGAAGGCTGAGCTTAAAGAAAAAATCTCTCAATCTTCATCTGTTGGAAGAATAAACAGAAAAAAGAACAAAAAGAAAAAAATTTTTGAAGAATGATTTATATGGAATACTATCACAAGGAATAACGTTTTCCTCTTGACAGACCAAAAAAAAAATAGAGAATGTTGGCAGAGTTTTTAGAAGAAAACTTCCATAACATCACAAAAGACAAGAATATAGTCATTCAAGAAGCTGAATAAACTCCAAACAGGATAGACTCTAAAAGAAAACTGTCAAGACATACAATAATCAAACTTTTAAAAACCAAAGACAAGTAAAGAATCCTGAGGACAAGTGAGGAAAAACAAAAAGTTAATTACAAAGGAGAAATAATAAGGCTAAGCTCTGATTTCGCAGCAGAAACCATACAGGCAAGAAGACAATAGAATGACTTTTTTTTTTTAATTGAAAGAAAAAATTGCCAACTAAAAATCATATATCCAGCAAAACTGTCTATCAAATATAATGGAAAATATTAGTCATTTCCAGATAAAAAGCAATTAAAAGAATTTGTGAAAACTAGACCAACCCTACAAAAAATACTAGAGGAAGTTCTTTGGACAAAGAACCACCAACAGCAGACAACAACTTGAGACTAACATACAAGATAATATCATCTAGTACTCAACTCAGATATAGAAATATTCAAAGTAAAACAGACCTTGTTGTTAAGTACTGGAGAGTTGGTGCTGACTCATAGTGACCCTGCACAGGGTTTCTGAGGCTGTAAATCTTTACAGGAGTAGAAAGCCTCATCGTTCTCCCATGGACCGGCTAGTAGTTTCGAACCGCCGACCTTTAGGTTAGCAGCCTGATTTGTAACCACTATGCTACCAGAGCTCCTAAACAGACCTACATGTCTGAAAATAAGACGCAGAGACACAGTTGCAACAACAACAACAACAACAACAAAACATCCCTAAAGTAAAAAGAGGGGAAAATGCAGTTACAAAACTTCTAAATGTAGAGGAAATCAAGTAGATTTCAAGAAAAAATGTATAAAAATAAACCTAACTGTAACCCTAAAAACTAAGCCAAGCCCTAGACCAACCCTTACCCCTAATACTAACCCTAGTCCTAACCATAACCCTAACACTAAACTAAGTCTGAGGCCTAGCCTGTTATCTAGTCATAGAACCCTAACCCTCACTGGTTGCTTATCCCCCTTGACCCTCAGCCCCTGCCCCCCCCCAAAAAAGAGCCCACATACAATTCTCTGTTGCAAATAATAGCCTTTCTCCAGAACTCCAGGGGACACATTGTGATTCTCCCACTGAAACTTTCTATAGCTCCCTACTGCATATTTTCCTATCATCAATACCTCCAGCACCATCTGTGTCCTTCAGATCCTACTGGCAGGGCTGCTTGCACTAGAGCCTGAATCTACTATACAGCCCTCTTCTTCCCCAAGTCCTACTCAAAGCTGGCAGCTTTCGTGTCACCTGGTATATAGGCCAGAGCAATAATCCCAGGTGTAGAATGCACTGCTTCAAGAAACCAAAGAAGTCTACCACCACTGTGTTCCCATCTTTGTAGTATGGGATGCAAGATGCAGCAATTTATTTTTACTTTAAAGGACTATCTCAGCATACTGCTGATCATTGGACCCAAAAAAACTTTACTGAATGTTCTCCCATGTAAACTATCACATAATTCACAATAAAACATTAAAAAAAAAAAAAAACTTTACTGAAGCAGCTAGTTCTTGAATCTTTGTACAGTTTATTTCCCACCCTTGTGAGAATATGTGCCTTACCAAGGCCTCCAGCATGCCATCAATGAAATGGATCTGTATAATGGCTCTCTGAGCTGTCCAACAATCCAGATTTCTTATATTTCAAGAGAGGGCAGGAAAGTTAACATAGCTCTGAGACCAAACTATAAATGAATATTGTTGCCCATCCCAATGAATGCAAACTATTTCTGATCCTCTTTCATAACTGGAATAGAAAACAATACGTATGTCAGATGAACTGCTATGTATCATGTACCTGAAGACTTATCGATCTGTTCTAGCAATTAAACCATATCTGGCATAGTAACTGCAATTGATGCCACTGCTTAAGTCTGCAGGAGTCTTCAATCATTCTCTAGGATCCACTGGAAATATATTGTTTTCTATTTACTATCTCGACTGGGGAGAGATAGGAGGAGAGAACAATTTCAAAGGTTTCTACTTCACCTTCCCTACTATATAGCTTTCACCTACAAGTCCTGGTGTAGGATAAGCACTGGATAAGCTAATCACAAAGTTGGCAGTTCAAATCTACCAGCTGCTCTCGGAAACCCTATACAGGGTCACTGTGACTCAGAACTGACTCAATGGCACACCACAACAACAGGCTAAAAGGAGTCCTGGTGTGGCACTGCAATATAAGCACTGAACTGCTAACTGTAAGATCAGTGGTTCAAACCCATCAGCCATGCCTCAGAAACCCAATGCAGGGTCACTGTGAATTGGAACCAACTCAGTGGCCCTTAACAACAATAAAAGGCTAAAAACTTGTTACTCTAACTTGCAAGTATGTCAATTTTAATTATACAATAAAGGGCAGAGGAAATGGCCACTGGGTAAGTTCACAAATTCAGCAGCCAACTCTGAGTCAGATTTTAGCAAGATTTCACTTATTACCTGGACCCTACAGGATGCAAGGTCAGCAGTTCAAGTTCACCAGCTGCTCCTTGGAAACCCTATACAGGGTCGCTATGGGTCAGAACCGACTCAATGGCACTTCACAACAACAACAGGCCCACAAGAAGCCCTGGTAGCATCGTGGATTATGAGCTGGCCTGTCAGCCACAAGGTCAGCAGTTTGAAGCTACCAATCACTCTATGGGAGAGAGATGAAACTTTCTTTTCCCATAAAGATTTACAGCCTCGGAAACCCTATACAGGGTCTCTATGAGATGGAACTAACTTGATGGCATACAACCACAACCACAACCACAACCACAACCACAACCACCATCTACAGTCCCAGACTATTAGAAAAACTATGATGATGCTTTTTTTTTCCCTTAAGATCCAAAATATAGGGATATTTCCCCTTCTTCAGTGGAGTCCTGGTATGGCGCTGTAGGATAAGCACATGACCACCAGGTTGGTTTGAGCAACAAGGTTGGAGGTTGAAACCCTCCAACCACTCCACAGAAATCCTATACAGGGTTGCTATGAATCAGAACCAACTCGGCAGCATTTAACAACACCAACAGTGTAAAACTCCCTAAGTAAATATACACAGGTTCCTTTAATGACCAACTAGGGGAATCATCACAGCGTACACTTGCTATGGCATTGCTGCCTAATTTTCTCTTAAAGACTCCATGATCTACTGCCATCTCCACAACTGCCTACAGCTCAGACCCTGGGCTGTCCCACAAACTGAAGGACATTACAATTATGGTGGCCTCTATTCTCGGAAACCCTATACAGGGTCGCTATGGGTCGGAATCGACTCGACGGCACTTAACAACAACAAAATTATATTAGTGTTCATCTGCTCCATGGATGTTATGAGCACAGCTCGCTTCTACCATCCGCCCTGACCTAGAGGAGAGCCAAGACCATGATGCTGGGGCCTCTCTCACCACTGCTTTCCTGACTGCCTTGGTTGCTCCATGGAATAGAATCAACCGGTATGTTTTGCAGTTTCACTTAATATAGCTACTCTTGCTTACCCACTTTCTTCAGCCTACTTATTCTTTCCTCTGTTGTTGTTGTTATTGTTATAGCTCAAGCATTTCTACTTCACTCAACATGACCCATCATTTTTTCAAGTCTCTAAGAACCACCTCACCCCATAGTACCCTTGTTATGCTATGTTAAGTGCGAGCAACTCTGTATATATAGGGTTTCTGAGATTCAAACTGACCTTGTGGTCCAGTGTTTAGCCTAAATGTTGTGTCTCAAATAGTGCCCACAAGTCAATGTATGCTCATTTGCTTGCTCGTGTGTGTGCTGTTTAGGCAATTCTGACTCATGTTGTTGTTGTTAAGTGCCGTTGAGTTGGTTCGGACTCATAGTGACCCTGTACAGGGTTTCCGAAGCTGTAAATCTTTACGGGAGCAGAACGCCTCATCTTTCTCCCACAGAGCAGCTGAGTTTCCAAGGTTGTAAATCTTTATAAGAGCAGAAAGCCTCATCTTTATCCGGAGGAGCAAATTTAACTGCTGACCTTGAGGTGAGCGGTCCGTGTATTCTTGTGTATCTAGTATTATATTTTAGCCCTTTGAAAAAGCACTCTCAACATATAATCCCAGGTATACCACCTTGCTTCTGCCAATGTTGTTACTGTTAAGTGCCATCGAGTCAATATAGGCAGCTTTTCTTGCAACTCCTTCAGTGTACACTATCATCCTTCCCTATCAGGTCCAGCACTCCCCTAACCTGGTTGTGCTGGTATTTAACCCTAAGCTATTGGTCTAGCATCCAGGGAAGGAAGGGGAACTCCACAGTTCCTGTGGCAGAAGGGGCTCTGCAGCATCAATCAGTACAAAAGTGTTAGCTCTTACTTCTGAAAATTCATGGGAGGGGCTTAAGAGGCACCCTCAGAAGCATCCATCCATACGTCCCTATCCCATAGTTCAAGGTCCCAAGTTTTCCCTAATCAGGACCCTGACCATAGCATAATAGACCTGCCTTGACTGACTTTTCTGGTATCTTTGGGCTCTGTCATTATAACAAATAATCAGTTTGCTGCTCAGCTATGCAGTCTCTTCCACTGCAGAATGTAAGGACTCTCTCATCTTTAGACTTCAACAGTTTGTTAATGGCCCTCAGTTTCACCATCCCTCAGCAGAGTATTAATTCACCTTAGCAATAATCAGTGAACTCATACTGTTCCCCTCACATCTTTCAAATAATTGTATCATTGCACCAGCAAAGGCAAACTTCTCAACCAGGAAGTCTTCCCAGTTTGCCTCCAGTGAAATCTTTAGTAAACAGACCACCACTTTGTGCCAGCAGCTTTCCATGTTCCATACACAATCAAGGAGGGAGTAATCTTTGCCCACTGGGGAATGGGTGAACTATACCCTGAAGTCTATCTTAACACCTTTTTAAAAAAAAATTTCAACCATATGTTTTGGTCCAAGAAGAAGATATACAAGTGTGTTTATGGATTTGGGTTGGAAAATGAACTCCTGTGAGGGTAAGTGGGAAGGGAATTAGAGAAAGCTGGTAGAGCTGTCAGAATCTGATGCAGTTCGAATCCCTGTGTTGCTGTTGTTAAGAGCTGTCGAGTCAGTTCAAACTCATAACGACCCTGTATAGGATTTCCAAGGAGCAGCTGGTAAACGTAATCCGCCAACCTTGTGGTTCAACCCAACCTTACAGTTCAGTGCATCATCCTGCAGCACCACACCAGGACTCCAATCCCTGTATAGGAAAGAGAAAATGTTGAGTAAGAGGAGTCTTGTACTGCTCAGCAAGTCTAAGAAATTTTCAGTAAGGTTAATGGAAAGTCCTTAACCCAAAGTAATCTATGAAAAGAATCCTGTATTTCACAGAAATGGGCCTGCCCTAGTATTCCTGCTACACTCAGTCATTGGCTGAGAACAGATCATGGGAAGTGTGTCCTTAGTATAAATACAGTGGTGGATTCAGACTGCAAAACCAGGAGTGCCAATCAATTACACTATGCAGTAGGAAATATAAAAGGTGCTTTTTCATGGCTTTCACATCACCTCATAAGATTATTTTGAGAGCTGAATAAAATATGTAAAATGCTTAACTATGTCTAGCACATAACAAACACTTAGCACATGAATTTGAAGTTACTGGTTACATTATTATTAATAGAAACTGGTCCTGGCTCATTTCAGTGAGAGGAAAGCATTTCACTGTCTTACCACTTGGAAGCTACCTCCATAACATCTTGACATCTTCATGGTCATGATCATGCTGTTCACTGAGTTTTAACTTCAGGCCTAGAATATAGGTCTTTTTCTAGAAGATTGGTACTATTCCTCAAGTAAAATTCCACATTCCCATTCAGAGATGTGAATTTACCTTTTTATAGTTGTATAAACACAACTAGATATTAAGGCAATGAAAACCAATGTCAATAACCAACCATATTTTTATGTTCTCTAGAAATATGTGAAAACACAACAAAGCAACATTAAAAATTAAGTAAATACTGGCATAATAATGATAGTAAAGTTGGTGGTCTAAGAAGTTTGGCTTCAATATAGAATTCAGGCAGAGTGGTCTTATAAACACAAGGCAAGGAGGACAGTTTTGGAATTTTTACCAACACAGACAAGTGTACAGTCAAGAAGTGAAGCATTTATTATAGACAGGAAAAGGAAGATGAGAAGAAACATTTCAAGGGAAAGATGATCAGAAATTAGTAATTAATTTGCTCTAATGTGAGGATCATGGTGGCTCAGTAGGATAAGTACTGGATTGCAAACCACAATGTAGGTGGTTTGAGCCCACCAGATGCTCTGCAAGAGAGAAATTAGGCTTTCTGCTCCCACAAAGACGTACAGCCTTGGAAACCCTATACAGGGTCTCTGTGAGTCGGAACCAACTCAGCAGTACTTAACAACCACAAATATGGACTAAATATCAGGCTGGTAACTCAAGGTCAGTGGTTCAAATCCAGCAGCTGCTCTACAGAAGAAAGATGAAGCTGTCCACTCCCATATTTACAGTTTTGGAAACCCTAAGGAGCAGTCCTACAATGTCCTTTTTGGGTTCAGTATGAGTTGGAATTAACTCTATAACAGTGGTTTGATTTTTTGGTTTAATGGATGGATGTACAAAGAAACAAAACAAAGTGAACTCTGTTTCAGAGTCCTAAGAAACAAGATAGTCCAATTGAGAGGGTAGAGGTTTTTGTTTTTATCTGTCCATCATTCCTGTCCCCACCTAATTCTACTAAAAACAAACCTCTCCTTAGACAACTATCCCTGCTTAACTTCCTGTGGTCTTTATGGGGTTGCACATTAAATTATCCAAATTCCTGGTGTGACAATGTAGGATAAGCACTGGACTACTAACCACAAGGTTGGCGGTTCAAACCTACCAGCTGCTCCTCTGAAACCCTATACAGGGTTGCTATGAGTTGGAACTGACTCAGTGACACTTAACAACAACAATTACTGAACACATGGTGACAGGCATGAGACCCAGACCTAGCCAATGATAGAATCCCATTCTTCTGGCTGCCTTGATTGTTCCAGTAATGGGCACAACCCAAGTCACTGTTATCAATGAACTTCCTGTATATTTTATAGAGAGCTGCTGGGAGATAGATGTCATCTCTCCTTCTGGTGCTGCTAAAGTTGGATTTGAACTGTCAAACTTTCATTCAGCAGTTCTTATTTTACAGTGTCATACCAGAACTCTAAAGTGAGACTATATAATCCTGAAATTATTCCCACAAGTCATGTTCCCACTACCCTTCTGCCTATGCAAGAAGCCAAGCTGTAGTAGGAGTGAAAGGGACCACAGAAGAGAAAACCAGACCCAATAGATAACATGTTTTGAGTACCTGAGCTCAGCTCCACCCCATGTCCCAACACCCCAGCTGTATAAACCAATAATTCCCTTGTGTTTTTCTTTGCTCAGATATTTGAATTGAGTTTCTGTCATTCCAAATAAAAGAGAACATAGATATCTGGAGAGAACTGATCTGATGAAAAAGTTTTCGATGATGGAAGAAAGATTAAAATGAGTGAGTCAATGGCAGAATAAGAAATTCTATATTTCTATGCTAACACATAATTATATATCATACATAAACTTCTTATATACTACTTCTACTATGTCCATGTAGCTATAGAATCAAAGCAAGTATTGTCTAAAAGTTAAAGTAATGTGCCAGACAACTCTGTAATCTTAAGCAATATAATAACTGACATTTATCAAGTTCTTACTTTATACCAAGCATTAGGCTAAGTGCTTGTTGTTCTGAAGTGCAATTGAGTCGGTTCCAACTTATAGCAACTCTATGCACAACAGAATGAAACACTGCCCCGTCTTGAGCCAGCCTCAAAATGGATGAGCCCATTGCTGCTGCCACTGTGCTAATCCATTTAGTTGGGGATCTTCCTCTTTTTTGCTGACCCTTCACTTTACCTAGCATTATATCGTTCTCCAGGGACTGGTCCTTCCTGATAATATGTCTGAAGTATGACACATGAAGTCTCACCAACCTGGCTTCTAAGGAACATTCTGGCTGTACTTCTTCCAATGCAGATTTGTTTGTCCTTCTAGCAGTCCATGGAACTTTGGACAGACTTCTCCAACACCATAACTCAAATGCATCAATTCTTCTGCAGTCTTTCACATTCATATGAAGCTATTGAAAATACCATGGCTTGGATCAGGTGCACCTTAGTCCTCAAACTGACACCTTTGCTCTCAACACTTTAAAGAGGTCTCATGCAGCAGATTTGCCTAATGTAATATGTGGTCTTTGATCTGCATATGCTAAGTGCTATATTGGTGTTAAGTACCATCAAGTTGGTTCAGTTCTTAGTGACTCTGTATAGGGTTTCCAAGGAGTGGCTGGTGGGTTTGAACTGCAGATCTTTTGGTTTACAGTCCACTGCTAATCATATAGCACACACTAAAAGTGCTATATAGGCATTATTTTATTTAATCTCCATTTCACAGATGATAAAACTGAGACTCAGAGATGAAACTAGCCCTACGGACACATATCTACTAACTACAATTTAGGAATCTGAACACAGAGCTCTCTGATCCAGAGATCTTAACCATCATATTATAATGCCTCTCTCAATGGTGATCTGTATCTATTACACGAACTTTTAAATGCTTCAGAATTCACAACTGTCATTTTATTAACCTTCAAAATTCCTCTACTCATTGGGACTCAAAAATACAAGGGGGCTGCCAAAAGTTCATGGAAAAATTCTATTATCTTTTCATTTCATTTGTTTATGAATATTTGAAGCCCTGCCTCATATTTATATAAGAATTTTTTTCAGATAAGAGAAATTCTAACTATATTCAATACTTTTGATGACTGGAATACAAAGCTGCAACACTCTAAGTTCTATGACCTTATACATAATTCCGAATAAACTGTGTTCTCATCTCCTTAACCTTTAATGAGCCAACAAAGATAAATTCTCTCTTACATTCTTGGCTTCAACAATTTTCTTATCATGTGACCCAAAAAACTGTCCTGAGTTATCTTAGTCATCACTCCTGCAGCAGGAGCCTTTTGCCTAAGGCCATAAAGTTATATGAATCAATTAATTTTCAACATTAGAGAAAAAAAATATCACATGCCTGGTAAGCAGATGGCCTGTGGCAATATACCACAAAGCAGAAACAGAGTCACAGCATACCTCAAAACAATCAGTCTAAACTTTATAAAAATCCTATTTCCATATTAGTGTCTTTTTTATTGTAGGACATATGACCACAGAAAACACTGCAACTGGCGGGCTGCCAGTGTTTGGCCTTTACTGCCTCCAGAGAAAGCACTCTCCTTCACCACTAAAGACTCCAGCATTAGCACTACCTCCCACCCTTCCCAATACCAATTCAGACCAGGTCTCTTAAGTCTAATATTGACAATTTTACACAGACAGTGAGAATTGGCATGAGAGAAATAGTAAATCTTGTGTAGAGGCACCAGCGACACAAAGGTCCGTTGTCTTCGTCTCAGGGAAGATAGTTCCCTCTTTTTCGCTGGAAATCCCATCCAAACCAGAAAAATAGGCAGTTCCCTTTGTCCTGCCCTCTGCAATTATTTTGCCCAGGATATATGAAGGAAATTTATATAAAATAAAGGAAAAATCAGAGCCACTATAAGATCCTCAGTAGGCAGGCAATGATAAAGATCTTCATTTTCACCAGTGCTTCAGTGAAACTTGGGCTTCTTCCTCAGTACCACTGGTTCTTGGTCATATGCTCTCCTGAAGTGGTTGAATGTCAACCAATTCTTTTTGGTACAATGACTCTGTGTATTCCTTTCATCTTCTTTTGATGCTTTCTGTGTCACTTAATATTTTGCCCTTAGAATCCATCAATATTAAAAGTTAAGGCTGAACAGACCAGCCTGGAGCAGCTAAAGGAACAGAAGATACTTCTTGAAAGAAAGAGCAGCAGGAAAAATAAAAAACAATAACAGCAGTCTGATTGACTACTACAAGAACAAGCAAGTTGTTCGCCCGGGAGCCATCAAGGCAAGCAATCAAGTTCCCTCAGGGCAAACTGAAACTCAAAGGGAATACATGAGCAGGAATGTGGTCTTGCTGGTGACCACATTGGTCTACCAATAAGGGGAAGTGGAGGAAAAACAGCAATGAAGCCGCCCTTTGAAAAATTCTATTCAGCTCTTTTACTTGATCATGTCTTTCATTCACTTTAGTTTCTCTATGTTCATGTACAAGTTCCAGAGTCTCTTCTTTTTTCCTATGTCTTTAATGACCTCTGCTTTCTTCATGTATGATGTTATTGATGTCATTCCACAACTCCTCTAGCCTTTTTTCATTAATGCTCAATGTGTCAAATCTGTTTTGAGATGGTCTCTAAATTCAGGTGGGTACATTAAAAATTACGTTTTGGCTCTCATGGTCTTGTTTTAATTTTATTCAACTTCAGCCTGAATATGCATATGAGAAATTGACGGTGTGTTCTACAGTTGGCCCCTTTCCACTCTCCTGTCAATTTGTCATACTGTGGCAGCTTATGTGTTAGTGTAATGCTGGAAGCCATGCCACTAATATTTGAAATGCCAGCAGAATCACTCGTAGTGGACAGATTTCAGCAGAGCTTCCAGACTAATACAGACTCAGAAGAGGAGCAGTAGACCACTTTTGAAAGGATAGTCACTGGAAACACTATGAATAACAGAAGAATATTGTCTGATACAGTGCTGAAAAATGAGCCCCTCAGGGTGAAAGCCAATCAAAATATGACTAGAGAAGAGCTGCTTCCTCAAAACAGCATTGACTTCAATGATGTGAATGGAACAAAGCTATTGGGACTTTCATTTGCTGATGGGACACAACTCAAAATGAGAGGAAACCACTGTAAACACCCATTAATAATCAGAATGTGGAAAGTATAAAGTATGAATCTAGGAAAATTGGAACTCATCAGAAATTAAATAGAACATATAAAGATCAATCGGACAGGCATTAGTGTGCTGAAATGGGCTGGTATTGGCAATTTTGAATCTGACAGTCAAGGTTTATTATGCCAGAATGAGGAGTGGAGTCACATTCACCATCAAAAAGAGCATTTCAAGCTCTATTTTGAGGTACAATGCTGTGATGTATAATATCCATATGCCTACAAGGAAGACCAATTAATATGATTATTATTCAAATTAAAGCCTATGATGAAGAAATTAAAGAATTCTACCAACTTCATCAGTCTGAAAGTCATCAAACATTCAATCAAGATGCATTGATCATTACTGGTGACTGGAATGCAAAAGTTGGAAACAAAGAGGAAGACTCAATAGTGGGAACATATGACTTTCATGATAAAAATGATAGAATTTTGCAAGACCAATAACTTATTCATTGCAAATACCTGTTTTCGATAACAGCTATACACATGGACCACACCAGATGGAATAAATAGAAATTAAATTGACTAAACTGACTACATCTGTGAAAGACATGATGGAAAAGCTCAAATCTTCAGCCAAAACAAGGCCAGGGGCAGACTGTGGAATAGATCATCAATTGCTCATATGCAAATTCAGGCTGAAGCTGAAGAAACTTAAAACAAGTCCACCAAAGCCAAAATATAACTTTAACTATAACCCATTGACTTTAGAGACTATCTCAAGAATAGATTTGACACACTGAAAACTAATGACCCAAGAACAGAGAAGTTGTGGGATGATACCAAGAACAGTATACATGAAGAATGCAAAAGGTCATTAAAAAGATAGGAAAGAAAGAAAAGACCAAAATGGATGTCAGAAAAGACGGAAACTTGTTCTTAAACACAGAGAAGTTAAAGTGATCAGAGGAAATGATGAAGTAAAAGAGCTGAATAGAAATTTTCAAAGGGAAGTTGAAAAGACAAAGTATTGTAATGAAATGTGCAAAGACCTGGACTTAGAAAACCAAAAGGGAAGAATACACTCAGCATTTCTCAAGCTAAAAGAACTGAAGAAACAAATTCAAGCCTTGGCTTGCAATACTGAAGGATTCTATCGGGAAAATATTAAATAATACAGGAAGCATCAAAAGAAAATTAAATGAATACACAGTCACTGTAACAAAAAGAACTGGTTGACATTCAAGTACTTCAGAGAGCATATGCTCAAGAAGCAGTGGTACTGAGGAAGAAATCTAAGCTGCACTGAAGGCATTGGTGAAAAACAAGCCTCCAAGAATTAATGTAATAAAAATTGAAATGTTTCCACAAACTGAAACAGTGCTGGTAACACTCACTAGTCTATGCCAAGAAATTTGGAAGACTGCTACCTGGCCAACCAATAAGCAGAAATCCATATCTGTACCCATTCCAAAGAAAGGTAACCCAACAGAATATAGAAATTACTGAACAATATCAGTCATATCACATGCAAGTAAAATTTTGCTGATGATAATTAAAAAATGATTGCACAAGAGGGAAGGAGTCTTCATATCACGGATCAAGCCTATCTCCTCAATACACAGGGTGGATAGGGACGGGCAGCTGATACATTGGCTACCTAAAATGGGGGGAGGGGGCTATAAAGGCACACAGTGACCGGCTTCCAAGTTTTCAAGAGGGAGTTTAGTTTGAGAACGAGAGGAGAGGGGAGGTAGAATCCCCACTGAATAGTTTTCATCTTGTCTGGGCGCTGTGGGTTAATGTGCCAGACTGCAAAACCATTTGAACTGCAAGGTCAGTGTTTCAAGCTCACCAACTGCTCCTCAGAAACTCTATACAGGGTCACTATGGGTTGGAAACAACTCGACAGCACTTAACAACAACAACAACAACAACAAGATGGGTATGGTAAAAGGAGATGGGGATAGGATTCTTTTGGTTCAATAGTGAGTAATTGTTATCATAACTAACAGTGATTGTCACAACTGTAAAGGTAGAAGTTGTGTAACAAAAAGCAAGGAGTAGTTAATCTTACATTCCAGGAATAGGGGACGCAAGGACCATCAAGAGGGAAGAGCATAAGTAGAAGGTGGGATTCTAACTGGAGAAGCAGCAACACCAGAGATGGAGGCAGAGGTGATGGCATGGAGAGATAAAGCAGCTGAGGACTCTAGACTCATGAAAAGAGAAAGGCTGTGTGCTGGCAGGCAGGAGGCTGGCTTGCAAAATGAGCCCTTGGTTGTTTAAATGATTATTCCTACGTGTACACCAAAAACAAAACAAAGAAGGAATACTGTTAACAGATGGTGCACAGAGGTGATTGTAATCATTGCAATGAAACAAAATACAATTGGTTGAGTGCAAAACCAGTGTTCTGCCATGTAAAATATCATCCATTCCTAAATAAAAGCTCTATAAAATAAATAAACTGTTTTAAGAAATTAAAAAAAAAAAAAATGGTTGCAGTAGCGCATCAACAAAGAGCTGCCAGAAATTCAAAGTGGGCTCAGAAAAGGACACAGAATGAAGGTTATCATTGCTGACATCAGATGGATCTGGCTGAAACTAAAGAATACAATAAAGATATTTACTTGTGCTTTAATGACTATGCAAAGGAATCATAGCAAACAATGGATAACATTGAGAACTGGAATTCCAGAACACTTCATTGTGCTCACGAGGAAACTGTACATAGACCAAAAGGCAATCATTCAAACAGAACAAGGGGACATTGTGTGGTTTAAAATCAAGAAAGGTATGCAGCAGGGTTGTATTCTTTAACCATACTTATTCAATTTGTATGATGAGCAAATAATCTGAGAAGCTGGATAATATGAAAAATGTGGCATCAGGATTGGAGGAAGACTCATTAACCACCTGCAATATGCAGATACAACCTTACTTGGTGAAAGTGAAGAGGACTTGAAGTATTTACTGATGAAGATCAAAGAAGACAGCCTTCAAATTGGACCAATGAATAACATGATAAACGGAGACATGATTGAAGTTGTCAAAGATTTCATTTTACTTGGCTCTACAATCAACGTTCATGGAAGTAGTCAAGAAATCAAATGATATATTACATTGAGCAAATCTGCTACACAAGACCTCTTTGAAGTGTTTAAAAGCAAAGCTGTCATGTGGAGGATTAAGGTGCCCTGACCCAAGCTATGGTATTTTCAATCCCCTCATATGCATGTAAAATCTGGACAATGAATATGGAAGACTAGAGAAGAATCTATGCATTTGAATTATGGTGTTGGCAAAAAGTATTAAAAGTACCTTGGACTGTGTGATAGTTAAGATTTTGTGTCAACTTGGCTGTATTCTCAGTGGTTTGGCAGTTAAGACATAGAAATCACTCATGATGAGATCTGCTATGTGGAGCCAATCAGTTGAAAGAAGTTTACTCTGGGATGTTGTCTGCTTCCAATATACTGAACACTCAGACAAACTTTACTTGATTTCTGCTGGGTCTGCGTCCTGCAATCTGGCTTGTCATCCAACCTATAGTTCTTTGGACTTGAGCCAGTGGCCTGCTCTATTGTGGGTCAATTGTGGGAACTGTCAGCGGCCACCATCTTACCTACCCAACCTGCTTACTTGCCATCTGATTGCCCAATCTTGGTTCATCAGCCCTGCAGCTACGTGAGTCAGAAACCTCCAGCCTGACATCTGACCCATTTACTTGGGACTTGCCCACCCCTACAACTATGTGAGCCATTTCCTTGATATAAACCTCTCTTAATATATACAAACATAAATTTCACTGGTTTTGCTTTCTCTAGAGAATGAACAGGATGCCAGAATGAACAAATCTGTTTTGAATGAAGTATGGCTAGATTGTTCCTTAGAGGATATGATAGCAAGACATCATCTCTCATACTTTGAACATGTTGTCAGGCAGGACCAGTGCCTGGAAAAGGGGATGAAACTTGGTAAAGTGAAGGGTCAACAAAAAAGAGGAAGATCCCCTACAAGATGGACATTGCTGTTAAGTGCCATTGAATAGGTACTGACTCATAGCAACCTATGCAGCAAAAATGGATTCAAACATGACCAGGCAGTGTTTTCCTTCTATTGTATGTACAGGGTTGCTATGAGTTGGGACTGACTCAACATCTAACAACAAAAACATACTCAAGATCATATTTTGGCTCTCATGGATTTAATTTTCATCAGCTTCAACCTGAACTTGCAAATGAGTTACAAATGGTCTATTTCAGTTGACCCTTGACCCTATTTTGGCTGATGATATTGAGCGTCTCCATCCTCTCTTCCCACAGATGTAGACAATTTGATTCCTATATAGTCTATCTGGGTTGAGGTCCACGTGTATGTTGTTACGTTGTTATTGTTAAGTGCTGTTGAGTTGGTTCTGATGCATAGTGACTTCATGCACAATAGAACAAAACACTGCCCAGTTCTGCACCACATCTTCACAAGCTTGAGGCCATTGCTGATGCTACTGTGCCGATTCATTTCATTGGGGGTCTTCCTCTTTTTCACTGACTCTCCACTTTACCAAGCATGATGTGATAGTTAAAGTTTTGTGTCAACTTGATAGGATAGGCCAGGATTCCCAGTGTTTTGGCAGTTGAGATGTGGTTTTCCCCATGGTGAAATCTAATACAGTGTAGTTAACTCTATCATGATTGGCTATGAACAGTGTAGTTAACTCTATAATGATTGGCTAAGAGCAGACATAGTTAAATTCATGATGAGTGCCTATGAGCAGTCAATCAACTGTTCAATATAATGGACACGAAAGCATAGCTTGTTTCTTTCTGCTGGATTTGGATCTTTCATCTGGGCCGTCCTCCAAACTCGGGTTCTTGGATGCAAGCCAGTGGCCTACTCTATTATTTGCCTGCCTGCCTTGTTGTTGTTGTTAAGTGCCGTCGAGTCTACCTGCCTGCAAATCTTGGTTCTTCTGACCAGAACTTAAGATTCTTGTTTGCTTGTCTGATTGCCGGACTTGTATCCCAATCTTGGTTCATCTGACCTGGACTTGGGACTCTCTCACCTCTTCAATTTTGAGATATTTCCTTGATATAAACTTCTCTTTATAAATATACATATATAGGTTTCAATAAATATGCATATATAAGTTTCAGTGGTTTTGCCTCTCTAGAGAACCCAGCCTAAAATAATCCTGATAACATGTTGAAAGTATGAGAGATCAAGTCTCACCATCATGTCTTCAAAGGAGCATTCTAGTTGTACTTCTTCCAACTCAGATTTGTTTCTTCTTCTAGGAGTCCATGGTACTTTTAATATTCTTCTTCAATACCATAACTCAAATGCATCACTTCTTCTAGTCTTCCTTATTTAATGTTCAACTTTCACATGCATGTAAAGCTACTGAAAATACCATGGCTTGGATCAGGCGCACATTAGTCCTCAAACCTTCAGTGCAGCTTAGACTTCTTCCTTTAGTATCATTGATTCCAAATCATATGCTCTCATGAAGTGGCTGAATGTCAACCAGTTCTTTTTGGTATAATGACTCTGTGTATTCATTTCATTTTCTTTTGATGTTTCCTGTGTTATTCAATAAGATCATATGCTATCTCTTGAAATGGTTGAACAGCATCCATTTCCTTTTGGTACAGTGACTCTGTATATTCCTTCCAACTTCCTTTGATGCTTTCTGCATCACTCAATATTGTGTCCATAGAATCCTTCAATATTGCAACCTGAGGCTTGAATTCTTTCTTCAGTTCTCTCAGTCTGAGAAATACAGAAAATATTCTTCCCTTCTTCTCTTTTGGTTTTCTAACTCCAGGTCTTTGCACATTTCATTATAACATTTAATTTTGTCTTCTAGAGCTGCCCTTTGAAATTTTCTTTTCAGCTCTTTTATAACCTCATTTCTTCCATTTGCTTTAGCATCTTTATGCTGGGGAGCAAGTTTTAGAGTCTTTTCTGACATCATTTTGGTCTTTTCCTTCTTTCTTGTCTTCTTAATGACCTTTTGCTCTCTTCCTGTATGATGTTCTGGTTGTCTTCCCACAACTCTTCTGGTCTTAAGTCATTAGTGTCTAATATACCAAATCTGTTCTTGAGATGATCTCTAAATTAGGTGGCATAAATTCCAGGTCAGGTTTTGGCTCTCATGGACTTTTTATAAATTTCTTCAGCTTTAGCCTGAACTTGCATATGAATAATTGATGGTCTGTTCCAAAGTTTGCCCCTGGCCTTGTTTGATGATATGGAGCTCTTACACCGTCTCTTCCCACAGATGCAGTCAATTTGATTTCTGTACATTCCATTTGGTGAGGTCCACGTGTTTAGACTTCTTTTATGTTGTTTTAAAAAGGTATTTGCAATGAATAAGCCATTGGTCTTGTAAAATTCTACCATGCAATCTCCAGCATCATTTCTATCACCAAGGCCATATTTTTCAACTACTGATCCTTCCTCTTTGTTTCCAACCTTTACATTCCAATCACTAGTAACTTTCAATACATCTTGATTGCTTGTTTGATCTATTTCAGAGTGAGAAAGTTGATATAATTGTTCAAGTGCATCATCACTGGTTTTAGTGGTGCACAGATTTGAATAATAGTGGTAGTAACTGGTCTTCAAGAAGTTGAAGAATAACAATGAATCTGAAAAACACTTAACTCGACATGAATGATCCTGGAGGGCATTATGCTGAGTGAAATGAGTCAACTGCAAAGGACAAATACTGCATGAAACCGCTGTTGTAAGAAAAAAACGTTTTCTTGATAAAAGAAAGATTCTATGATAGCTACTCAGGGAGGGACTGATTATTCACAGGCAAGAGGGCTGTTGTTAAATGCCGTCGAGTCAGTTCTGACCCATAGCAACCCTGTACAGGGTTTCTGAGGCTGTAAATCTTTACGGGAGCAGAAAGCCTCATCTTTCTCCCATGGAGTGGCTGGTAGTTTCAAACTGCTGACCTTAAGGTTCGCAGCCCAATTCGTAACCACTGCGCTACCAGAGCTCCTTAGGCAAGAGGGTAGACACATGTTAACAATGGGTGAAAGGACAAGCAGCATACAACAAGAAGGAGGTTAGCAGAGGAATGATAAAGGTAGCAGGAGACACATGGAGGAATGTAAGATTTAAAGTGAATAGAGTAAATACTGCTAACTGATAGTACATGAAGGGGCTTGCAATCATTGTAATGAAGTAAAGTCTATGATTTGTTGAATATAAAACTGACGATCTGCTCTGAAAACCTTCATTCAGTTCACAATGAAAAAGTAAAAAAAAAAAAAATCCAAATGGAAAACCTTGATTTTTTTAAATGAAATCTGTGGTTCCTTAATGTTTACCATACTAGTCTCATATTCAAGATCATCAAATACCACTCCTAATAAATGAGCAGCCCAGGGCTCATCTTTCATGGGCAGAATGAGTATTAAAAAGACTGTTGCCATGAAGATGCAAGCTCTGATTAGATGTAACATCGTTTTAGCTGTTTACTATACCAGGAGATTCCAATTTAGCCTGATTCATCATTTGTATAGTTTGATGGCCTCAGTTCAACCCTGGGCAGAATGATACTAAGAGTCCCTTCATATGTTAGCAGTGAAAACCCACAGGCTGACTGAAGAAAAAGGAGAGCGGCAGAATTAAAAGATGAAGAACAAATATTTAGGAAACAAAAATCTGAGCAGCAGCAGCGGTGGATGGATCTTCTCCTCAGGAGGCATTCTCACTAACTCAGGCCCAGCAATTGCCAGGTTCTGTGTTGCTCTACTCTGAATTTCACATGTCTGGGAGAGAGCCTATGATTGAACTCATTTTAATTGGATGTCTGACTCTGAATCAACTGGCAACAACCATGGAGCAAGTTGCCTAAATCTGAGAAGGACACATGACTGTGCATTGAAGCCAGTCACTGAGAAGGGCGAATTCTATGCTGAGCAGTCACCTCAAGAGGTGTGTATCATAAGATACAAATTTGCACTGATTCTATTCTACATGAGGTCACCATCAGGATATGAGAAGGACAGAACAGGGTTCAGCGGCATTCTGATTCACTCCCCATACTAAATCCCCACCAAAATGTGTTATTCAGTCAATTCCAACTCATAGTGACCTTTAGGACAGAGTGAGAAGGCTGGAATCTTTTTTTTTTCTTTTTTCTTTTTTCTTTTTAATTGTGATTTGAGTGCAAGTAACAGAACAAGGTAGTTTTCCATTCAACAATTTATAACCATTTTGTTTTGTGGCATTAGTTGCAATTTCCTCAATGTAAGCACACTCTTCCCACTTCCTCCCACATTTCCATCCATCTTCTTTTCCTGTCCCTTCCTGCCTTCTGGGCTTTGTTGTGCTGCCCTTTTGGTCTCCAAGGATAGTTGTTCTGAGCAATAGTCCTTCATGAGTGTTATTGTTCACTTATTGTTGTTGTTTAATGCCGTTGAGTTGGCTCCAACTCATAGCAACCCTGTATAGTGGATTTGAACTGCAAACCTGGCGGCTAGCAAGTGCTTATTCTGGCTGAAATGTGTGTGGTGGGGGGAGGGGGGTCATTGAAGGTTATCTGAAAGATAACAGTCCTAAATGCTTAGAGTGATCCTTTACATGCTACTACTCTGTTCAATGGGAAGCACAATGGCTCCATCCAATAAGCACTGGACTACAAACCACAAGGCCGGTGGTATGAGCCCTCTTGCCACTCCATGGAAGAAAGATGAGGTTTTCTATTCCAGCAAAGATTTAAAGCCTTGGAAACCCTATTAGAGTCATTATGAGTCAAACTAACTCAATGGCACTTAGCAACTCTGTTCAAAAGCCTGTAAGGGCTCCCTATTATATCTTAAAACATCTAAGCATTTAGAGTTCCTTATCAAATAGCCCCTTCCTTCTCATTTATTAAACATTGTTGGTGTATGCCATTGAGTCGGTTTCAATTTATAGTGACCCTGTATAGGGTTTCCAAGAGTGGCTGGTGGATTTGAACTGCCAACCTTGCATTTAGCAGTCCACTGCTTATCCTACAGCACCATATTGTTGTCGTTAAATGCTGTCAAGTCTATTCCAATCCACGCGACCCAGTATAGGGTTTCCGAGGAGCAACTAGTGAGCTTGAACTGCCAACCTTGCAGTTCAAACTGCTTTGCAGGCTGGCGCATTATCCCACAGTGCCACCCAGGACTCCACAGTGCCATACTAGGGCCCTATTAAATGTTGTTGTTAAGTGCTGTCAAGTCATAGCAACTCATAGCAACCCTATGCACAACAGAACGAAATACTGCCCAGTCCTGTGCCCCCCCCCATTAGTGAACATATAATGTTGTCTACTTTCTAGACAAAGAAGCTCTGGTAGCAAGTCGGGCTGCCAACCTCAAGGTCAGCAGTTCAAAACTACTAGCAGTTCTATGGGAGAAAGATGAGGTGTTCTGCTCCCGTAAAGATTTACAGACTCAGAAACCCTATGGTTTCCAGAGTCACTGTGAGTCAGAACCGACTCCATGCTACTTACCAACCAACAACTTTCTAGACACTAATGTAGATATGATGATCAAATTTCCCAATCTTATTGACAAGCACTTATGGGCATGTTGTTGTTGTTAGGTACTATCGAGTCAGTTCTGACTCATAGCAACAGAAGGAGCACTGTCTAGTCCTGTGCTAGTCTCAACAGTTGTTCCTTTGTTTAAGCCCATTGTTGCAGCCATGGTGTCATTCCATCTCTTTGAAGGGCTTCTTCTTTTTCACTGTTCCTCAATTTTACCAAGCATGATGTCCTTCTCCAGGAACTGGTCCCACCTGACAACATATCCCAAGTTTATGAAATTTTTAGGTCGGCAGTTCAAGCTCACCAGTTGCTCCTTGGAAACCCTATACAGGGTTGCTATGGGTCGGAATTGACTCAACGGCACTTAAAAACAATAACATCATCCTTGGAAACCCTATACAGGGTCTCTGTGAGTCAGAACTGACTGGATGGCATTTAACAACAACATCCTTGCTTCTGAAGAGCATTAGGCTGTACTACTTTCAAGACAGATTTATTCGCTCTTCTGGCAGTCCATGGTCTATTATAGGCATAATGGAACCTCACATCTGAACACAGAGCCCAGAAAATTTGGGGCATATGATTATCCAAACAAAATTATATACAAGGAAAAGTTGAAAACAGTCTCTCCCTTGCAAGCACAGTTCAGACTACTCTCTAGCAGCCCTTTAGCCCTGTCCAGTTCATGCCCTGCCTTATTCATGCCCATCTTGTTCTATTTGTTTTTTATGCTATTTCCATTAACTTTGAAAATGTTATCTTATGCCTCATCATTGTGGCCCTCATTGGGGAGGTTAGGCAAATCATCTCCAAAAATTTTGCACTTACTAATTTCTCCATATTCCAAACAATCCTTTTACCACAGTTTACATCATAGCAAAAAGCTGTATTCAGGGAGGCATGCAAGGGTTAAAGGGAACAGAGGTAAATATTGCTATATACCTAGTTCTGCAATAACCATAATCTATTGGTAGATGCATGGATAGAACTCCGGTTGAATGGGTATAGGAAGAAGAGTCGGAGTATACCCACAAATATATACAGGTTTGATAGAGGATATTTGTAACTGGATATTTACTTTTGCTGCAAATATTTCCATGAATGTGGTAGAGCACACAGGAGGCAATGTTATGAAAACTTCTTAGATACAACCAAATACTCTGAGGGAATGAGTTGCTGGACCTGGGGGCTCAGGACCACAGTCTTGGGGAACACCATGGTCAACTGACATGAGATTGTCCACAAAGACAATGTTCTACATCCTACTTTGGTGAGTAGGGACTGGAATCTTAAAAGCTCATGAGTGGTCATCTAAGGTCATCTATTGGTCTCTTCCTTCCCTATCCAGAGGAAAGAAGAGTGATGAAAACTGAAGGTACTTGGAAACAATTAGTCCACTGAACTAACAGGCCATGTAAACATCAGTCTCTACCCTGAGCCCAGAATTATATGGTACCATTCATTAACAATTATTCTAAAAAGGATCACATTTGAAGGTCCTGAATAGAGTGGAAGAAAATGTGGAACAAAACTCCTTGGTCACCTTTCAGGTCTAGAACTGAATTCATCTTCAAGACTCAATTTTCAGTCAAGCAATAGAGAGGTCTATAGGGGGACAACAACATTAGTGATGAATATACATCATAGAATAGTCAACTGTTTGAGATCAAAAGAGCAGCATATACTCAAGGACAACGTTCAAAAGGGCTGGGAAAAAAGGAAGAATGGAAACAGGAAACACAGGGAGGAAGTGGCAGAAGTGATGTTACCTTGAGAAGACTGCAATCATTGAGATGAAATAAAGGAGACGATTTATTTAATGTAAAACTGATGATCTGCTCTGTAAACCTTCACTCAATTCACAATTGAAAAGTTAAATAAATAAAATCTAGATTTTTTTCTGTACATGTGAAGACCTTCACATGTCATTTTAAAAACAATGGAATTTTATAAAAGTTTATATTAATACTTTAAGATCAATAGTAAGTGAAATGTGGTCATTATGCATTTTCCTTAACCCAAACCCCTCCCTTACTAACCAATCTGTCTCTCCTTCCTTGGACCTTCTATCACATATCATTCCTCTATTAAAGCATAAATAAGGAGCCCTGGTGGCACAGTGGTTAAACTAACCAAAAAGACAGAGGTTCAAACCAACCAGCCACTTGACAGGAGAAAGATGTGGCAGTGTGCTTCCATAAAAATTACAACTTTTGGAAATCCTCTGAGGGGAGTTCTGCTGTCAGATAAGGCTGCTCTGAGTCGGAATCAGCTCAACAGCAGTGGATTTGGTTTTTATTGAGCATAACTCGTTTTCTGTCTTGTAGTTCTCAGTAGATGCTTGTGTCCTCTATGAGATTATAGTTCGTTGGAGTAAAGTACTGAGTCTTTCTCTTATTTTCAGCCCTTCTAATACTCACCCCAATTACCTGGCATATTATAGGTGCACAATTTATATTTTTTAAATGAATGAAGGAATTAACCAAAAGAGATGTCTCTGGCGATATTACTACAGCTTCCTCTTCCATATACGTTTGTCAATCAGTTTAGAAATAAAATAAGCACTAAGAACAATTCAAAGACCCTTGCCTCAATGGTGTTATGATATAATTTTAAAGAACTTAAGTGACCCTCAACCTAATTGGAAAGCTGCTCTTTAATGTTAGTTTCTCAACGAGAAAAAGCAGAACTTCTGAAAAATAAGTACTAACGTTGTTAAGTGCCTTCGAGTCAGTTCCAACTCATAGTGACCCTATATAGGGTTTCCAATTAGTGGCTGGTGAGTTTGAACCACTGACCTAGCAGTTCAAACTAACCTTGCAGTCCAGTGCATTAACCTGCAGCACCACAAAATACTAACTTTAGAACTCCATATATTAAGGGCCAGCAGTCTCACTCCCTTCTCAGTGCCCCAAGCACTTTGGTTTTAAGTTTTATACATAGTGCCTAGGAGTCCTGGCGTGGCTGTTGGGATAACGCACTGGACAAGGTCAGTTTGAACCATGAGCTACTCCTCGGAAACCCTATACAGGGTCACTATGAGTCGGAACTGACTTGATAACACTTATCAATTTAACAACAACAGTATGACAGCAGTACAGACTAATGATTACGAGCTTGGGATCAGAAATAAGAATATCTGTATTTTAATCTCATCTCCACCACATACTGGTTATGTGACCATAGGCAAGTTGTTTAACCTGTGATTCAGTTTCTTCCTCTGAAAAATATAGAAACTAACCCTCAAAGGGATGGAGGATAATTAATGACTTCATACATGTAACATGCTCAGAATAGACCTGGCACTGGTCTAAAAGTAATAGTAGTAGATAGTACTATAAACCCAAAAGTACCCTTGAGTTGATTCTGACTCCTAGTGACCCTATAGGATAGGATCCAAGAAAGGCTGGTAGGTCTGAACACTGTTAGCCAGCACTCATCTGTCAGTTTGTTGTGTTGTGGTGGTTTGCATGTTGCTTTGAGGCTGGAAACTATGCCACCTGTATTTTCATTAACAGCACAATCACCCATGGTGGACAGGTTTCAAATGAGGTTCCAGACTAAGACAGACTAAGAAGAAGGAGAGGCGCACTACTGCTGAACCTTATGAATAGCAGTGGAACACAGTCAGATAGCACCAGAATACTGAATACTGAAATATGATGAATAAAACCTGAATAGAGTGAATCATGATGACACGAATGGAGTAAAGCTTTCGGGCCCTTCATCTACTGATGGGACACAACTAAAAATGAGGAGAAACGACTGTAAACATTAATTAATAATCAGAACATGGAATTAACAAATATTAAACTAGGAAAATTGGAAGTTGTCAAAAATGAAATGGAACACATGAAGATTACTATCCTAGGCATTTAGTGAACTGAAATGTACTGGTAATTGCCGTTTTATAATATATATGTGTATGTTGTTGTTGTTGTTGTTAAGTGCCATCGAGTCGGTTCCGACCCATAGCGACCCTGTACAGGGTTTCTGAGGGTGTAAATCCTTAAGGGAGTAGAAAGCCTCATCTTTCTCCCGCGGAGCGGCTGGTAGTTTCGAACCGCTGACCTTAAGGTTCGCAGCCCGATTCGTAACCACTACGCTACCATAGCTCCTTATATATGTGTATATATATATATATATATATATATAGAGAGAGAGAGAGACCAAAGTTTATTAGTTAACCAAGGGCAAGAGAAAGAGGGACATGAGAGAGGGAACGATTGCTTATGGATTACAGAGTTTCTGATTACGGTGATGGAAAAAAAATGCATTGCATTTTTGCACAGCTGACTAGTGTCATTGCTGTCAATAAGTTATTGTTGTTGTTAAGTGTCTTGGAATCAATTCCAACTCATAGCAACCCTCATGGGGTTTCCAAGGCTTTTGTGTGTGTATTGAAGGTTTACAGAGCAGAGCATCAGTTTTACATTCAACAAACCATACACTTTGCTTCCCTACATGGTTGCAATTCTCTCCATTTACCAAAGCTTAACAGCATTTACCTCTATTCACTTTAACTAATGCATTCCTCCCTGTGTCTCCTGCTACCTTCATCTTAACTCTGCTAACCTTCCACTTGTTGTATATTGCCTACCCTGTCACCCACGTTAACATATGTCTACTCTCTGTCCCCCTTCACTCCTGTAGCAATCATAGGTTATTTCTTTTATCAAGAAAACCTCTTTTTAACTTTTTACAGCATTGGCGTCATACGTTTGTCCTTTAGTTATTGATTAATTTCACTCAGCATAATGTCCTCCAGATTCACCTCACCACGTTGTGAGGTGTTTCACAGATTCATTCTTCAATGTTTTGTAATATTCCATTGTGTGTATGTACAAAGTTTG
Source organism: Chrysochloris asiatica (assembly GCF_000296735.1). Classification (NCBI taxonomy): domain Eukaryota; kingdom Metazoa; phylum Chordata; class Mammalia; order Afrosoricida; family Chrysochloridae; genus Chrysochloris; species Chrysochloris asiatica. Next base: position 11,792,227 of record NW_006408571.1, read on the forward strand.
TTTAACCATTCTTCTGTTGATGGATATTTAAGCTGTTTCCATTTTTTTTATATGTCTTTAAGACAGCATATTGAAGAATTCTGTTTTCTTTTCCATTCTGCTCTTTATGTCTCTTGATTCGTACAATTAATCTATTTACATTCAGTGTAATCAGATCTGTGTTGGAAGAAGTGCAGCCAGAGTGCTCCTTGGAGGCCAAGATGGCCAAAATTTGTCTCTCATATTTCGGACATATTTTCAGGAGGGACCAGTCGCTGGAGTAGGATATCATGTTTGGTAAGGTGGAGAGTCAGAGAAAAAGAGGAAGACCCCCAACGAGATGGATTGTCAAAGTGGCAGCATTAATGGGCTCAATTGTGGTAATAATTGTGAGGTTGGCCCAGGATCAGGCAGTGTTTCATTCTGTTGTGCATAAGGTCACTATGAGTCGGTATGGACTTGATGGCACCTAACAACAACAACAACAACAAATGAATTGATTGCTGTTATTTTTCTGTGTGGTTTTGTTTGTGGTACTGCTGGATTCTTTGTTCCACATAACTTCCTATGCTGAGTTCATTTTGTTTGTACGTTTTCATTTTCATTTCTGTTGTGCTGTTGTTGTTAGGTGCCATTGAGTGGGTACCGACCCATAGCAACCTTACACACAGCAGAACAAAACACTGCCCGATCCTGGGCCA
>NW_006408571.1:11793271-11796954 GCF_000296735.1 Chrysochloris asiatica
ATGGCTTGGGTCAGGCACACCTTAGTCCTCAAGCTGACATCTTTGCTCTTCAACACTTTAAAAAGGTCTTGTGCAGCAGATTTGCCTGTTGTATTAATGTTTACTAAATCTTTCTGGTTTTCCTCTTTTTTTAATTTTGATGTGCAGGTATATTATTTTTCTCTGAAGTTACCCTGTTATTAAAATTTTCTCTGCTTATAATAGTCTATCTTGAAATCCACTTGACTTCCTTGCCACTTGTAAGTTCTATATCTGCACTATCCCCTTTTTTGTCTTTGTAGTTGACTTCATTATACATTGATATCTTTGGTTCCCCATTTTCAGTTTTGTAGATCTGTTTTCCTTTGTTGTTGTTGTTGTTAAGTGCCGTATTATAGATTCTCCAAGAGGCAGCTCATGAATTTGAGCCACTAAACTTGTGATCCAGTGTATTATCCCACAGCACCACACCAGGACTTTAAGTACTTCTATATCTGGATTGAAGGAGCTCCAGTAGCGTAGTGGTGACGAATCGGACTGCGAACCTCAAGGTCAGCAATTCGAAACTACCAGCTGTTCTGTGGGAGAAAGATGAGGCTTTCTGCTCCCGTAAAGATTTACAGCCTCAGAAATCCTGTACAGGGTCACTATGAGTTGGTTCTGATTCCACGGCACATAAGCACCACCACCACCATATCTGGATTGAGTTCTGGGTGGTGTTGTCATGAATGGTAATTTCAGGTGGTTGTCTGTTGGAGACCACCTAAAAGAGAACCATGAGGAAAGGAGTCACATTTGGACAATGGCATGAGGAAGCAGCACACTGCTAGTGACTCATGTCATACGTAACACATCAGAACACTGATGTGGAACAGTGACCAGAGGTGATTGCTTGAGTTCAGCATTGTGCTCTCCAGATAATGATTTTGTTTACAGGAAATTCACCTGAACATTTCCTGGCCCCCCAAAATCAAACAATCCTCAGATTCTGATGTATGCGTTCCTGGGAGGTTTCAAGGAATGCAGAGGCTAATAAATACTGAGACATGCTTTATTTTGGGGCTCTTGATCCTAGAGATCATGAGTCCTGCTGTCTCTCTTAAACCCTAACCTGTGTCTGTGTTTTATTTCTAAAACTGCATCATCTCCTTATAACCCTGGTTACATGAGTTGACTCACATAATTGTCTGCTGTTGTTGGTTCTCAACCCAAAGAACACCCTTTAGCATTTTTTTCAAAGTTGGTCTGGCCAACTTTAAAGAAATTATAAATTTCTGTTTATTAGGAAATGTCCTAATTTTGCCACTGAATTTGAGGGACACCTTGGCTGGGTATATGATTCTTGGTTGGCAATCTTTTTCTTTCAGAGTTTCCCTTGCCTTCTTGCCTGCATGGTTTCTGCTGAAAATTCTAAGCTTATTCTTATTGGTTCTCCTTTGTAGGTAACGTTTTGTTTTTCCCAAGCTGCTCTCAGGACTCTCCTTGTTTTTTATTTTGGAAAGTTTCAGTATGATATGTCGTGGTGATTTTCTTTTGGGATTTATCCTGTTTGGAGTTCATTCAGCTTCTTGTATGCTTATCTTCTCATCTTTTATTATGTTAAGGGGGGAGTTCTTCCAAGACACCTGGACAATTTTTTCTGTGCTTATCTCTTCCTGTTCAGGAATTCTGTTACCATAAATGTTCCTTTTGGTTGTTGTTGTTGTTAGGTGCCATCAAGTCAGTGCCGACTCATAGTGACCTTATGCACAGCAGAACGAAACACTGCCCAATCCTGGACCAGCCTCAATATTGTTGCCACATTTGAGCCCATTGATGCTGCCACTTGGCCAATCCATCTTGCTGGGGGCTTTCCTCTTTTTCTCTGACCCTCCACCTTACCAAGTTCCTCTTGGTAGTGTTCCACATAACTCTTAGGCTTTCTTCTGATTTTTGCATTCTTTTTTTTTATTGTTCTTCTAGCATAGTAGTATTGAAAGATTTCTCTTCCAGCTCATTAATTTGGGCTTCCATTGCTTCACATCTACTCCTTTGCTCTTTCAATGTATTGTCCATTTCTGAGTTCTTAGTATTAATCTTCTGGATTTCTAATTGCAGGTTCTGTATTGTTTCAAAGTTTGCATTTATTTTGTCTGATTGCTCTTGCAATGTTTTCCTAAATTTTTCTAAAGTTTTTATTGTATTCTCCTTGCTTTCCTCTTTCTATTGATCCTTTGAACATACCTAATTATCATTCTTTTGAAGTCTTTTTCAGTTAGTTCTATTACCTTTTCTTCCTCAGAAGTGTCTTCTGGCTCTGCATCTTGATCATTTGTTTGAGTCATTCCCTCTTGTTTCTTTGTGAGAGCTACAATTGTCTGATTGTCGTATTTGTAAAAGCAAACAGTGCAGTTGTTGGACCTGGAAGGAAGAAATTTTTGGAGGGACCCTGCAATTCAAGGAGCTCATAAGGTGCTTGTGGAAGGGATGTGACAGCAAAGTTTCTGGCCCTTACTGGAGTTCATATTGGCCTTGGTGTTGCCAGTATTCAGGGTATTCAAATCAGAAGTAGTTCATGGGAGTGCTTGATGAAACTGGTTTCAGTGTCTGATAGGACCACAGAGAAGCTGGGTACAGGGTGACTAGTTAAATATTGGTCTGGTGGCACTGTGGATTTTATAGGTCTGAAGCCCAGTCAATCTGATCTAGGCACCAAAATGGTACATCAAAGTGGTGCATCCACCCCCCAACACATCCTGGCATGACTTTTAACCATAAGGCTCCAAACTCCCGGAGAGCAGGGTCTGCACTGGGAGTGGATGAGTGTGGGGGGGCTGACCACACTTCTTGTCACCAGGAGAGCATGGATAAAAAGAAGTCACACCTTTTCTGTCACTGCTCAAATGCCAGGCCTCCCTCCACCATGAAAGCTGCTCACAGATGGTCAAGCTGCATCTGGCTAGCCGTTCACAAGTCAGTCTCCCTGTTTTGTCGTCCCTGCTCAGCCTCTCCTCCCAGCAAGCATTCCATCCACCTCTAACCTTTCTTCTGAAGTTCAGGGTGCCAGAATTTTCATCTTTGTGTTTTATTTTGTCCCTCGCATCTTTGTTGTAGAGGATCCAGGAGTGCATATGCCTTATCTGCCATTTTGCCAGAAGTCTCGGTAATGGCCATTTTGAATTTGACAATCATATAATTTGCTATACCAGGAATGACAAATTAAAGACGAATGGCATCACATTCATCATCCAAAAGAACATTTCAAGATCTATCTTGAGGTATAATGTTGTCTGTGATAGGATAATATCCATAAGCCTACAAGGAAGATCAGTTAATACCACTATTATTCAAATTTACACACCAACCACTAAAGCCAGTGATGGTGAAATTGAAGAATCCTACAAACTTCTTCAGTCTGAAATCTATCAAAACTTAATAAAAATGTATTGAAAATTACTGATGATTAGAATGCAAAGGTTGGAAACAAGAATGATCAGTAGTTGGGAAATATGGCCTTAGTGATAGAAATGATGCTGGGGATTGCATGACAGAATTTTGCAAGACAAATGACTTCTTCATTGCAAATACATTTGTTAAACAACATAATGACCATACATATGGACCACAGCAAATGGAGCACACAGAAATCAAACTGATAATCTCTGAGAAGAGACAGTAGAAAAACTCCATATCATCAGCTAAAACAAGGCCAGGGGCAGACTGTG
>NW_006408571.1:11800974-11803993 GCF_000296735.1 Chrysochloris asiatica
AAAGAGATAGCATATGATCAAGAACCAATGGTACTAAAGGAAGAAGTTCAAGGTGCACTGAAGGCATTGGCAAAGAACAAGGCTCCAGGAATTGATGAAATACAAATTGAAACCTTTCAACAAACTGATGCAGCACTGGAGGCACTCACTCATCTATGCCAGGAAATTTGGAAGACAGCTATCCGGGCAACTGATTGGAAGAGCTCCATATTTGTGCCCATTCCAGGGAGAGGTGACCCAATGGAATGTGGAAATTATCGGACAATATCAATGCATGCAAGTAAAATTTTCCTAAAGATAATTAAAAACTGGCTACAATAGTACATTGACAGGGAACTGACAGAGGATCAAGCCAGATTCATATGAGGATGTAGAACAAAGGATATCACTGCTGATATCTGACAGCTCTTGGCTTAAAGCAGAGAATACCAGAAAGATGTTTATGTTTTATTGACTATGAAAAGGCTTTTGACTGTGTGGATCACGACAAGCTATGGGCAACATTGCGAAGAATGAGTATTCCAGAACACTTAGCTGTGCTCATGAGGAACCTGTCAATAGACCAAGAGGCCATCATTCGAACAGAACAAGGGGTCACTGTACATTTTAAAATAAGGAGAAGTGTGTGCCAGGATTGTATTCTTTCACTATATTTATTCAAGCTGTATGCTGAGCAAATAATCTGAGACACTGGATTATATAAAGAAGAGCATAGCATCAAGATTGAAGGAAGACTCATTAACAACCAGCAAGCAATGTGCAGATGATACAACCTTGCTTGCTGAAAATTAATAAGACTTACAATGCTTGCGAACCGCAAGGTCAGCAGTTCGAAACTACCAGCTGTTCCACGGGAGAAAGATGAGGCTTTCTGCTCCTATAAAGATTTATAGCCTCGGAAACCCTGTACAGGGTCGCTATGAGTCGGAATCGACTCCACGACACATAACCACCACCACCAAAATGCTTAGCGATGAAGATCAAAGATGAGTCTTCAGTATGGGCTGCACCTCAAAGTAAAGAAATCAAAATTCTCACCACTGGATCAATAAATAACCTGATGATAAATGGAAAAAAGATTGAAGTCGTCAAAGACTTCAATATGGTTGGATCCACTATCAACACTCATGGAAGCAGCAGTCAGAAATCAAATAGTGTATTGCATTAAGGAAAATCTGCTGCACAAGACCTCTTTAAAGTGTTCAAGAGCAACAATGTCAGTTTGAGGACTAAGGTGTGCCTGACCCAAGCATTGGTATTTTCAGCAGCCTAAAATACCTGGTAGCATAGTGGTTACGAATTAGACTGCTAACCTCAAAGCCAGCATTTCAAAACGTCCAGCTGTCCCATGGGAGAAAGAGGAGGCTTTCTGCTCCTGTAAAGATTTACAGCCTCGGAAACCCTGTACATGGTCACTGAGTCAGAACTGACTCCACGGCACACTACCACCAAAATGCCTGGTGTGGAGTCCTGGTGTGGGGCACTGGACTGCAGTTTGAACGGCAAGGTCGGCAGTTCAAGTTCACCAGCCACTCCCCAGTACCCTATACAGGGTTGCTATGGGTCAGAACTGACTCAACAGCACTTAATAATAACAACAATATGCATATGTAAGTTGGACAATGAATAAGGAAGATCACAGAACTGATGCATTTGAGTTATGGTGTTGGAGAAGAAAACTAAAAGTACTGCTGAAGAGCAAATAAATCTGTGTTGGAACAAGTATAGTGCAAATGCTCCTTAGAAGCCAGAATGGGGAGACTTGTCTCTCATACTTCAGACATATTATCAAGAGGAACCAGTCCCTGGAGAAGGACATCATGCTTGGTAAGTGAAGTGTCAGTGAAAAAGAAAAACGCCCAACGAGATGGATTGGCACAGTGGCAGCAGCAATGGACTCAAGCATTAACAACAATTGTGAGGACGGTACACGACTGGGCAATGTTTTGTTCTGTGGTGTATAGGGTCTCAATGAATCAGAACCAACTCCACGGTACCTAACAACAACTGAACAAGCAAGCAGCTGAGCTCTTAACTACTGTGCCTCTATAGTTCAGGATGAATGAGTTTGTGTTTGTTTCCCCCACAGCATTTAGCATAGTGTGTAACAAATACTAGAAGCTCAAAAAAATGATGACATTGTATTTGAGATATAGAAACTGAATGCCCAAGGAAATTAGGGGATGTTTAAAAAGTAAGTGCAGTTAGTTTAAACAAAGGGGTTCTCAGCATATCTTTTTCTATATCTTCAGTTATTGCTTTGTAATTCGTTTATGACTTGATATTCTCTTTCTCAACCTCTTCAAAGCATCTCGTTTGGTGTAATGTACATTCGAGCGCTCAGAACTGCTGGCTTCCTGACAAGTTCAGTTTGAACAGTTTGAGGGATGAGACTGCTGCAGTAAAAAGTGGGTTACATTAGGATACAGCTTGGTTACTGGGGCTGGAAAACCAGTAGTTTAAGAAAACAGCACGGGGGAAGGTGGGGACAGCCAAAAGCTGTTTGAAGGCTTGTGTGGACGCTCTGGAGGCTGCTGGCATACTGCAAAGGTGAGCACCCTAATACCAGGACCAAGGACCCCCGAGGTCTTGGTGGGCAGCAGGACCTGGTGTGAAAAGTGGGGTCCGCGCTGGGACCGCTGAGAAGCATTCTCACTTGGAAGGCAGGTGTCCACGGCTGCACCCAGCAGGACCCCGCTTTCGCTCCGGTGGGTCCAAGGCTCATGAGCGCCCGCAGCCCCCCTCGGAGCCCGCTCTAGGGCCACCTGCTCTGGTTGGGCACTGACCTTGCTGCAGACGGCCCGGCTGGCGCAGTCCCCGCGCCGCAGTGCCGGTCGCTGGCGGGGGGAAGCCCATTGGCACCTGGATGGGCGGACAGCGGGTGGGAGCCGGGCTGTCGCCCTCCCGCTGCCCCTCAGCGCCAGCTGAGTGGGGAGGTGAGGTGGGAAGGGGAGGAGCGCGCCCACCGGCCCACCGAGGGCGCCTGACGCGGGCGCACGCGCCGCAGTCGCGCGCGGCA
>NW_006408571.1:11804093-11811825 GCF_000296735.1 Chrysochloris asiatica
CCTGCTCCCGGTGTTCGGCCCCAGCACGCCGGCCCACCGAGCGGCCGAGGGCGGCGCGGGGCCCGCAGTGTAGAGCCCGCCTACCCAGGACCCGCGTCCCGCACCCGGACAGTGCCGGTAAGCGGGGGCGGCTGGGACCTAGCGAACATCCCAAGGGGCGGGGCTGCGGGCGGCCCTCGGGGGACTCTGAGGTGTTTGTGTGGGAGCCGCCCCCAAGATGTAGGAGAATTAACCTAAGTGTTTGCCTCTGGTCCCTCGAGAGAGTTCCTGAGGGGGCGTGGGGAGCCACCCCATGGAGCACCCCTATTTGGTCGGAGTCTGCCCAGGGCTCTCTTTGCATTTGCCCCCTTTGAGCCCCCAGTCTAACTACAGAGCCGCAAAGGTGGTCTCTGGACTTGCCTCTATGGAAAACCTTTTTTGGGATCACTGGTAAGACTCAGGGAACCTGCGCTGTGGGAATGAATCAATCCCTAGGAAAAACCCCTTACATAAAAGAGGACCTTAAACTGTGCCCTAGAACTGCCCGAAAGGCACATCTGACCAGGGAGAGGGATCCTGCATGGATGGATTCCGGTGCCAGGAGTGACTTCCGTATACCAGAAGGACTTTGGCTTTGACCCCCTAGAGGATTCAGTGTACTCTGACTTGTGCCTCACCTACATGGTTCAGAGGAGGGGGCCCTGTGGGGCTGCCATCTTTGTCCGTTGCCTCCTATTAGGATCTCTTTTCACCATGGTGGTCCTGTTGGCTCCAAGCTGAATTAGTGCCCCCAAGAAGTGCTATAAAAGAACGGGGTCCAAGGGTAGGGTGGGTCCAAGAGCCACTGAAGCAGAGAGAGACCTGAGGCTCTGAGCTTGACACTCCAGAAAGAAGCGTAAAATAAGGTGCAGTCACTCAGCCTGGCAGTCAGTGGAAGAGGAAGTCTTTTGAAGGAAGAGCGAAAGAATATGTAGGATAACTGAGCACCAATGTGCCAACCAGGATATGTTTAAACATCTCGTCTAACCCTTACAATGATCTTGGGAAATAATCCCCTTGTAAGCATTAGGAACCAGAGACCCAGAGAGATTAAGTAATTTGCCTAAAGTCAGAAAGCTTAGAATTATGAAATCTTTTGGGGGTTATTTGGGAAGAAATATTAAGGCGAGGCAGAAGCAAGAATGAAGGTTTGTTCCTAAATTGCATTAAGGTGCCAAGCATAGAGCTTTGAAAATAGTGTGTGCTCAGTGGATGTGATAATTAAACAAGTGACTGATGATTAAACAAGGAATTGGGACTGCTGCAGGAACTGATTTCCACTGAATCCCCAGATTTCAGGGTGTGGCTTCTTTGCTTGGCAGCCCCACTGTAATGATGCCTTGGGGTGGATCTCAACTTAATTGGGTGTGGGAGAGGGCTCTGGTCTTTGGCCAGGATTTGCTCTGGGGAACTAGAGGAAGGCTTCAGGGGATGCAGTATCCTAAGGCCCACTCCTTACTGCAGAGTCCTTGAGGGGGAGGGAAGACATTCTGGATCAAACTGCCCTTGTGGCCCTCTGACTAAATGTACCTGCAGGCATTGGTCCTCAGATACCACGCCACAGCGCTGTACATAACGAGGAGGTCGGTGAAGGTGCAGAGCCAAGGAGGGCTTATTGTTGATAAGTGCCATCAAGTTGGTTCTGACTCATAGCAACACTGTATAGGGTTTCCGAGGCTTTTAAATCTTCAAGGGAGCAGAAAGTCTCCTCTTTGTCCTACAGAGTGGCTGATGGACTTGAACCACTGACCTTATGATTCAGAACCCAGTACTTATCATACTGAGCTACCAGCTCCCCTAAGGAAAATTTATTGGGAGTCATTTGTCTGAGTACAGAGTCTGCACCTGACATGGATATGCACCTCAGTCCCCTCATCTCAAGTAGTGCTTTCATCCTAGCTGAATCCCAGCTTGTTTCTTGTTGTCCAAAATGAAGTGGTTAAGCAATGGAATTCAACCCAGAGCCACTCTGAGAGGGTTTTCCTCCCTTCTCCACAAAGCCAAATCTAGTGACATCATCTTTTAATAGAAATGGCTTCCTTGGGCTCTTGGGGTTCCATAGTAGAAGAGAAACCAAGCTAGTGAGAGAGAAAAAATAAACTGTTTTTCAACTCTTGTATTTTTTGTGTGTGTAACTCTTGATGGCTGCTTGAAGCATGGGTGTGGCACCTCAGGCACAACTCAAAGGAGTAAATTCTAAATAAGGTTTACATTGATGAAGTACTCCCTCCTTACAAAGTTGTTTATAATACTATGATTTCAAATCCCTCACAGTCGTATAACAGACCAAAACAAACAGGTGTTTTTAAGAAAAATCAAAAGATTCAAAACTTCAAATACAATCTTTGCTGCAATTCAGAGACTTTCATTGTGTTTTTATTCATAAATTGATGTTTTCAGTGAGTACTTTTGGTTTCATATCCACTTGTGGCCCTGTAAAAAGCTTGGTAGATCCAGATGCTCCTCAGTGTCCAGCATTGGGTGAACATTAAGTTCACAAAGATCCTAAGAATAATGCCTAACTCCCCTTATTACCAAAATGAGTTGCAAATCAAATCATTCCAGAATGAGCCTACAGGATGTTACCAGGTGAACCAGAATCTTCTTAAAAACACCCTCCAAAGGGAAATAAAAAGGGAGAAAATGACTTGCCTCAATTTCATTTGAGTGTATCCAAATGTGTCTGGATTTCTCAGCGTCTGCTCTTCCACATATTCTCTGACCATATTCGTGGGGTTTTCTTGCTCGTTTATTAGCCATGTGTTCTGTTGTTTGTTTTGGCTTTTGATAGTGCTTCTTTTTCCTAAAGCATGAATAGAAGGACCTACCCAATCCTATTTCCTGCACTCCTCACATTTTTTTTCTCAGTACACCTGTTCCTAAGTGGATCTTATTCATGCAAATAGTTCTCCTTTCTTTAGCTATAGAATCTATTATCTTCAGTCCCACATGCTTCTCTCCAGCAGTGCTGCTTGGTTTTGACTGTCTTCATTTCCCAAATTGATTTATTCATTTCTGATGGGAAATCATTATCCATTCCACTCCTCAATCTTAATGGCTAAGTTCTGACAGGAATTGCTTATCAACTTTGGACCAAGAAACCAAGACCATCAGTGTCCAGCTGGAGTCATGATTACTTTTCCCATTATAACTTGCTGTTCCATCCTCATCCCTCTTTTTCCAGCAATCCCCTCAGAGACCGCATGCATTTACTAAATGGTACCTGCTTGCCAGGCTCTATGCTAGATCTTAGAGTTCCTGCCCTTAAGGAGTTCATGCAGACTCAGTCTATATTTCTTCAGTCATTTACTACAAAGAGTAAAAAACGTAACGGGGAAATTACAGCTTTACAGAGTATCAACAGGAATCAATGTAGAGTATTCTTTCTCCCAGGTCTTTGAAACCCTACTGCTGTTTTTTGCCTCCTCTGACAGCACCCCCTGTCATTGCCCTGCCAAATTTAATTTTTTACCCATAGGCTTTGAGTAAACTGGCCATACTTCTGTCTTTACACAGTAGTTTTACATAAGTAACACACAACACTCTCACACATTAGCGTGCTGTGTGTGTTATATACATGTGAGCTTTATTTATATGGTGCTTTATTTACATAGTTGCATTATAACTGGAAAAAGGGGTACGGTTTACCAAGTCCTTTTACATACAACTATCTTTGCCTCACTCTCACTCTTCTTGATCTCCACTAGGCTTATGGTTGTCTCCAGAAGGGAAGACCCAATGATTCACTACAATCATTTCTACCAATTCTTGGAATGTGGGGAACAGTTTGCTGTTGGGTCCTAAAGCCCAACAGTGAATTAATTGGTCAGCCTTGGGACTTGTCAGGGCTATCTCTTCTCCTAGCCTCAGCAAATTGAAATTTCTGGAGGGTGTTTTTTTCCCCCGGGTTCTTTCTTTGTTTATTTGTTTTCTCCTGAAATCCACGTAATGGTTGCTTCTAATCAAATATTTTAGGCATCCGATCTCTAATCAGTTCTTTGGGCTGGTGCTAATGCTTATGTGAAAGCAGGTTTCTTTGCCTATTCCGGCACCCAGGTTGATTTTGTACCATCTGAGCCATGATGGGTCCCCACATAGCTTCATGCCTTGACATGTTCTTTTACCTCTTCCTGGAATGCCTTTTCTTTCCCTATCCACTGGGTAACTCCTACTCATCTTTCAAAATTTAGCTCAAGCAACACCTTTTTTTTAATCCTCCACTTATACCCCCTACACATGCACACACTGAATTCTCACAGGCTAAGTGAGGTTTCATTTGTTCATCCTGCCAACAGTTATTAAGCACCTGGTCTGTGCCTGGTCCATAGTAGGCTACACTCAACGAACGTTTGTCGAGTCAACAGACAAATAAAGGGCGATAATTAAGGTGTAATAACTGCAGTAATGGGGCTGGATCTGTGCTTCAAGAGCCCAGGGCGGAGAACACAGTGCCTCTCTCTCCATCTTGCTGAAAAGCTCTGCTTGCTAAGTGCAATCACACCAGCCAATCACTGATGGTGTGATGCTCCTTAACTGTTGCTCAGCTTCTGTGGGAAGTCAGCACTGTAGCTTTTAATGAAGACTCAGCCCAGTGCCCTAGAGGCCAAAGATCTTGCCATAATTTTGTTCTCATGTATATTAGAGCTTTGTGGGCCTTCAGTAAATATTAAACAGCAGCAGGACCTCCCTCACAGCTCTTCCTCTTGAGCTGAGGTCAGAAAGACAGTTTACTCAATCTTTAGCCCTTCTCCTTGGAAACCCCAGGAGAGGTAACTGTCTTTCTGGACTGACTGAGCTGGAGCAGAGGTATATGGAGGGAGACAGAAAAGCATCAGATAGAGAGATCCCTTTCAGAATCTACAGAGCTGTAAACAGAGAATAATGTGTAGGTTAGGTGCACAGCCTGACTACTTGGGGCCTGGATTGCCTCAAAGATCAGGAGTCCCATGGAGAACTGCTTATTGAGTAAGGAGAAGGTAGGAGTAAGGGGACTTACTTTGATGCTTTCTGTAGTGATTTGAGGGTTGATGTTGACTGGCACAGTGAGCTCCAGCTTTATGCTGTGTATTCTGCACTTTTATGCAGATCCTGGCTCTGCTGGGTTTCCTGCTGGATAAACACTGAACCACAAAGTTGTTTGAATCACAAGGTCAGCAGTTCATACTCATCAGCCACTCCTCAAAAATCCTGTACTATGGGTTGGAACCAACTAGACAGCACTTAACAATTACAACAATGTGCAGATACTACTTGGTGCTGAATTTTTCCAGCTCAAACCCAGGACAGAAGATATGTATTTTCAAGCTTCCTCCTCTTGCCTCTAAGAGCAGCTGTTCTCCTGTGAACCAGGCCACAGTTTCACAGGACAGAATGCAGGGGACTGTTGATTTTGGTAATATTGGTCTCTCTTTTCTTATCACTATGGTTGTAGAAAAGGTCCAAATTCCAAAATTTAGTAGCTCTTTCCTGTGGTCAGAGAAACCACCAATAGCTACTGTATGGGTTACCTCTTCTCATCCCTGTTAGCCTTGGCTCACCTTTAGGCTCCACCTTTGGGGACTCAGAGTGAGTATGAAGCGCTTGGTGCTACATAGTTTCTGGAAGTGAATTCTGAAATTCACTTTTGAGTTTGCTGCAACATTCATTTAACAAAGATATATAGAACATTGTCTGTGGAAGGCAGTGGGAACCATCTAGATTTTTCCTCTCTCCAGATTCAGTGAAACACTGGAATTCCTTTTTCCACCTCTTCAACTCTTTCTCTTTGGTGGTTTTCGCCTGCCCTTCCATTCAAGATTTTCTTTACCGTGTTCCTGCCTAGAGAAAAACCTTCTTACCCTCCAGGAGAGCACTGTTAGCTGCTTTTGAGTTTTTTCCAAATAGCTGCCATTCCCATATCCAGAATCACATGAAAGCAAGTAAATGTATTTTACATATAACAGGCAGGAAGAGGCAACTCCAACCTCTTAGAGAGGTGGTTCTCCAGACTCTCCACATCTACGTATATAGAGAAAACTTGAGAGGAGATTCCCAAGCTGCCTCCCCCTTTCTTGTTTTCCACCAGCTAGGGCTGTGGAACAACCCCTCTGCCTTTTCTTCCCACTGCTTTTCCAAGGGTTGTTAAGTGCCATCGAATTGATTTCGACCCATAGCGACCCTGTATAGGGTTTCCGAGGAGCAGCTTATGAGCTTGAACCACCGACCTTGCAGTTCAAATGGCTTTGCAATCTGGTGCATTAACCCTCAGTGCCACACCAGGACTCCTTTCCAAGGGTAGAATACCCAATAAGCAAAGTAAGCACAGGTTGACTTGTGCTTGCTTATTAATCCGTAGTGAACAATTTCACATGGGTTTTAATGCATTGAAAAACTTGAAACTTTTCACTACTGATTAGTAAGTAAAATCACGTAAAATTGTGCTTACCTTACTTACTGGGTACTCTGTCCCTATCAGGAATGACAATTTTAAGAAACAAGGTGCTGTGGGATTGGGAGAGAGACAGATACTAGTCATACCTAGAAGCAGAATCTGATGTGGTGAAAACGTGAAAATTTTCACTACTGATTAGTAAGTTGTTGTTGTGAAGTGCCGTCGAGTAGGTTCCAACCCATAGCGACCCTGAACAGGGTTTCCAAGGCTGTAAATCTTTACGGGAGCAGAAAGCCTCCTTTCTCCTGCAGAGCGGCTGGTAGTTTCGAACTGCTGACCTTGCGGTTTGCAGCCCGATTCGTAACCACTAGCCACAAATAAATCCTGCTTACCTTGCTTCTTGGGTAATCTGACACTGAGTGACTTTGCGTTTATAAAGAATCCTGTAAGCAGGTATTCTGCAGAGAATGGGTGTGTCTTGCACACATACATCCCAGGCTGCCTACATTTATCTTATTGCCTGAAACTAATCTAGACCAAAGAAAGATTTTGGTTGTCATCTGTTTTCATTTCCTCAAGTTAATATAGTCAAACGCCCTATTCTACTTTATATTCCACTCTTACTTACCACAGGTTCCTGCTCCTTGAGATTTTTTCCAAATTTTCTCTGTTGTTTTTATGAAGTGCCACCAAGTTGATTCCGACTCATAGCGATTCTGTACAGGGTTTCCAAATAGCAGTTGTTGGGTTTGAACCTCCAGCCTTGTGGTATGCAGTCCAGTGCTTTTCCACATCAGGAGTCCTTCCCTAGGTACCAGAAATTTCTTGATAGTCACATCATTCTTAGCACAACATCCTTTGATCCCTCTTTTCATCCTTGTTAGGCCCCATCTTCAATTTGATTTCAATTCATTGAGACAATACATTATTGTCACTGTTGTTGTTGTTAGGTGTCTTCTTGTTGGTACTGACTCAGCAAGCTTATGCACAACAAAACAAAACACTGCCTGGTCCTGCACCAGTCTCAGTATCATTGCTACATTTCAGCCCATTGTTTCTACCACTGTGCCAATTCATCTTATTAGGGGTCTTCCTCTTTTTCACTGACCCTCCACTTTACCAAACATGATGTCCTTCTCCAGGGACTGGTCCTACTTAATTATATGTCCAAAATATGAAGTCTCACCATGAAGTCTCACTAACCTGGCTTCTAAGGATCATTCTGGCTGTACTTCTTCCAACACAGATTTGTTTGTTCTTTTGGCAGTCCATGGTTACTGTTAATATTATCCTCCCAACACCATAACTCAAATGCATCAATTCTTCTATGGTCTTCCATATTCA
>NW_006408571.1:11813935-11822981 GCF_000296735.1 Chrysochloris asiatica
CCCCCTTTAGTATGAGTTCTTTCCCTTAGTCTTTTACAGTAGTGGTTTTTCTCCATTTCTCTTGATGTTGTTTATTGGTCCAGTGGTAATGATTTTTGTTTTCTTTACAATGAGGTGCAACCTATACCAAAGGTTGGGGTCTTTGAGCTTCATCAGTAAGTATTTTAATACTACATAGAACAGAGTAGAACTGCTTCATAGAGTTTCTGAGATAGCCTCATCCTGTTCTGTGGAGCATCTGGTGGGTTTGAACTACTGGCCAGTGGTTAGCAGCCTAGTGCTTAACCTTCAGCTCCACCAGGGCATCCTTGCTAGGGAGAAAAAAATCTAAATTCCATCCACCAGCAAAATAAAGAATCATTCATTGTAATTGGTAGTACTTTTATGACTTGATTTCCTTTGAACTCACTCTTCTTCCTAGCACTTTTAGCACAGGAGAGACCAGCTTTTTCTCACCAGGCGCTTGTTTTTAACTATCACTAATCACTACCACTTGTTACTCTAGAAATTAGAGCTGATCTTGTTCATTTCTCAAACACCCTAGGTACGTCCTGGATACACACTCGCTTTTAATCAAGGTGTCTTGTATATAAGCAGACTTCAAAAGTTTGTGGAAAAACAGAATTAAAAGATAATGGAATTTTTCCACAAACTTTCTGAAGCCCCTTTCAAAACAAGTTTGATCTTATTCCCTATGTACTAAGAGATTTTGCTTTGTTCCTAAATCCTAATTCTGTTTTATTCTCACAGTTTGTTCTTAAAATCAAAGCACTGTCGATTCAAAATGACTTGAGTCTTGTTTGGATTTTGAGGTTTCCCTTTAATGGTTCTACTCTATGCCTTCTGCCCTGAGAGGTGTGAAGTGACCTAGAAAATTGAGCCAACCTTGGTAAAGGGAACAGCACTGCTCACAGAGCCTGCAGAGCTGGGGAATGGTTTTTGGGTTTTGTTTGATGGTTTTTTGCTTTTTATGTCTATTTGGCTGGTGGATGTCAGCCTCATTTTTCATCAAAAATCCTGTAATAACAAACTCTCCAAAACATTACATTGACATCGTTCACAATTGCCATTAGTTTACTAATGATTCTTGCTGTCCTTACAGAGAATAATGAGTTGTAGCAGGACTGCAGTGTGTCAGGAGGTGCTGTGGTTAGTTAACGGATAACTGTTTATGAGTCAGTTCACTTGTAGAGTACTCCTTCTAATTGGCTTTTCTTTGTTCAATAACTTATGTGATCTGGAAAAAAAAAAAAAAAACTGTAGGAACCACATGCATACCATTGATTTTCCTCCAATGAATCATTCTTGAAAAAGTGAATTTAGTATGGTTATTTCAGGCATCCACATATGTTTCTCAGCTTTTCCCCCAACTTGTGTCCTCTTTTTCATAAACTTAAAAGTATGACTGTCCTCAAAAATTCTAATAGAACTTGTTGCTTGGCATAAGGTCAGTTCTCACTCACAGCAACCCCATGTGTGCATAGTAGAAGTGCTCCATGGCATCTCCAAGGCACCTCTGCCCACTCATTGTGACCCTTGGCCCAAACTATGGTATTTTCAGTTTCTTCATATGCATTCAAAAGTAAACTGTTGCACGATGGACAGTAAATGGGGAAGACTAAAGCATGGACACATTTAGATTATGGTGTTGGCACAGAATATTAAATATATGGTGGACTTCTAGAAGAACTAACAAATCTGTTTTGGAAGGACAGTCCGAATATTCCTTGGAAGTAAGGATGGCAAGACTTTGTCTCACATACTTTGGACTTGTGATCAGGAGACACCAGTCCTTGGAGGAAGATAGCAGGCTTGGTAAAGTTGAAGGGTCAGCAAAAAATGAGGAAGGCCCTCAACAAGATGGATTGACACATTGACTGCAACAGTGAACTCAAACATAGCAAAGATTGTGAAGATGGTGTAGGGCCAGGGAATATTTTGTTGTACAAGTCAGGGTCAGAATGACTTAGACCTAACTCAGTGGCAACAACAATGTTTTCAAGGTTCATCTATGTCTTGCCATGTATCAGAACTTCATTTCTCATTATGGCTGAATAATATTCCATTTTGCATATTCGTTTACCTGTTGATAAACATTTATATTGCTTCTACTCTTTGGCTATTGTGAATAGTGCTGCAAAGCATATTACTGTGTATCTGTGTCCCTGCTTTCAAGTCTTTTGGGTATACGACAAACAGCCCCTGAGTTATGAATGAGATCCATTCCTAAGTGTATCTTTTAATCAAATTTATAGGTAAGTCAAAACAGGTACATGCAATTCTTGTTTAGCCTATTTTAGTGCAAGAAAAGGTGCAAAATCAGCTCAGTGGCACTTACTGACAACATTGTAAATCTGTGTTGAACTTTTTGAGAAATTGCCAAACTGTTTTCCAGAGCAGCTGTACCATTTTACAATCCCACCAACAATGGATGGATGAGGGTTCCAATTTTTTCACACCCTCAACCACACTTATGTTTTTTCCTTTTCTGATAATAGCCATCTAATGGGGGTAAAGTGGTATCTCATTGTAGTTTTAATTTACATTTCTCCATATACTGAACATCTCTTCATGTGGTTATTGGCCATTTGTATTGGTGAATGTCTACTCAAGTCCTTTGTCCATTTTTTGATTGGGTTGTTTGTCTTTTTGGTTTTTTGGTTTCCACAGCATGAATATATCACAAATTATTCAGTAATTTCCCTACTGGATTTCTTTCTACCCTTTTCTCACTCTAAACAATGCTTCAATAAATATTCTTTTACATATGTCCACAGGTCAGAGATGATCTGCCTGTCATATGGAGTAGGATTTTTTTTTATTCAGTCAAAAGTGTATTAGTAGCTATCTGTCTCTTGTGTAAATTATCCTAAGTCTGTGTGTTTCAAGTTGTATGCCCAGATCCATTAGCAGGTGATGAAATTATTTTAGAGAGTCACTCTCAGGGTTGTTTTAATGAAATAGGATGTTGTTGTTGTTAAGTGCCGTCGAGTCGGGTCTGACCCATAGCAACCCTGTATAGGGTTTCCAAGGAGCAGCTGGTGAGCTTGAACCACCAACCTTGCAGTTCAAACAGCTTTGCAGTCTGGCACATTAACCCCCAGCACTACACCAGGACTCCAATGAAATAGGATAGAGAGGATGAAATATCAGAGAGCACCATATGTAGTAAAAATAGGGTTGTGCTGCAAAACCATTGATTAAGTTACAGATCAATAAATACATGTATAGTGTTTGGATAATAAAATTCAAAATCGAATTTCCTTCCAATCCAGAAAACATTGCTACAGAGACGAGGGGAGGAGAGGAGACTCAATAGTTGGATTATTGAATGTATATCAACCCAAAATGTGATCTGCCTCCCAGGTAGTCTGTTAAAGCTATCACAAAGACAAAAACAATCCTCATCCTTTATTATAGCCAAGCAGATACAACGCACTACATATATGTCTTAAACAATAACTAGTCCCCAAGTGTGGAGTCCCTAGGTGGTGCAAATGGTTATTGTGCTTGGATTGCATCTCAGTGTAAAGAAAACAAAAATCCTGACCAATGAACCAATAAACAATATTCTTATCAATGGAGAAAAGATTAAAGTTGTCAAAGACTTGATTCTTCTTGATCAACTATCAACACTCACGGAAGCAGCAGTCAAGATATCAAATGACGTATTTCATTAAGCAAATCTGCTGCACAAGACCTTTTTACAGTGTTGAAGAGCAAAGATGTCAGCTTGAGTACTAAGGTGTGCCTGACCCAAGCCATGGTATTTTCAGTAACCTCATATGCATACAAAAGCTGGACAGTGTATAAGGAAAACCATAGAAGAATTGATACTTTTCAGTTACGGTGTTGGAGGAGAATATAGAAAGTGCCCTGGGCTGCCAAAAAAACACAACAAATTTGTGTTGAAAGAAGTGCAGCCAGAGTGCTCCTTGGAGGTCAGGATGGCCAAACTTGGTCTCTCATACTTTGGACATATTGTCAGGAGGGAGCAGTGGCTGGAGAAGGATATCATGTTTGGAAGGTAGAGGGTCAGAGAAAAAGAGGAAGACCCCCCAGTGAGATGGATTGGCCAAGTGGCAGCATCTGTGGGCTCAAGCATGGCAACAACTGTAAGTTGGCCCAGGATCGGGCAGTGTTTCATTCTGTTGTGCATAGGGTTGTTATGAGTTGGTACCAACTCAATGGCTACCTAACAACAAGAAGAACAACTAATCTCAAAGGTGGAGATAAAAGTCCATCCTGAAATACCTCAGGAAAAAAGGTCTTGGCAGTCTATTTCCAAAATGTCAGCCACTGAAAACTCTATGGAACACAGTTCTACTCTAACATACATGGGGCCACCTTGAGATGGAATTGGGTTGGTGACACCTGGTACTGGTTTTAACTCTCAAGTAAGAGAACTTGACAGCACCATTTGTCACACATTGTTCACTCTAAATTCACCTGGTAATTGGGGTGACCATTTGTGTTTGTTGTCTTTATCAAAAGGGAAAAATTTAAATTTTCATGTCTTCATGACCAGTGGTAGGTTTGCACACTAAAGTTAGGTTCCTACCTTCCCACATACGCAGGGAGCACTCTGGTAGCGTAGTGGTTACGAATCGGGCTGCGAACCTTAAGGTCAGTGGTTTGAAACTACCAGTCGTTCCGCGGGAGAAAGATGAGGCTTTCTACTCCCGTAAGGATTTACACCCTCGGAAACCCTGTACAGGGTCGCTATGGGTCGGCTCCGACTCGAAGGCACTTAACAACAACAACAACATATTCCTTAATGGTTGCATTTCAAAAAGATAGCTTCCAGGTCCTTGAGTAAGATTCCTGGGTTTTTATCATTATAAGAGTTATAAAGAAAATGTTCTCAGGAAAGAGAAGGTAGACATTTCTTTCTCTTTTTCCACCAGAGATATTTAATTTCTGTTTTTATTTGTTATTACCCTTACAGAGTCCCGGTGTGGTGCTGTAGGATAAGCACTGGACTGCTAATCACAAAGTTTGTGATTCAAACCCAACAGCCACTCTGTGGAAACCCTATACAGAATCACTATGAGTCGGAACCAACTTGACGGCACTTAACAACAACATTGCCCTTCCAGCATACAGAGTCACAACATAAAATCTATTTGTTTCTCTGAGTTACAGTTAAAACATTTGGAAAATACACTTCTTGAAGTTTCTGAGAGAAACCATGTGATCCTGAAAAGTTTGTTATTGTTCATAAGTGCCCTAGTGAAAACACTAGATTCCACAAGAAATTAAATTTTGTAATTGTTCATAAGTATCCTAGTGAAAATACTAAACGCCACTAGAAATTAAAACAAAAAATTTTATTAAAGGAATAATTACATTTTGGAATATGAAGAATCAGATAGCATTCAGCAAGAGACTGACATGTGTTCTGCCATACAGGGGAAGCAGAGAAGTATCTATTAGACAAGCAAACACAAAAGTAAACTCTTTTACATCAAAGGGAAACATAGGGGAAGGAAGGAAAAATTTACTCAGGTTTGTCAAACTACAACTTTCCTAACATCATTTTCTAGCCTAACATTAATTTCTTAAGCCTGATATAACTTGACTTCGGCAGAATTTCTAAAATAGCCATGTAAACATTTTCAATGTGGGGGCTTATTGATTGATTATGGATCAGGTCAATTCAGGATGTAATCCTTGAGACATAAAAAAACGGACCATTTGGTTAGAAAGGAGTGAAGATTAAATCAACTATAATCTGAAGCCTTTGATATATAAACATTGCCCATTTGGATAAGTGAGAGAGAGCAGTAATATAGTAAATTTGTTTTCATGAGTTAAAGTTCAAATCTCCAGTCTTTGTGTTACTGTCAAGACTTTAACAGCTACCATCTGCCTCCTTATTTTAACCACTGTCTGTATCTAGTTACAAATTTACAAAGAACTAGCAGAGATAGTCCTGGTGTGGCGCTGTGGATTAATGCGCCGGACTGCAAAGTCGTTTGAACTGCAAGATCAGTGGCTTCAAGCTCACCCTATTGTCTTATATTTGTTTTCAGCTGGGGAAAAGAATTTTTTTTAAAACAGCTTAATATTAATTGTCCACTGAGGCATGAACAGCTTACATACTGCTTTCCTGAGTTTTCTCAGTAAACTTTTCCTCAGTGAGCCTTATTTACCACTTCCCTGTAAAAGACTTATTTAAAGTAAATATCTCTTAGCTATGTAGAGTCAGTTTCAACTGATTGTTGTTGTTGTTAGGTGCCATTGAGTGGGTACCGACCCATAGCAACCTTATGCACAGCAGAACAAAACACTGCTCGATGCTGGGCCAACCTCACTATTATTGTCATGCTTGAGTCCATCAATGCTGCCACTTGGCCAATCCATCTCGTTGGGGGTCTTCCTCTTTTTCTCTGACCCTCCACCTTACCAAACATGATATCCTTCTCCAGCGACTGCTCCCTCCTGACAATATGTCCAAAGTCTGAGAGACAAAGTTTGGCCATCTTGGCCTCTAAGGAGCACTCTGGCTGCGCTTCTTCCAAAACGAATCTATTGGTAGTGACCCTGTATAAGGTGTCCTAGGCTATAAATCTTCACCAGAGCAGAATGCCTCATCTTTCTCCCGCGAAACAACTGATAGTTTCAAACTGCTGACCTAGAAGTTAGCAGCCCACCTCGTAACCACTACACTACAGAGCTCCTTAAATATCTCTTAGTCATATACTTTAATTTTACAAACAAAAGGATGGTAGAGAGGAGCTTTCCTACCAGTCATTTTGCAAGTTTAAGAATATGAGTTTCCTGCTATTAACTGATAGTACATGGAGGGGATTATAACCATTGTAATGAAACAAAGTATATGATTTGTTGAATGTAAAACTGATGACCTGCCTTGTAAATTTTCACTCAATTCACAGTAAAAAGTTAAAAAAAGAAAGAATATGAGTTTCCTTGGTAACAATCAATGGCAGGGTTAGCACCCAGGCACGGTAGAAATTTGCTCCACTTGACTCTTGGTGTGGCTCTGCAGGATCAGCACTGGACTTCGAACCACAAGGTCGGCTGTTCAAACCCACCAGGTACTCCTTGGAAACCATATACAGGGTTGCTATGAGTCAGAAATGACTCATTGGCACTTAACAACAACATTGCACTGTAGTGTAATGGTGTCCTGGTGTGGTGCTGTAGGAATAATGCTCTGAACCACAAGGTCGGTTTGAACCACAAAGTCGGCAGTTCAAACTCACCAGTTGCTCCTCGGAAACCCTATACAGGGTTGCTGTGAGTCAGAAACAACTCAATGGCATTTACCAACAACAGTTCATACAAGAACTATTTCTGCCTCCAGTAGATGTCACAAATAGACATTTTTTGGTTGGTGTTTTCACTGAGTAAAGAATAGATAAGATTTGTTTGTCATCAGATAGTATGTGTATTAAGACTCTGTACTCCGTATTTAATTAATTGGGAAATGTTTATTAAGCATCTGTTATCTAAACACCTATTCAGGGAACAAGGTGGTTCTGTAGGAAAAGTACAAGATTGTGAACCACAAGGTCAGTGGTTCAAGCCCACTAGCTGCTGCTTGGGAGAACGATGAGGCTTCCTACTCCTGCAAAGATTTATAGCCTCATAAGCCATTTGAACTGCAAGGTCGGTGGTTCAAACTCACCAGCTGCTCCTCAGAAACCCTAGACAGGATTACTGTGGGTCGGAACCGACTCGACAGCACTCAACAACAAAACTCTATACAGGAGTCCTGGTGTGGCACTCTAGGTTAATGAGCTGGACTGCAAGGTCAGTATTCAAGCTCAGCAGCCACTCCTTGGAAACCCTGTACAGGGTCACTATGAGTCCAAACTGACTCAACAGCACTTAACAACAATAACAACAACAAACGTTATACAGGGTTGTTATGTGTCAGAACCAAGTCAATAGCACTTAACAACAACAAGAAGCACCTATTTTGTGCCAGAAACATTACTAGGCACAGGAGATCAATAAATACAGTGCAGAACAAAAATAATCTAGTAGGATTGGCTACCCAAAATTGGGGGCTACAAAGGCAAGAAGTGACTGGCTTCCAAGCTTTCAAGAGGGAGTCTAGATCCAGAGAGCACAGAGGAAGGTAGAATCTCCACTGAGCAGTATCCAATCTGTCTGGGCGGGGCTGATGAAAGGAGATGGGGATGGCACTCATGTGGCACAATAGTGAATAATTGTTATTAGGACTGACTGTGAAGGTTGGGAATGTAAAGGTAGGCATTGTGTAGCAAAACGAGGAGAGTGATTGGCTTTGCAGTCCAAGAGCAGAGATCCCTCGGACCATCAAGGGAGAAGAGCGGAATGCAGGGCCCTATCAGAGAAGCAGTGATGCCAGAGATGGAGGCAGAGATGATGACATGGGAAGAGGGAACGGCTAGGAATTCTAGACCCAGAGAGGGCGAGGGGCTGTGTGCTGACGACCAGGGAAAAAGTTTGCAAGGTATAACCTTTAGTTGCTTGATGATGCATGGAGGGGATTGTAACCATAGAAATGAAATAATATAAGATAGGATGGATGTAAAGCTAATGTTCTCCCATGTAAACTATCACATAATTCACAATAAAACATTTAAAAAATAAAAAATAAACCACTAATTGTTGTTGTTGTCAGGTGCCATTGAGTCGGAATCGACTCATAGCGATCCCATCCACAGCAGAACGAAACAATGTCCGATTCTGGGCCAGCCTCACTACCGCTGCCACAATGATGCCACCTGGCTGATCCATCTCGTTGGGGTCTTCCTATTTTTCTCTGACCCTCCACCTTACCCGGTATGACATCCTTCTCCAGTGACTGTTCTATCCGGACAATGTGTCCAAAGTAGGAGAGACGAAGCTTAGCCATCTTGGTCTCCAAGGAGCACTCTGGTTATACTTCTTCCAAAACAGATCTATTGGTTCTTTTGGCAGCCCACGGCACTTTCCGTATTCTCCTCCAACACCACAACTCAAAGGCATCAATTCTTCTACGATCTTCCTTATTCACTGTCCAGCTTTCACATCCATATGAGGTTATTGA
>NW_006408571.1:11825666-11863020 GCF_000296735.1 Chrysochloris asiatica
CACAGCACGACAGACAGACGAGTGGCGGTTGTGTGGTCGCTGTTAAACACGAATCTCCTTGCACTATGGCCCTTAAGTCCGTCTCAAAGGTGGGATTTCCATCCTCGGATGTCACGTCAGTCAAGAGGCAGAAGCGCAGCAGGGGCAACAGGATTGTAATGAGACGCTTTGGGCTGCGCTTGTGGGTCTCTAAGTTGGTTGACCCCCGCCTCAAAGCCACTAATTAGGCTAATGGAAAGCATGTGAACAGGCAATGAGGAAGAAATGTTAGCGTTCAGATCTTTAGATAATAATAATAATTAGTAGGTTATCATACTATTGAATACTTAAAGACAATGAGAATTGCTCTAAAGCAGAAGCGCATGGTGCTGTAGTAACCTGGACCCAGTCAGCAGTACCTTCTCTGAGGAAGTGATAGCTGAGCTGAGTTCTAACAAGTGAATAGGCACCCACTGGGTGGGGCAGAATGTTCAGTAAAAGAGGGTTGCTGTTGTTAAGCGCCATCGAGTTGGTTCCCACTCATAGCAACCCTGTATAGGGTTTCCAAGGCTGTACTTGGTTGGTACACTGGAGGGTCAGCAAAAAACAGGAAGACCCCCCCCCCCAACGAGATGGATTGGCACAGTTGTAGCAGCAATGGGCTCAAGCATAGCAATGAATGTGAGGTTGGCACAAGACTGGGCAGCATTTCATTCAGTTGTGCATAAGGTTGCTGTGAGTCGGTACCAACTCAATGGCACCTAGAAACAGCAACATCTTTGCAGAAGCAGAAAGTCTCACATGGCAAACAGAGATGTACAGGGAAGAATAACAGCGCCAGCTTGGCACCAGATCATGCGGGCCCACAGTGAAGAGATTGATTTGGGGGACCATCTCCTGAATGCTATAGGAAGCCATAGAAAAGTTTTAAGCAAGGGTAACATGACACCTGTATGTCCTGGGGACATCTTTAATTCAGTATGTACCAAGTCCAATTTAATTGTCCCTCTTCCTTATTTCCCAACTTCTAGAAATTGTACTGCCATTCTTCTAGTTAGTCAATGTAAAACTGCCTTCTCTCACCCATCAACCTTGATCCAGTTAGTTATCAGCTTATTCCTAAATTTCTCTAATTTTATTTCCTTGGTATCACATTGTATACTATTACCACTTTTCCAGTTTAAACTGTCTACTTCTTGCTTGGGCTATTATAATAACCTTCTGATTAATCCCACCTCTCCTCCTACCCATGTCACTGTCCCCCAAACAAACAGGATAATTTCCTATCCATCCTTCAAGGCTCAGTTGATCCCCCTTCCCCTCTCCCAGTAGTGTGGTTCTACCTTTCCTAAGATATAGCACTTTTGTCTGACTCTTTTTTGAATTCTGATATTAAGCAGTTTGAGTGTTTTTACTCTTCTTCTGCCTTCTGTTCTCTATAATGAGTTATTAGTGTCTTGTACAGAGTCCTATTCAATAAGCCTTGAGTAGAATAGCCAAAATGAACTGTGTTCCACTTTACTTAGGACAGGCATTCCCCAGCTGACTAAGCTAAAAAGTAGCAGATCGACTTTGCATTGTGCCATGTCATGACCTCACACCAGTGCTGTTCCTTGGTGCTACAGAGGATGGGCAGGCATTAAGTTATGTTTTAAGCTATAAAAGGATACAGACCTTTCTTGAACAGTTCTGAAAATCAAAGCAGAAAATATGTGTACAATGTTAGTGAAGTCTTAGAAGTATAAGAAGTACTGTAGTGATGGCCAGTGGTCTTTGGCAAGCAGACCCACCAAGAGGCATTGCTGCTAATTAGAGGGGACAAAGGTGTATGTGTGACCTTGACCACAAGAATAGGGTGGCAGAGCTTTCTGACTTTGTAAGATTATCACCAGATGGGATGTGTACAGCACTTATTGGAGGAGCTTTCCTTCAATGGCATTGTCTGAAATGCCCTGCCCCAGGCTTCCTTTTCACCTTATATCTTCTTGTGGGACAGAGGACACACTTGGGCTCTGAAGTCTCCAGCAGTCTCAAAGTAGCAGAGGCCTGGGACCACTGACCAAATTGGCTTTAAGACAGGAAAAAAGACAGAAATACCATTTTACATTTGTAGAGTGCCTGTTACTCTAATGATGACAGCTCTATGACGCGGGCTAGGCAGATATCTCTCATTTTACAATTAGGGAAATCAAAGTTGCAGAGCCATCAGTACTAAAGCCAAAGTCTTCTGCCTCCTTACCAAGTACTCCTCTCCACTCTACTGTGCTACTGACTTCCAGAAGAGGGCGAGACTATTTAATATTTACCACTTGGATTGAGCTAGGGTTGAAACTGATTGGCCCAACATGCACAGCCATAAACTGAGAATCTGTAGCCTTCTGCTTTGCCCACAGAACCATGGGAGTGTTGATGTCCAAGCGACAGACAGTGGAGCAAGTGCAGAAGGTGAGCCTGGCTGTGTCTGCCTTCAAGGATGGGCTGCGGGACAGGCCTTCCCTCCGACGCACAGGTGAGCCACCAGGGTCCCGTCGTGGCACTGTAGAGGGCTCTGTCCAGGAGGTACAGGAGGAGAAAGAAGAAGAGGCAGACACCTCAGTGCTCCAGGAAGAGAGCAAAGTCAACCGTGCAGCTTGGGAACGACTCCGAGATGGGCGTGGAGTAGAACCTGAGGAGTTTGACAGGACCAATCGTTTCACACCCCCTGCCTTCATACGTCCCACCCGGAAGCTGGATGATGACAAGCCTCCAGATATCTGCCTGGATCCCAAAGAGCCTGTGAGTGCCCAGTGAGAGCAGGCTCCTCAAGTCTTAGACCTTTTGAGGGTCAGGGAGCAGGACAGGGAGGGCTGGGATGGTGGAGATGAGACCAGAATTACTGAGCTGAATCCAAAACAGTCTACATTCCTACCTCAAGAATCATGTTAGTTACACCCTAGCTTAGTCTTAGTGAAAGGCTTGTGGTAATGGGTGATAGGAAATGACAACATGGCAGATCTTCTGCCAACCCTCCCACCCAGGGGTTCTCAACCATGATTAGTTCCACCCCACGTTGAGGCATTTAAGAATTTGGAAGGAGGCAAACGTTTGGGAGGTCACAATGACTGGGGCTTGCTACTAGTGCTCTTTGCCACTAAAACTAGGGATACTAAATATCATGCGTTTAGTTTGAGATAATCTTTCACAACAAAATTTTTTTTTCCCCAAGGTACCGGTAGCATCTATGTTCAGAAATATGGTCACAAAAACCTGAGCAGCTGGTAGACCCTCCTGGTTCGAGAGAGAAAGCTCTATTGCTTTACCGCTGCCTTCCATTGGAGCTGTTCCTTTCAGTAGCTCCAGGGATTCTCAGCCACATGCGGGAAGCTCTGTGCTTGGTAGCCATAGGAACTTGCGGCTTGCCCTTACGTGTCCCCATTCACCCTGTCGTATTTCCCCAGGTTGTCAACGATGAGATGTGTGATGTCTGTGAGGTCTGGACAGCTGAGAGCCTCTTCCCGTGCAGAATCTGTACCAGAGTTTTCCATGATGGCTGCCTGCGCCGCATGGGCTACATCCAGGGAGACAGTGCCGCGGAGGTGACTGAGATGGCCCACACAGAAACAGGCTGGAGCTGCCACTACTGTGTGAGCAGGAACTTCGGGGACAGTGGGCTGCTGCACTGCAGGGCACATGGCTTTTTTTCTTTTTTGGCGACCCAGCATTTGTTTCTAGATAATGACCTGGAGAGTTTTCTTGATAGTAGATAAAAAGATCCTAGAGCCAGGTGAGGGCTCCTAACCCTCAGTAATATTGACATTTGGGGCTGGTTGCTTCTTTGTTGTAAGTCTGTGTTCATTGCAGATTGTACAGCAGCAGCCCTCACTTCTACCCTCTAGATACAAGTACCATCCCATCCCAGTTGTGAGAATCAAAAATGTCTCCAAACATTGCCAAATGTGCCTTAGGGGAGACAGAATCACCTCCAGTTGAAAACCACTGAGCTAGAGATTTAATGGATAGGATGATACCTAGTTACACAAAAATAATTTTGCTTGGAGCAGTGCATTTTCTAATAGTCTAGTTGTCAGTAGGAGTCCTGGTGTGGCGCTGTTGGTTAATGCACCAGACTGCAAAGCTGTTTGAACTGCAAGGTCGGTGGTTCAAGCTCACCAGCTGCTCCTCGGAAACCCTACACAGGGTCTCTATGGGTCAGGATCAACTCAACGGCACTTAACAACAGTTGTACGTAAGAACATGATACCTCTGTAGGATAAGCACAGGACTGAGATCCACAATGTCAGTGGTTCGAGCCCACCAGCTGAGAAAAATGAGGCATTCTGCTTTGTACAGACGGTTGCTCTGAGTTGGAACTGACTCAACGGCTCTTAACAACAACATAGTTGTTATTCATTGTATTCATCTGAAAAACTAACCTGAAATACTAATCAGCTTGCTTCCAATAAGGATAGATAATATCACAAGAAAATTTCTTACTCCTGATGTACTGTGGACATGCTATCAGATCGTTACTTGACCTACCACTTGAATCTTTTTTTTTTCCCATATCTGAAATGGTCTTTGTGTGAATTAAATTGCAAAGTTCTATTGATTCACAGCTTTGCAAATTATATAGAAATGCCTTCCAATTTTTAATGAAGGACAGTCTAAGGTTTCCACTGAAAGTCAGATTCATATCCATTTCTCACCACACCTGAATAGAGTTCACAGTTTTGCCTTATTGATTTTTTGCCCTAAAGATACCTTCATTGTTTACTTATTTCAGAGTAAGGCGAATCTGGTGATCTGCCTCTTTGTATTGCCTAGAAAAGGGCAAGGTTGTGCCATTTTCTAACAAATAATTCTTTCTTCATGACTTTGCCACAAATTGAAGTATACATTTGTTATTTCCAGGCACTTAAACACTAGATGATGCCATAGGAGA
This sequence comes from Chrysochloris asiatica, assembly GCF_000296735.1. Taxonomy (NCBI): domain Eukaryota; kingdom Metazoa; phylum Chordata; class Mammalia; order Afrosoricida; family Chrysochloridae; genus Chrysochloris; species Chrysochloris asiatica. The sequence goes on from NW_006408571.1 coordinate 11,830,567, forward strand.
CTTACTTTACAAACAGTCTCCTCCAATACTAGTTACTACCCTTCCAAATGCCAGTTGTTTTGCTCAGAATAACTCTGCTTTGAGGTATTGTGATGTGGGACCGGGTTGAAGCTGAAGGTGTCTCCTTCCTAAACTCCTAGGATATACTGTTCCTTTCCCAGCTTTCTGTCATTACTACCTACAATCATTACTGTTACTTGCTGTCAAGTTGGTTCCAGCTCATAGTGACCCTGTATACAGTGGACTGAAACTTTACAATCCTGCACCGTCCTCACAGTCAGTCATTGCTATGGTTAAGCCCATTGTTGCAGATGCTATTTCAGCCCAGCTCATTAAGAGTCTTCTGCTCTTTTTTTTTTTTGCGATCTTCTACTTTACCAAGCATGGTGTTCTTCTCTAGGGACTGATGCCTCCTTCTGTTTTTGTTAGTCAGGTCCACCACATAGCAACCTTTTATAGGTTTTCTGAGTAGCTGATGGGCTTGAACCACTGACTGATCAGCAGCCCAATGCTGATGCTACAGTGTGACACTAGGATTCTGGTCCCTCCTGATTAACACGTCCAAAGAACATGAGACTAAGTCGAGCCATCCGTACTTCCAAAGATCACTCTGACTATACTTATTCCGAGACAGATATGTTAATTCTCCTGGCAGTTCTTCACTAAGACTATTATAATTCAATGCATCAATTCTTCTGTCTTCCTTATTCATTATCCATTTTTCACATGCACGTGAGGTAATTGAAAATACCATGGCTTTGGTCAGGTGCATCTTAGTCCTCAAAGTGACATCTTTACTTTTCAACACTTTAAAGCGGTCTTTTGCAGCAGATTTTCCCAGTGCAATATGTTGTTTGATTTATATACTGCTGCTTCAATGAACATTGATTGTTTATCCAAGTATAATGAAATCCTTGACAACTTCAGTCTCTTCTCCATATAGCATGAAGTTGCTTATTTGTTCAGTGGTGAAGATTTTTGTTTTCTTTATGTTGAGGTGTGATCCATACTGAGTGCTTTATTCTTTAATCTTTATTAGTGTTTCAAGTCCTCTTCACTATCAGCAAGCAATGTTGTGCCATCTATGTATCACATCTTGTTAATGAATCTCCAGTCTTGATACCATGTACTTCTTAATATAGCCCAGTTTCTCTGATTATTTGTTCAGCATATACAGATTGAGTAAGTATGGCGGAAGAATACAAACTGGACACACACCTTCCCTGATTTAAAACCACACAGTAACTCCTAGTTCTGTTTGAACAACTGCCTCTTGGTCTATGTACAAGTTCTGCATGAGCGCAATTAAGTGTTCTGGAATTCCCATTCTTTGTAAAGTTATCCATAATTTATTATGATCCACAGATTAAAACACCTTTGCATAGTCAAGAAAACAGAGATAAACATCTTTCCGGCATTTTCTGCTTTCAGCCAAGATCCATCTGATACCAGCCATGCTATCCCTTGTTCCACATCCTCTTCTGAATCTGGCTTCAATTTCTAACAGTTACCTGTTCATGTACTGCTGCAAATTTTTTGCTTGGATGTGATACTAATGTTATCGTTCAATAATTTCCACATTCTGTTTGATAATCGTCCTTTGGGAATGGGCACAAATAATAGATTTCTTCCATTTAGCTGGCCAGGTAGCTGTCTTCTAAATCTCTTGACATAGGCAAGTGAGCACTTCCAACATTGTATCAGTTTGATAGAACATCTCGGTTGGTATTTCACTAATTTCTGGAGCTGGATTTTCACTGATGCTTTCAATGCAGCTTAAACTTCTTCCTTTAGTACCATTGGCTCTTGATCTTATGCTGTCTCCAGAAATGACTGATCATCTACTAATACTTTTTAGTAAAATAATTCTATTCCTTCTATCTTTTGATCTTCCTGTGTCATTCTTTGGACATATTGTCAGGAGGGAACAGTCGCTGGAGAAGGATGTCATGCTGGGTAAGATGGAGGGTCAGAGAAGAAGAGGAAGATCCCCTACGAGATGGATCAGCCAGGTGGCATCATTGATGGACTCAAGTGTGGCAGCGGTAATAAGGTTGACCCAGGATCAGACATTGTTTCGTTCTGCTGTGCATGGGATTGCTATGAGTCGGTTCCAACTTGATGGCACCTGACAACAACAACAATGTCATTCAATATTTTATTCATTTTGTTCTTGTTATTAAGTGTCATTGAGTTGATTCCAACACATAGTAACCCTGTATAGGGTTTCTGAGGAGCAGCTGGTGAACTTGAACCACCGACCTTCAATATTACAAGTCCTGGCTTGAATTTTTCTTCAGTTCTTTCAGCTGGAAAAATATTGAGCATTGTCTTCTCTTGTGGTGTTGTAACTCCAGGTCTTTGCACATGTCATTGTATTGCTTTATTTTGCTTCCTCAAACAGCCCTTTGAAATTTTCTCTTCAGCTCTTCTAGTTCATCAGTTCTTCCATTCACTTTAGCTATTCTACATACAAGAGTAAGTTTCAGAGTCTTCTGACAGCCACTTTGGACTTTACCTTCTTTCCTGTCTTTTTCATCTCCTTTTGCTTTCTTCATGTATGATGTCCTTGATATCACCCCACAGCTCCTCTGGTCTTCAGTCATTAGAGTTCAATGCATCAAATCTATTCATGATATAATGTCTGAATCCAGGTGAGATAGACTTAACAACAGCAACAAGAATACTCAAGGTCATACTGTGACTCTCATGGACTTGTTTTCATTTTCTTCAGCTTCAACTTGAACTTGCATCTAAGCAGTCTGTTCTGCGTCAACCCCTTGTCTTCCTTTTACTAATGATATTGAGCTTTTCCATCATTTCTTTCCACAGATGTAGTTGATCTGATACATGTGTATTCCATCCAGTGAGGTCCATGTGTATAGATACAGTTTATGTTATTGAAAAAAGGTATTTGGAGTGATATGTTGTTGTCTTGCAAAATTCTGCTACTCAGTATCCAGTGTCATTTCTATCACCAGGGACATTTTTTCCCAACTACAGATCCTTCTTCTTTGCTTCCATCATTCGCATTCCAAGCACCAGTAATTACCAATGCATCTTGACTACATGTTTGCTCCATATCAGATTGCAGAAGTTAGTAAAATTCTTTGATTTCTTCATTGTTGTCATTAGTTGTCTGTACATAAATTTGAATAATAGTCATATTAGCTAGTCTTCCTTGTTGTTAGATGTCATCGAGTCAGTTGGGATACTTAGCAACCTTATACACAACAGAATGAAACACTGCCCCGTCCGGCGCCATCCTCACCTTTGTTGTTACGTTTGAGCCTATTGTTGTTGCAATCAATCCAGCTTGTCAGGGGTCTTCCTCTTCTTCATTAGCCTTCCTTTTTTTTCCAAGCATGATTTCCTGCTCCAGGGACCGAATCTTCCTGAAAATGTGTCCAAAGTACAAGAGACACCATCCTCACTTCCAAGGAGCACTCTGGCTGCACTTCTTCCAACACAGATTTGTTTGTACTTCTGTCAGTCCGTGGTACTTTCATATTCTTCACCAACACCATAATTCAAATACACTGATTCTTCTACAGTCTTCCTTATTCATTGCCCACCTTTCACATACATATGAGGAGACTAAAATTACCATAACTTGGGTCAGGCATACCTTACTCCTCAAAGTGACGTGTTCACTCGTGACTAATTTAAAGAGGTCTTTTGCAGCAGATTTGCCTGATGCAACACATCATTTGATTTCTTGACTGCTGCTTCTGTGAGTATTGATTGTGGATCCAAGCAAAAGGATGTCTTTGACTTCAATCTTTTCTCCATTTTTATGGGTCCAGTTGTAAGGCTTTTTATTTTCTTTACACTGAGGTGCAATCCATAATGAGGGCTGTATTATATGATCTTCATCAGTAAATATTTCAGATCCTCTTTGCTTCTAGCAAGTAAGGTGCCATCTGTGTATTGCAGGTTGTTGATGAGTCTTCCTCTAGTCCTGGTGCCAGATTATCTTCAGAAATCCAACTTCTTGGAGTATTTTCTCAGCATACAGATTGAATGTTGTTCTTTTTAAGTGCCATTGAGTCAGTTCTGACTCATAGTGAGGCTGTATAGGGTTTACAAAGAGTGGCTGTGGGTTTGAACCACTGGCCTTGCGGTTAGCAGTCCATTGCTTATCCTACAACACCATGCAAGTATGGTGAAAAGATACAACCCTGATGCACACCTTTCCTGATTTTAAACCACTCAGTATGTCCTTGTTCTGTCCAAACAACTGCCTCTTGGTCATCCCACAATTCCTTTGGTCTTCATTCATTAGCGAGTAATGCATCAGATATGTTCTTGAGACGGTCTCTAAATTCAGGTGGGGTATAGTCAAGGTCTCTGGTACCATAGTGGTTACAAATCGGGCTGTGAACTGCAAGGTCAGCAGTTCGAAACTACCAGCTGTTCTGCAGGAGAAAGATGAGGCTTTCTGCTCCCGAAAAGATTTACAGCCTCGGGAACCCTGTACAGGGTCGCTATGAGTCGGAACTGACTTCACGGCACATAACAACAACAACAAACTTTTAGTACGCAGCTCTTCCCCAGTTGTATTTTGAGTGCCTTCCAAACTAAGGGGTTCATCTTCCAGCACTATATCAGACAGTGTTCTAATGCTGTTCCTAAGGTTTCCATTGGCCAGTGTTTTTAGAACTAGCTCATCAGTCATCCTTTCCTAGTGTGTCAGTCAGGATGCTCTGCTGGCAGCTGTGACCCTGCTGGTATTTGAAATGTGGTGGCAGAGCTTCCAACATCACAGCAGCACTGACGTCATCACAGCACAACAGACTGAAAGACAAGTGTGGTCATCATTACTACCACTCTGTTATTGTTGCTAGGTGTGTCAACTTAATTTTTAACTTGTATCTCATGCCTGTCCCATGGGATTGTCGCATTTAGCAACAGCAACAGCAAATCTTTACAGAAGCAGATAGCCAGATCTTTCACCCTACACCAAACTTTTCCCAAAGACTCCGTCCAAGCTTCTCTCCATTCCTTTGTTTTCTTCCCTGCCAGCCTTGCTGGAAGGACCTCCTCACTTCTCTGTGGTTCCTCAGAGTAGAATTTCCCTTCTGCATCCATTGTTCTGCAGAACTCTTCTAAGGTCACCACTGACCTCCGAATTGGCAAGTACAGTGACTTTTCTCAGACATCTTCTTACTTGACCTCTTTGAAGTAATGGCCCCCACCTTTTTTTTTTTTAATGGTTCAAGAATTTTCTTATGAGAATTATTACACAAAATATGTAAACTTGAGAAAAGAAAAAAATAAAATCCCATCAGACTTGAATAACCACTGTTTAGCATTGCCCTTTACATTGTGAAGCTCTCTTCTTGGCTTCTAGTACGCTCTTCTCTACTAATTGTCCTCCTGTCTTCTCTGACCATTCTTTCTTCATTTCCTCTGTCAGTTTCTTATCCTAACTTCTGGTGATTTCCAGGATTCTGCTATTAACCCTCTTCTCACTGCACACTCTGCCTAGGTGACTGTATCCAACTCATTGGCTACAGCCACCCTCTAAACACTGATGGTTTTCTGTATATGGTGATCTAAACTTCTTCTGTCTCTAGGACATGTCTATCTTCATGTCTCATAGGTACCTCATACTCAGTGTGCCCCAAAATGAACTTATATTTCTCCCCAAACCTGTCTTCCGTAATTCCTTATCTTTGTGACTAATATTATTCCTCCAGTTACCAATGTCAACCCATTTCTCTCCCTCATGCTCACATCTAGTAAGTCAGCAGATCTATTGATTCTAGCTTTTAATCTCTCACTCGCGTCTCTCTCCTCTTCCCCATTCTCATATCTTAGTTGAACCATTCATTGTTTCTTGCCCATGTTACTGCAGTATCACCTAACTGCTGCCCATGCGTTCAGACACTGCTGCTTTAATCCATTCTAATCCACACAGTATGCAAAGACCTTCTCATGTCACTCTCCACTTTAAAACTTTTCTGTGACTCCTTTTGCCCTCAAGATACAATACCACTGTGCAGTCAATAAAGAGCACTTAAGGGCCTTCATGGGAGTGTGGTGGTTCCATACGATAAGCACTGGGCTGTGAACCACAAGGTCCGCTCTTTGAGCCCACCAGCCACTCTGCAGGGGAAAAAGAAGGCTTTCTGCTCCTGCAAAGATCTGAAGCCCTGGAAATCCTATACCAGGGCACTATGAGTCAGAACAGACTAAATGATACTTAACAATAACAACAGCAAAGACCATCATAATCAGATTTCTGCCTAGCTCGTCTCCTTCATGGTCTATCACCACACACATCTCCTACAGCTACCCACACAACTGTACTCCAGTCACTCGAAGCAGCTCACAATGTTGTTAACACCATTTGGATGCCCAGAATATACTAGGTGTTCAATAAGTGTATATTGAAAGAATAGTTTGAATTGTTTATGAAGTCCACGAGTGACTTCTTATGAAATATGCTTCTGTTCTTTGCTGGTGTTTTTAGGGAAAAAAATGAACCTTCTACCAGATACCTATTTGAATGATTTAAAGACTATAGTAATGTCAACAAAATAACGTGTCAGGGATCATTTGGAATTAAATTTCTACAGCATCACACACAAAACAAACAAACCCCTGATTTGGATTTTAGGAACTCTGTTACAATAGCCTCTTTCTCAAAACCCATTCAGGAGTTATTTAAAGTGATAAAATCCACTAGAAGCAGAGCTAAAATTAAACTACAGGGGGAAAAAAAGCCAGCTGAAAAACTTTTTGAGCACAGTCTAATACAAGACCCAAATACATAAAACGGTGGTGGTGGTGTGCCGTGGAGTTGGTTCCATCTCATAATGACCTTGCATAGGGTTTCTGAGGCTATAAATCTTTGTGGGAACAGAAAGCCTCATCTTTCTCCTGTGGAACAGCTGGTAGTTTCGAACTGCTAACCTTGAGATTAGCAGCCTGACTCATAACCACAGACTCCACACACTCCTTAGCCCCCTTCTTCCTTGCAGCAATTTCCTAAGACGCTTCCAAGGTATACCTAGGTTCGCTCAAAGAATAATTTAAAGGAGTCTTGGTGTGGCACTGTGGGCTAATGTGCTGGGCTGCAAATCAGTTTGAACTGCAATGTCGGCAGTTCCAGCTCACCAGCCACTCCTTGGAAACCCTATACAGGGTCGCTATGGGTCGGAGCCAACTCGACAGCACTTAACAACAAAAACAACAATTTTATAAAAGGGACAGAACATCAATGGCAGGTTCTGCCACAGAGTTGGGAAACTGAGCAAGTCCTTTACCCTTTCTGGGTCCTCTGTCTGCTTGACTGTGAAGGAGAGGCTGAGGTTTGATGAATTGCCTTCCAGTTGACATGCTATTTCTATCACTCCTGACTCTTAACCCTTCTCTTTCACTGGCTGTGTGACCACTGACTTAGCTCTTCCTTCTCCTCAGGACAACCTCAACTTGCTGCTTACCGAGGAGGAAATGTACAGCCTCATGGAGACCTTCCAGCAGTGTAAAGTCATCCCTGGTGAGGCTGGAGGCTGCTGCCAGGATGGGAGGGAGGCTGGGCAGATTTCTCCTTCACACTTTCTAGGATGAGTCATGAAAGGCGTATTCTGGAGTTGGGTGGGCAGGGGGTAAATGGTCCCTGTTCCCAAGTTGCTGGCCAACAGAGGCACCACCCTCAGCCACAGCCTGAGTTGCCCTGGCTATGGGAGACAAAGCCTGAACAAGAGCTGTGGACATGGGGACACTGGAGGGGACCCTGGAGGTGAGTGGAGATACCCCAGAGGTTGAGGAAAGGGTGGGTATGGCCAGCATGGGGTGCCTCCCCACAGATTGCTCCCTGACGCTGGAGGACTTTCTGCGCTACCGCCACCAAGCAGCAAAGCGGGGGGACAGTGACAGGGTCCTGAGTGAAGAACAGGAGGAACAGGCAGCCCGCCAGTTTGCAGCCCTGGACCCTGAACATCGAGGCCACATAGAGTGGCCTGATTTCTTGTCCCATGAGTCTCTCCTACTTCTGCAGCATTTGCGTCCTCAGGTGAGGGCCTCTCTTTCAACCTATTTGGGAGTTATTTAAAGTTATTTACAACCCACTAGACGTAGAACTAGAATTAAACTTTTTTCTAATGAAAAGCTCTTTGAGCACAGTCTAACACAGAAGCCAAATACATAAAACAGATAAAAATGGAACTGTATACACCATGGGATGGATGAAATGACCATAAGGTGGATATTGGGTGGCAGAGCCCTGGGAAGCATGCCAGGTAGGCTGGGGATACTGATTGAGCGTGGGCCATTACCAAGGCTCAGGTTCCATCCTGTGACAGGTGAGCCAGTATCCAGGCCTAGCTCTTTGGGGTTGGAAAAGTCCCTTTGTGAAGCCCCTGCTATAGATGAGGAGGTCTCTACTGGCTGAGGAAGATTGAATCGCATGGGACCCCACTGTGAACACAGGTGCTACTAGAAAGGCTCTGGGCAACTTCAAAAGGAGGCTCTATTTACAGTAGCAAAGGTGGTAATGGAGGTAGCATCCTCTCTGGCTTGACAGTTACCAAACTACTTTTACCTGCAAGATCCTAACTTGCGTTTCTTCCCCAGAACTCTCTGTTGAGGCTTCTGACAGTCAAGGAGCGAGAACGAGCCCGAGCCACCTTCTTGGCACGGGGCAGCGGGAACACTGTCAGTGAGGCAGAGTGCCGCCGTGCCCGGAACTCTTGGTTTTGCAAACACCTCTCAGAGGCTCCTTCCTGCAGCGTCAGGTCTGTGCCCTACCAATCCCTGCCCCCGCTCATCCTAGTCTCCCCCTTCTCCCATGCCAAATGACACATGGAGTAAGAAGGACTTTCCCTCTCCTGCCAGTAGCGAGGAGAGGCTCCTCCTGCACAGTAGACAGAGGATGGTCATTTCTATTGGCCTGTCATTCCCATGCTGGAAAAGTTTTGTCATGTACCTCCAAATCCATGGGTCCACCAGAGTTCAGGAGGAGCCAGGCCTTCCACTATCCCACTCTTAACTACATGTCCCTGTGCCCAGCAGCATTAGCCATGTGGGTCCTATCGCAGACAGCAGCCCGGCCAGCAGCAGCAGCAGTAAGAGCCAGGACAAGACTCTGCCACCCACAGAGCAGGAGTCCAGGTGAGTGGGACCTCTTCACCTCGCTGTCTGCACCCATGCCTTCTGAAACACAAAAGTATGAGGGAGTCTGACTCAATGCCAGCCTACAACAGCAAGCGATCACCCAGAAACCTGGTTCCAAGAGGGCACATCTTTAGGGCTGTAGGCTTGATAACAAGTCATAACCACCTCAGACATGAGCCAAGGCTTCCCTGAGTTCTGCCCAACCCGAGCCATCATGCAGCCTTTGGACTCTGCCCCCCAAACCTCTTTTTTTTTGCTTCCACTCCAGATTTGTGGACTGGCCCACCTTCCTGCGAGAGAATGTCATCTACATCTTGGCTGCTCGCCCCAACAGTGCAGCCATTCATCTGAAACCCCCAGGATAGCCTAGAGCTGAGAAGCTCAATTCCAGGACAGTGGCATTCTCTTCTTCCTTTCCTTTCTCCCCTTCCCCCACCAGCCCCTGTCACTGAGACTCATGGGGATGGGGCACTGCCAGCGTCTTAATTTCTCACTAAGCTTTATGGCACCGACATCACCAGTCCTGTCACCGAGAGGCAGTAAAAGCATTGCCACAGGCCTTGAGGGATCGATGCCCCTGCCCTCCCATTTCAGAGCTGGCATCACAGACTGGACCTGCCACCACACAGTACATGCATTCACATGTGCACACACACATACCTAACTGTCCATGTCTTCAGAGACCTGGCTTTTTTTGGTTGGAAAAAGACCAAAGTCCCTTTGTGAGACCACTGGTGTAGATGAGGGGGCTCTACTCACCCCTTTTCTTGGCCAGTTCTGATTTCTAATAGATAAGTCTCAGCAAAGTGATTCTTAATACGGAGGCATATCAGACTCTGATGTGCCTCTGAAGATGTCCTCATTACCCCATGGAAAATCCCCTTTGAGGTAAGGCACTCTTCCTAATGGGTGGTCACGATATCCCTCAGGTGTGTTGGGATAAGGATCTCATTGAAAACCACCACAGAAGTTCATCCTACTATTTACTTAAGTTACAATTCCTGGTGACACAGAAGACAAATAGACTGATTAGAGCAGAGGGAGGCATCCCCTCCCAGGGACCTAGAATTCTAGGAACCGTTCAGCCAGGCCAGGCAACTGCAAAAGTCTTTAGCAAAATAATCAAAAGCCAGACTGAGCACTCTTGGCTCCTATTTTTCTGATGGTAGCTCATGATCCAGAGCCCAAGACGATATGAGTGGAGCAGAAGTCATAGTCTTCGGTGTTAGATGCTGTCCCATCTAAAAGATCCAAGCCTGAGCTCCAATGCAACAAGATCTAGGTGGACGAAAAGCAGACCCCAGCCTTTCCATCTGCTCCAATTCAACTCAACCTTAGACCTAGAAATGCCATGATGTGGAGAACAGAGCCAGCCTCTTCTGAGGCCCAAGAAGAGCAGCTGCACATATGCCTGAGCAAGGGACTACGTCCACCCATCCTGACAGCGAGAATAGGAGATGGACTCTAAGAAGAGGAACTGCATCAGCTCTCCCAAGCAGAGAAAGGTCCAGCCTCACAGGAGAAAGAGGCTTGCTTTCTCCCCATCACCGAGACATGGCTGAGTTGCCACGCTGCTTCCCACTGCATAGCCTTACCCCACCACCCCCTAAGCTAGGGCCTGGTCTGGCATGAAAGGCTGCCACGAAGGCATCAAGCCTGACCTCCAAGCCCCAGTTCCCCTCCCTATGGTCTCATCAAGTCCTCAACTCAGTGTGTGTTGTGAGTGAACTTGGTTGGCCCTGGGATCCAGGCTCTAGGGATGTACCCAGATCTGGCTGACAACCAAGAACCATTAGAGAGGAGGCTGAGCTGTGTCCTGCAGGAACTAACACATCCCCAGTGCTCAATACAGTTTCTTTTACTAAATTGGGTCCTTACAGAAGGAACACATAGCTCAGTGTGGAGCTGCTCAGAGCAAAGGGGAGCTGCATCCCAGGGTGTGGACACTTCCTGACCTAGAATCCTGGCGGTAAGCTAGGTTTAGATTGTCGGGCTGAAATGAAGCAGACACTCAGAAGACAGAGCTGAGTTCATGTGTATGGCCCTGAACATCCTAAAAGCCATGCAGTTTTGTAAATATTCCTCAACTCTACCCCTAGGGCTGAGTAGTAGAAGGGGCCACTGTTCAATCCAGTACCTCCTCCCCTCTCCCCCTTCCCACCTCCAAAAAAGAAAGCACATGACTCTTGGGCCCAAGGACTGCATCTGAAGCAGCAGCCAGGCCTAGGACTTTGCAATGCGAAAATGAAAGCACATGAAGCCCAAGGACTTTTGCCTACTCTCTGGGAAAATCATCCTGTGTGCTAATGGCCTTGAGTCACTTGATCTCATGGACACGCATTTTGTGTAGAGACAAGCTCTGGCCTTTAAGGGTTGAAAAGCATTTTTCCTTCTGCCACCTCAGCAGCCACAGTGACTTGTCTCCTGATGCTTCATAGATCAAGGATGCCCTCCTCCCTGGAGCTACTGCTGCTAGCTTTCTGGGTGAGAAGTGAAGAGTGTAGACCAAATCAAGCTGGCCTGGCAAAGCAGACCCCAGAGTCCTTCCATAATAGTGTCAAACCCATCTGGGATTACTCCATTCCTGTTGTAGGATAACAAGCTTCCTTGGTAGGGGCCTGCTACAAAGGGCCCAGGGGACACCACCCCCGGCCAAGAATAGTGTTCCAACCCACAAGAGTTACCACTGGGGTTCCACAAAAGTCCTGTGCAGAGAAGCCTCTTTTAGCTCTTTTTCAAAGGGGGGGCTCCATTGCTCCCCTGTCCCAAGGTTGCAGAAGCCCCACCCCAATCCCACTATCCAGAATCCTCCCTCTGTAGTGTCCTAGTCCATGAAGCCCCTGTGCAGTCTGTATGAAAATGCATCCCACTCGCTTTCTTTGTCAGGTGTTCCCATCACTGTGGCTGTCTGAAATTCGGCCAAGTATAAAAATTAGTGGCTGACTCTATAAGGGTATGGGGAAATGTTTCAGTCTTGTCTTCTTGGCTGCCCAAAATGAGATCAGTGTTTTTTCCAAGCATCATCCACTCCACCTCCCAACATATATGCTCCCCTGAAGACCACTTGCCCTAAGCCCATTTTTCACTCGGCAGTCCTCTTCCCATGCTCAGATTTAAGTAAAGGGTTCACTGGATCATAGGGTGGAGCCACGGTGGCAGGGTCAGCCGAGGCAGTAGATGCCATGTCATAAACTCTCCAAGTCGGCTTTATGGCATCCTCTTCTGGAGCCAACCCTCCTTGCCAGCTGCAGGCACTGAGCTTTTGAGCAGTGGACTCCTTAGGTGTCCCAGGCATGGAGTTCCCTCACTCCTTGAGAATGATTCAACTCCTAAGTGCTCTGCTTCTGAGGGCAGCTGCAGCAGAAGCCATGAGCACATGGCCTTTTCCTGCCCTCAGACCCAAGCACCTGGGTCTGGCAGGGCAGACCTTGACTTTTGTAGCCCTGATGCTCCCTCTGGGATGTCACCTCTGACCTTTATAAGTGGCCACATCTAGGGGTTTCCCCATTTCTATCACCAGTAGGGGAAGCATAGAATCAAACTCCAGAAAGAGGAGACTTCGCTGGGAGTGAGCCCAAGGTTGTGCCTAGGCCTCTCAGACATCTGGGAGCACGACCGCAACCACTGCAGGTGTCCAGTATGCCCAGCGGAAGCTGGCAGGGCCCCAGGCCAGCCATGACCAGTCCAGAACTGCGGGCTCGGGATGGAGAACCAGTAGCAGCCTCTCCTGATGTACAAGTGTGCCCCCTTCAAACCTGTGGAGTTAAGAAAGATGTATTCTTGCCACTAAATGGCAGAACAACTTTGATGCTGGAATTCCAGGATATCCTGGCAGCACCATTAACCACAGCTCCTTAGAGCAGAATCAAATAGCTGCTGCTTTTTCCATGCCGTTGACTTTAGATTTGCCCAGGATCTTTGGCTCCTGACTGCAGCCAAAGCAACAGATCTCCTTGAGTTAGTGATGTCAGTGCATCATGCCTGTTCCCAACAGCTTAGCTCTGGACTAAGTAGGATGAGCATCTCCCCTACTGTTGTTTTCCTGCAGCCACTACTATTTACAACCTTGAAAGGGAAAGAAAACAAGTCACGGAATTTCCATCAGCTCCAACTAGTGCTAAGGAAAAGCTGAAGCCTAGGAGAAGGTGTCAGGTCTTGTTTAGGCTAAGAAGCGCAAGTACATTCCAGTTTGTATAGCTCTATGTTGCCATGACCAGATAGAGGATTTTCCATATCTGTGGTGGACAGGCCTTCACACTTAGCCTCTAACCATTAAAATGGCAAGTGGCCATTTGGTAGTCCTGTCACCCAGGCAAAAATAGGATTGTGAGAGGAACTCTGAAAACACTTGAGCAACAGTGGAGACTACAGTGCCCTGTAGTCCCTCATGCCCTACCCACATGCTTTTCTGTGGACAGTAACTTGGCAGTCTGAGGAATGTCCTCAAGTCCTGTCTTCCCATCACACAGCTGCATGCTCCTCCCCATGGCTCAGCCTTCTTGGGCACTGCAGAAGGAGCTTTGCTCCCAGAGGCTGGCCGCAATGGAAGTCATAATAAAGAGATTGTGATGCTATTTCCACTTCCTGTTTTCTGTTGTTTGATAAACTTGCTGAGTTTCTGTGTGGTTTCCTATCCTTGGCCATTTCCTAGGTCTGCGTATAAGACTGGGCAGCAATGAGTTCCAGGAAAAACAATACGCTGTACTTCCCTTTCTAGAGCTTTTCTGGTCCTGACCTTTCCAGGAATCAAGTGATGGATGACGGGGCCCCACCACAGTTAGAGTGGGAAATGGGGCACTGAATACAGCCCGGTTTCTCACAAAACTGAAGAAGAAGTGGAAGCTGCCTGCTATGTATTACTTTCCACCAAACCCCCAACCCAAAGCCAATTTTAGACACTTTGTGGTTCCAGAAAGTAAGGAAAGTTGCTGGGTGCATTCTCTTTTTATCTAGCTATCCCTGGTCTCATCATTTGCTCCCTATTTTTCCAAATTGCCTTAATATGATCTGGTAGGGTTGAAAAACTAAGGTGTGGAAAAGTATTTGGAGGACTATGAAGTCCCCATTCATCCCTTTCACCTGGTAAGTACAAAGACCAACCTGTAGGTAGGAAAGCAGATCCTCTATAGAACTGCCCTGTACTGTTGTTGTTGTTAAGTGCCATCGAGTCGGGTCCGACCCATAGCGACCCTGTACAGGGTTTCCGAGGTTGTTGTTAAATCATTTTTTGAGCACTGACTATGCACTGGAAAGTTGTAAGTACTTTGCATAAATTCCTCTAGTTCATCTTCAAAGCAATGCTATGAGATTTGTATTATAAGTGTGAAAAGTGAGGAACCGAGAACCTGAGTACATTTCTCAAAGTCACAGGTAGGAAGTGAGCGAACCAAGTAGTCTGGCTTCAGAGCCCGTGTTCTGAACCAGCTTATTATGCTGCCTGTCCAAAATTACCTCAAAGGGACCCACCCACCACCATGCGGTCTAGCGGTTACTTTTCTCCATCCCTGGGGATATGCATCCAGGTAACCCGGCCTGTAGCCAGGTCACAGGACTTCTCACAGCCAGCACAGCTCTCCTCCACTCACAGAGCCTCCAGACACTCTCCCTAGAGTTTCCACACTGGGATCCATCAGACTTAAGGGCAGTTTAATGACTGCCCACAAGATTCCTTCTCAGTGAAGCTGAATATTGGAGCAAGAAAAGAGGTCAAAAGACTAGGCCTCTGAGGACCCAGTAGACCTGTAGGACTGTCCCCTCCTACTCCTAGGCTGCCTGGAGCCTGGCACCACACTAACTTTCATCTATCCTCAGCTCCTGGTTTGGCTCTTTATCTCAAAGGGAAGGAGTTGCCTGCTAAATTGCTAACCACCACCACCACAACTCACTGCAAATCAAGTCAATTCCATCTCATAGTGACCTGTATAGGGATTTCAAGGCTGTAAATCTTTATGGAAGCAGAAAGCCTCATATTTCTCTGGCAGACAGGCTGGTAGGTTTGTACTGGTGACCTTGAGGAGAGCAGCCCAGGTGCTTATCCTATGGCAGTACCAAGAGGACTCTCTATCCTGTCTGCCTCTCGGCTAGTAGTTGAGTAGGGACAGAGTTTGATAAGAACAGAGACTTGTACACCGTATATGGCCCTGGTTGAGCAGTAAGGATTCCTGGTCCCATCTGAAGGCTGCAAGTATATGTAAAAAAGTTGCTACTAGGGTTCTAGTTCATACATACACAAAATGTGTTTAAACCTGTTAAAACATGATCGGTGGATGGCTCTAGACAAGTCCTCTCAGTAATACACTTGTCTTGGTCTCATCACGGTGCCTTTAAAGAAAAAACGGGGAGGGGATACTTTTTATGCCATGGAAAAAAATGATTTTGAAGTCAGGTCTAATATCAAATTTTCAACAAAACTCTTCCCAAAAATCTCTGAAGCTTTGCAGCAAGTTTTTGGGAATGCTGCCCCACATAAAGCAATGGTTTTTAGATAGACCAAGTGTTCTAAGGAATTTCAGAAAGACATCAAAGATGAGTCCAAGGCAGAGAGGTCAGCTCAGGTTATGGTGACTGCTTTTCAGTATTCCAAAGGGGCAATACAGAAGGCTTACAAGAAAGAAGCTTTAATAAAACTGAAAGCTGCACTGGTGAGAAAATAGCCAGGAAAGTTGTGCTGAGGAATTTTTTCCACCATGACAATGCACCTGCTCATTCTTCGAGGGCAGCGAGGGCTGTCCTGTGAGAATATCACTGGGAAACCATACCCCATTCACCACACAGCCAGGATCTTGCCCTTACAGACTTCTTTTTGGTACCCTAATTCTAAGAATATTGAAAAGTAACATATTTTGACTCCCTCAAGGAGGCCAAAACTGTCATTTTAAGTGTAATTTGAAGGGCACAGAATTCTTTGAGGAAGGGTTCAAAGGATAGAAACACTGTCTTCAGAAGTGCATAGATCAAGGTGGAGGATATGTCAAGAAACACTGACTTCACATTTTGTATTTTTGTTTAATAAAGATTTCTATGATTTTACAGCAACACGTCTTGACTTACTGTCTTCCACCCTCCCACAGTCCCAGGCATAGCCAGGGGCCTCTGTCCACAGTGCTGAAGTCAGTCAAGCCTGCTGGGGACTTTCAGTTGCTTTGTTTTACCTTTAAGCATCAAATGGAGAGATTTCCGAGCCCAAGGACTGTCGTGAAACTTTAAAGGTTTTGGCCCCATCTTAATATACATATAGATATTCTAAGTATTTGGAGGAGTTTTTTTTTTTCGAAGCTCTCCAGTCAAATGCATATAAGAACCACTTGCCATAGAGTCAATTCCAACTCATGTCAACCCCATGAATACCAAAGAACTATGTTCCACAGAGTTTCCAATGACTGATATTTCAGAAGTAGATTACCAGGCCTTTCTTCTGAGGTACCTCGAGGTGAACTGGAGCTACCCACCTTTCAGTTAGTAGCTGAACACACTAACCATTTTCATCACCCAAGAACTCATATGATAGCAGATACAAATGGGCAAGATATTATTTACAGCTTAGAGAGAAAAGAACTTGTAGTGTTAGTACAGCTGAACACTATGATGTGGCTACCAAAAATTAATTTACATAATCTGGGGCTATGTGAAAAAGTCCGAATCAGTGGAGAGAGGCAGGCTGGTTTGTTTGTACACTCCATGAACTCTAGAAAAGCTGATCAGAGCTAGGTACCACAGACAGAAAACCACACATGGAACATGGTCCTTGTGGCTGGAATTGAACAATGCAAAGAAGGAGTCAATGAAGGCATAAGGGATGTTTATCCTGGGAAGGATTAGACTTGAAGGAAGCAGATGACTGATGTTCAGCAGATGGGGAATATGAAGTTGATACCATCTCAAGGGCAGTATGTTTGGGGAGGCAGATTTCTGCTCAGTAGGATAAAAAGATAACTGGATACCAGGGAAGATAGGTAAGCTGTGTAACCATGTAACAGAAATGCTGGATAGGTGTTAAAAACGTTAGTAGATATGTAGTCCTCTTAAGACCTGCGATGCCAGTAAGCAATTAAGCACCTTCTGGAACATGCTGAACCCTGAGCCTGGCTGAGCTCTGGAGTGAGATCATGATTTAATCAACGAGTTTAAGAGCCCACATGACCCAAAGTTTTTTCATCACTGAGTTGGGAACTTTAATTTCTTTAGTTCAACCTCTTAGGTCAACTGCAGTGTCTCCAGCACTGAGTCCTCACATGAGAAAAAATAATATGCCTGATAGCACCTTCACAGGTCTGCTCTCAAAAGTTTCTGCGTTAGAACCTGATGCTGTACGCCCCCTGCTGGCCATCACTAGCACTGTCCTCTCACCCCAAGACAAAAAATAAAGCTTTGAAGTTTTTATGGTACCTGTCAGTACAGGCTCAGATCTCCGAGAAAGAGGTAAAGTGCAAAAGTCCAGAGAGTTAGATCTCTGGGCAGTGCTCAGTGTATAGGATCAGAATTGAATCTGTGGATGAGTTCAAGTATCTGCTATCAAACTTACAGCTCATTCATGTCTAGAAAAAAGGCTGAGGCTGAATTTAGGAAACTGTCTGGTCCAGGACTACAACCAAGTCACTACCTCAATCTGAGGCCAAAATTGGGACTTAGCATGGGACCAAGGTCTGGATTCAGGTATCAACATAAAGTGGGTGTCCAGGTAAGATACTAAGAGTCTGGCCACAGGAAGGAATCAGTCTGCACCCAGGATAATGGATCAGTGTAGCATTTCCACTCCCTGGTGAAACCATCAGCCACTGAAGAACACAAGCAGGGATAGTGCCCAGGAGCGAGGTATGAGGGACAAAAAGATGGAGTCACTACTTTCTGAGGACCTCATGACTTTAAAGATGGTAATGGACAGGCCAGGGTACCCTTTATCCCCACAAAGTGGATCCCAGTATTTTGATTCCAGCTTCTCATTAAAGCCCCCTACCCTCAACCCTAGTACTGTCATATACGAATCACAATTTGGGGACAAGAGTGGCCCAAGGGCCAGTTCTATGGCTATAGAGAGCTAGCATCTGTGGGGGTAGTCTTCTTTCCCACCAGGATTCTCTGTTTCTACTGGAAACAGGGCCTGGCAGCCTCCCACACCCAGATCTTAGCAACTGTGGGAGCCCCTGGCAACTGCTGCCATGGTGACAAGACAGGGACCTGAGATGAGGCTGGAGGGTGCACTTCCTCTGGAGCTTTCAGGATGTGCAAGATAGGGTGCCGCTCCCCATACACAGTCTGGGAGAGAACATGTGCTCCTGTCTGAACACCTCCTCACTGGCACCCACCCCCACCTTTGCCCACAGGTTCCGGTTCCCTCAGGGTGAGGAAATGAGGGACACCTCGGGTTATGACGTCTCCATGGGAAGGAGGGTGAGCGGGGGTGTTGGGAACTGACATGATCACAGATGCAGGCAGACACAGTAGCAGAGTATCCATAGCCACACACTTCATCCACTCTGTCATAGAGCTGCATGCCTTCACAGTCATTTAAGCACACAGATATGGTGACACACAAGATCACACATATACAACAAATAACACTGACATAGGCACACACAAAAAATGTCCAAGATACACTTTCACTCACAGATCGCATACAGATAAAATAGTATACAAACAACTCACAGTCACGTTCACACACCCAGACAGCTGTGAGCTTACCCAGTAATAGTTAACATTTGTAGGACATTAACTACATACCAAGCTCAGAACTGAGTACATGGGTTCCCTTAATTAACCCTCACAACAACTCCGAGATAGACACAGCTGCTGTCTATTCCCATGTTACTAAGAAGGCAATGAGGCATAGATGTGGCAACTAACCTTGCAAGGTCAACTGTCTAACTCCAGGGCCCACATTCTTACCCTCCCTGGCGCACTGTACACCCTAGGTCCTCACACATACCCTGATCCCCAGGACAATAGGACACGGGACAGCAATGATGAACCAGCCAAACAACAGAGCCCATGTCACCAACACCTGCCTCCACAGACCTGCCTATTCCCTCAAAGGGCCAAGCCTACACTTTAGCATCCGTAGGGGCCAGGTGACTAAACCCTCTGCCTCCCTGTTGGCATAGGCGGGGCTGGAGGAGTCAAAAGAGACAGAACTGGAATAGGAAGAAGTGGAGCCACCCACAGCCCAGGCCTCCACAAGTCTGGAGGTGGGCAAGTGAGAACCCCCCGATTTGAGGGCCAGCAACACTCAGGATCCCTGAGTGTGTCCTTTGGATCCTACCTTGTCCATCTCCATTTGATACTATTTCATTCCCTCATCACTCCCTCTCCCTTCCTCACTCCATCTCTCCAGCCCCTCTTCTTCCTGCTAACCCATCTCCCCTCCCTTCTATTCTGTCTCCCACCCCACCTTCCTTTCACCCTTCCTTTCTTCACACCTCACACTCCTTATATACCTGGGGTAAAAGAAGGCAGGTAGGGAAGAATATGCAGACCTGACCCCAGGAGGCTTAGACCCCTCCCCTACTCTGCCCTGTTACCAGGCGCAGATGCTCTTCAACCCTGTGTCCAACCCTATGCAGTTTACATGACCTCATGGGTCACTCCACAGCACTGAGCAATAACAATGGGTGTCTGAACTCTGTCTTTGGGGTGTAGCAGAAGACAGTGAGAGCTCCTGCTCTGGCCCTTCCTTTATCTTTGAGCCCCCAAAACCCCTTCCCCCTCTTCACCCTCGGATTACCCCCTCCCCACCCCCGCTCCCTCTAGCACAGATGGGCCTAGGAGACGGTGACGTGGGCGCCAGGCACTGTGTCTGCTCAAGCGGCGGCTTCCGCTGGCGACCGCCTCCGCAGCCCCGCCTGCTCTGAACAGCAGGGACACTGACACTGAGGTTTAATGGGATGGGGGGCACGGCAACAAGGAATTCTGAGGGTGTATGACATGAGGAAGCTGAGATAAAGGGTTAAATGGGGGAAGCTAGGGGAGGGGAGGACTCCTGTTGTGGTGCAATAAGATCAGCACTGGACTATGAACCACAAGGTCAGCAGTTCAGATCTACTAACTGCTTCTTGGAAACCCTATACAGGGCGGCTAAGAATGGAAACCGACTTCATAGCACTTACCAACACTAAGGTTAGGGGAGCGAAGTGGCTCTGTAGGATAAGCACTGGTCTGTGAACCACAAGTTGGCAGCTCAAGTCCACCAGCCACTCTACGGGAGAAAGATGAGACAGACTTCTGCTCTGGCAAAGATTCACAGCCTCAGAAACCCTATACAGGGTCACCATGAGTTGAAACCAACTCAGTGGCACTTAACAGCAACATCAAGGCTAGGGGAAAGGAACCCTGGTGGAGCAATGCTTAAGATGCTAACTGAAAGGTGGGCTGTTCAAACCCACCAGAGAGGATCCACAGGAGAAAGATGTGGCAGACTGCCTCTGTAAAGATTTACAGCCTTGGAAGCCCTACATGACCATTCTATTCTGTCCTAAAGGGTGAAATTCACTCTAATGAAATGGGGTTAGGATAGGAGAGATCACCTGAGTAAAGAAAAGATTAAGAATTGTTGTTGTTGTTGTTGTTGTTGTTAAGTGCCATCAAGCTGGTTCCAACTAATAAGGAACCTGTCTAGGGTTTCCAAGTAGCAGCTGATGAGTTTGAACCACCAATCTTGTACTTTAAATCAACCTTTCAGTCCAGTGCTTATCCTGCAGTGCCACACCAGGAATCCAAGATTCAGAATAGGGCAAGACAAAAAATTATGCAGTGAGACAACAGAAAGAAGATCATAAATAAGAGTCAAGCAAAAATAATTAATTAAAGGAGAGACTCCTGGTGTAGCACTGTAGGATCAGCACTGGACTGTGAAACACAAGGTTGGCAATTCAAACCCAACTGCTGCTCCTTGGAAACCCTATACAGGGTCACTATGAGTCGGTACGACTCCACGGCACTTAAAAACAACAACAATAAAAATCCTCTGTCATATTACGTTGCTATGAGTCAGAATCTACAGGACAATACACAAGAACAACAGCATGCAGAATTCAAAGGGAAAGTACAATGAAGACTTAAAGGGAGACTGAAATAAGGATTGTGGGGGCTGCTGAGATAGGACTGCTCATGGAGTGGGGAATGAGAAGAATACAGAGAAGATGAGAAGAGGGGCTCTGCTGAGCCTGGGGAGAAGTACCCAGGTGCTGACATAGGATACTTCAGCGCTGCGGGTCTATCGAGGTCTTTTTTGTGATTCAGTTGGGTCATGTCAGGTCACTCAAGATCAAGGTAAGGTACAACTGAATCAGGTCAGATTGAGCTGTATGAAAGACAGGTAAGAAGTGACAGGTTGACCCTGGACCAGGGACTACACCTCCTAGAGTGCACTATTCACTTTCTCTCTCACCCTCCTAAGCGAAGAAAGGAAAGAATGCTCAAAGTCACGGCTAACTGGAAGGCGCAGTTTTCCTTTAAGGCTGCCTTTGACGTTGCACAGTTTCCAGAAGGTTCTCCGGGGATTCGAGCAAGGGGGCAGTACGTCCCACCTTCTCAAACTGGAGATTGGCCTGACATACTTGCCCTAAGAACGGGTCTGAGCCCCACAGACGAACCAATAAAATCAAAGGGCGCGTGGAGTTGCCGCCCTCTGTCCCTTTCACCAATAACAAGACAAGATGGTGCAGAGATGTGATTGACTGATCCCAATATGCACCAATCAGACCCACACCAATCACTGCCCGGAATGTGTACGCGTGTAGCGGGGTGACAGGGGCGGAACCTGGGTGGCTATCACCGAGGTGCTCGTTGAAAGCTATCCAATCACAGAAGGGTCTGGACTGAGTGACGGGCAGATGGTGCAATGGGGAGGCACAGAGGCGGAGCCATGGGGGCGGGTTTCCCGTCCCGCTGTCGGCGGCCGGCGGGCAGGCGACTCCTGTCCTGAGTGGAGGCGGCGGAGCCGAAGCCGGGGGAGGGGACAGCAGCTGGCTGACGGACCGCGACGGTGCCCGCAGCTCCTCTCCGGTGAGGGCGCCGAATCAGGAATCTGGGGGCCCGGGAGCGGGGACAACGCGAAGGCAGAGGTCCGGGTGTCAAGGGGTTGGGACACTTAAGGGCCCAAAGGCTCTCTGCCGTGGGGGCGCGGGGACTCGGGGTCTGCTAAGGTGCTCCATATCCACGACCTGGGCTTGGCCCCCGAAGGGGGCAGCCAGCGTCTGAGCCAAGGGAGGGACGGGTCGGGTTGGGTTCCGCGGGGCGGAGGCTTTCAGAGCTGGCCTAGCCAGCCAGCGCCAGTGACATCACCGACCACCCTCCCACGCCGAAGCCCCCTCCCATCTCCTCCTTCCCTGCTCTCCTCGCTGTGCCTTTTGTCCCGGGCAAGCTCTGCTTTCCCCCACCCCGCCCATCTGCGAGGGAGGAGACTCCGTCAGTGACTTCATTGAGTAGGTTCTTGGGATTGGGGTGGGATCCTCCCGAGAAGGGAGCTCACTGCCTCTCAGGCCCTCACAGACAATCACACCTGTCAGAGGTACACACGCTGCCACTCACAAGCACAGCCTCTCTGCCACACTGCCACACAGTCACTCCCAATCAGCCAGAGACTGCTGCACCTGAGAGCAGGTGGCCGCTGGACCCTACCCTTCACGCCACATCTGGGGATCCAGTCCGACTCCAGCTGCACCAGGAAGGCCTTGCTGAGCAAGTGCCTCTGAGAATCTGAGGAGGTGGCGTCCAGAGCTGCAGCTTTCCCAGCAGGCTCCAGTGGAGCAGCCAGAGGTGAGGGGCTTGGCTGGGCATGTTTAAGCGCACAGTGCTCTCCTGCCCACCCCCAGCAGCACCCCCACTCCAAGAGGCCCGAGGAGCTTTCCGAAGCTTCCCACACTTCTGGGGAGAAGACTTCTTAGCCAGCTTGATGTTTAAAATTCAGCTGGAGCCCCTAAAACTTCGAGCGTGGACGCTGAATGGGTTTGTAAAGTTTCGGTAAGTCCCTCTGGAGAAGGGCACTCATACCCATCTTCCCATCAGCCATCTGCCTCCATCCCATCCTCATATCATCTCCATCTCATCCCCATGACATACAAGAATACCCCTTCTACCTCACCTTCCTCCCGGGCTCAAACCCTTCAAGTATCCATTTTCCACAAGTTTCTCTTCCTGCTAGTTCAACTCTCCCTGTCTCTCCCTTTTAACCCTGTCAGAAGCCATTTTTCACTTCAGTCATTTCCTTATCATCCTCATCCCCCTCCATCAGTACCTCATTTTCTACAGCAATCATCTCCACTCCCTGTACCCTTGCTCCCAATTTTCCATTCCTGCTTCTACATTAACATCCTTTTCATTTTTCTCCATCAAAGGCAGTACCATGCCATGGGGCTCCTTTGTCATTCCAACACATGGCTTGTGGGAAAGGGGGAGGGAAAAAGGGAGGAAAAGAAGGAAGAAAGGAGGTGGTTCCTGGGAGCTTGTCCTGTGTGTGTTGAGCGGCCAGCAAGTGGATCCCAGGGAGGAAGGTGACCAGGTGAAGGGGTCATGCAGGGACAAGAGAAGGGTGAGTGGAATGGAATCCCCATTGTCTGGAAGCTGCTGTAGTTCTCTGAGGCACCCTCTTGGTGGGCTAGGCTTCCTTCCCAGTCCCTGGGGAAAGAAAGTATAGGTTCAAGCAGAGATGGCAGACCACCGCCGCCGCCGCCACTCCCCCACTCCCTCTCAGACGGCTTTTACTGCTGCTTCCGAAAATGGCTACCCTCCCCCAGATGCTCTTTCTTTTCTGCCTCCCCCAGCAAGCGTGACATACTGATGGGGGACATGGGGGAGTACCCAGCTTTATGGAGCCTTCTTGTCAGAGTGAGGTGACTTCCAAACCATGAGTCAACCCAGCCACCTGCAACAGGCCCTGTGGGAGCAGGAGCTATAGCCATTGTCCCTGCCTACCTGGAGACTTGGTGGCCTCCCCATTACCCTGCCATGAGTCAGGGCACCCCCATACACCTCACTGCTGTGAAGTAGTCAGAGGCAGAAAGACAGGCTTCAGCTGTGGCTGCCAGCCCAGGACATTGCTAGAAAGACTCTGGTTCTCCTGGCTTTGGCAGGAGTTGGCCAAATCTCCGAAGGGCTGAAGAATGGCTTCTGGCCATTCCCCCAACTAGCTGCAGCTAGACGAACGTCCCCCTCCCTTCATATCCACAATGAACACGTGGGGGAGGAGTGGGAGACTAGAAGACTTCGAGCCTGATATTTCTCCCTCACATACCAAATGCCCATGTATCTAGCCTGGAAGGAACCATCAGAGGAGTGTGGGTCTGACACTGGGCCAGATCCTGAAAAACCTGGGGCATGGGGGCCAGTGAGAGGGAAGTACTGGTAGGAATGGTAGGGAAGGTATTAAGGAAATGGTGGTCAGTGCCCAATCATCTTCTACCAGTTAGGGTTTTTAAAGACGTTACTACTGGAATGCTTTTGTTCACTAACACAGACACAGCTTCACATGCAGTTTTGTGTGTAGACATTGGAGAATGAGTACAGGGAACTGTTGCCCTGAGTAGGGGAAGGACAGTGTCACCCCCTGTTAATGAAGTTAGAAGCAGCAGTTTCCAAAGGCTGTGAGTCATCCTCTGATCTGAGTCACACGTGAGGGGTGGTGAAGCAGGGAGGCCTAGGGTCTCCAATGGCAGAAAGGGCTCCAGACACCCACAGCCTGACTCAGCCTAGCTGGCTAAGACAGCTGGCTGAATCCCTAGGTCTGTCCCTAGTCCTGAGCCACTGCCCCAGCTGCCCTCAGCCCGGGCACAATGCCTAAGGCATGGCGTAGGAGACCATGATGCTCCAGTGACCTCACCCAGTCCACTGATCTTCACCAGCTTCTGTGTGCAGGTCTGTCAGTCCATGGTTGCTGCCTCACTCAGCAGGACCTCTCAGGGTCCTTGGTCTAGCTCAAGGACCTGGGCCTCAGCCTTGACCCAGGAAGTAGGCCACAACCTCCAGCTTCCTGCTAGGAAAACCCAAGAGCTGAGGAAGAATCACATCATCCTAGAATGTCAGAGCGAGCGGAGATCATCTAGTCCAAACTTTTCATTTTACAGATGGGGAGACAGAGGCCCAGAGAACAGGCATGACCTGCTGAAGGTCACACAGTAAGCCCCTCAGGGATTATAGGATCATCAGGAGCAGGACTAAGGCAGAAGGAACAGGGGTATCAGGGATTGGCCCTGGTTTTCTTTCAGAAACAAGGAGACCAGTGCTGGTCCAGTGGCTGTGATGGGAAAAGATTATTACAAGATTCTTGGAATCCCTTCGGGGGCCAATGAAGATGAGATCAAGAAAGCCTATCGGAAGATGGCGTTGAAATATCACCCAGACAAGAACAAAGAGCCCAACGCTGAGGAGAAGTTCAAGGAGATAGCAGAGGCCTATGATGTGCTGAGTGACCCTAAGAAACGAGGCCTGTATGACCAGTATGGGGAGGAAGGTAAGAGGGCAGTGTTCCAGCCTGATGCTGGACTCCTGTCCTTGTCCGGGGCCCTGGGTGAAGCAGTTCTCATAGCAAGGAGCTGGAGGCTGAGGAGGGGATGAGGAAGGCAAATGTTCCAGGACTGACACCTGGATGAGAGAAGAGGTCACCCACTACCGAGTCTTAGCATTTCCCCCTGCCTCTCTCTGCCCCTCTTCTTTCTCAAGTTCAGGTCTTGGAGAGGCCTGAAGATTAGTTGTCAGAGCTAGAGGCCTTCCCCCTCCTTTCCTCGCAGCCTTATTAGTCCTGCCCGAAATCCCTGCTGCTTCATTGGCTGATGAGGACCGCTGGGGAGAGGGAATGTGTGGCTCCCTAAGGACAGAACATTGACATCCATCAGCATAAAAGTTTGGCCCTTAAGCAGTCTGGGAATTAACCACTGGAGCTCTGAGCTAGAGCGAGTGTTGCCCCCTTTAGGTCTGCAGAACGGAGGTGGATCTTTGCCTCCCAGAGGAAGTGGCAAGGATCCAAAGGTGGAAAGGGAACTGCTGCTGGCATCTTACCCCCTCCCTGGGGTAGTTGGTGGCCACACACAGGGCAGCAGGAAAGGTCCAAATAAAGCCTCTGAGAGGGTGGCTCCTCCCAGCACATCCCACGAGCATGATGTAGCTGCTAATTCTGGGCCTGCCCCTCAGGCCGCCTGCCACCCGCCAGCCACAGGCACCTGTCAGGCTATATTAAGAGACACTGTCACAGCTGAGGACTCTCCTTCCTGAGAAGAACTGCCCTTCCTTTCTAACAGCATCCACCTTTCTTTAACATTCTCTTCCTCCTACTCAACCGCCTCAAAGTTAAATGGGTTAATGATATGTACTGTTTCTAATACAAAGTAGGTACTCAAAAGAATGTTCTTTTCCTCCCTTTTCCCTGCTTTATGTTTCTCTGCCCCCATCCTCTGTGCACCCCAGTCCTCCCAACCTCCACTTTTATTCTCCATGCTGCTAGCTCTTTCCATTCCCCCAGCCCCCAACACACACACACTCACCTCTTAACACTTACCAACTCGCAGGTCAACTAGGAACCTACTAGAATCTCCGGGGTCCTCCCAGCTAAGAATTTTCTCTTTGGGATGGAAGGGTGAACACAGGAGAGTGTGGGAAAGAGGGAGGCAGCACAGATCCTATGCCACCATATGACCTGTCTAGGAATTGCACTTGTTTCTCCCCTGGGCCTCACCTTGGTTTAAAAGGAAGAAGGTGGGAGCTGAGAAAGCAGCTGGGACTTCACCCCTCCTGTAAGACCAGGCGTAAGTGAAGGACAAAGTGCAGGTTCTGGTGCAGACCACCATACCAAGAGGCCCCTGAGGATTCAGCACAGCCTTACAGTGGGAAACCGTCTAGAGAGGAAAAAGCAGCCTTGGAAATGTCAGTTGTATTTCTGTTCACCCTGCCCCCTCCCCGGCAGCCAGTCAGATCAGTTGTGCACACAGTCTCTGTGAGCAGTCCTGGCTGAGGACAAGTTGTTCTCAGCCTGAAAGGGGGTGGTGGTGGTAGAATAGGAATCCCCACAGAGAACAATTATCCGCTTCTGGCACTGTCAGGCCAACTGCCTTCTCTCATTGAGCTCTGCTATGCTCCCTAAACATATATGCTAATGAACCCCTTCCCAGGCTCCCCCATAGAAGAAATAGACCCTGGGTCTTAAGGAGGGCTGAGGAGGCAGCTGCCATAGGTCCTTAAACTGCCTGCCACTTGGCCTCTCTAAGAAAATTCAAATCTGCCCCATGTAGTCCTTGGAAATAAGACTAGGCTCAGGCTTCCAAGACCAACTAAGCTCTAGGTGAAAAGTCTCAAAGAGAAAAGCCCCTTCCCCTAGCCTGAGCCCCACTCTGAAACCTCCCTATTCTGAATCATTTAATACCCTCCCCCACCTCCTGATACTCTTACCACCCTGGCCAGCCTCCCTCTTACTCTCCCATGAAGGCTGCTTCCAGAAATTTGAGCCCTTTAGACAAGACCTAAGAGAACAACTGAGTTCTGGGGTCACCACCCTCAATGTGTCAGTCCAGTCACGCATTTTGGTTGCTCTGCATTAGTGTAGCATGTAAGACTTACCCCTTTATAATTCCAGGAAGCTCCCTTCCATTGTTTTCTATGTCTGTGTAATGTGTCAATGGTGCCCCCTCCCAGCCCCCCGGAGTTGTGCATCTTTGTGAGCCCTGAGTGTGGGAACAAAGCATTTGAAAACTCCTTCTAGAGAAAGCCCATCTCCATTTTTCCTGTTACTGAACTTTCCTGCTGTTTTGGGCCCTCCTGTGACACTGTACAAAATGCACTGGACTGCAAGGTTGGTTTGAACTGCAAGGTCAGCAGTTCAACCTCACCAGCTGCTCCTCTGAAACCCTATACTGGGTCGCTATGACTCAGAACCAACTTAACAGCATTTAACAACAAAAAAAAATTTCCCATTTTGGAGTCCTGGTATAGTGCTATAGGATCAGCACTGGACTGCAAACCACAAGGTCAGTTCAAACCCACCAGCTGCTCCTCAGAAATCCTATATAAGGTTGCTATGAGTCTGAACTGACTCTACGGCACTTAATAACACTTTCCCGTTTGAGCAGATATTAGGGAAAAAAGACACTGCTAGAAGCCGAATAAGCCTAGGCTTCCCTTCTGTCTGTGTCCCCACCTCATTTGGGACAGGTCACTTACTAGCCCCCCTGTGTGCTCAAATCCTATGTGGCTATCTCTTGCCCTGTGTGTTTCTAGAGATCAGCAAAGATTTGGAACCCAGGTGTGACTTGTAATGTGATCCAAGGGCCAATTTTTCAAGACTTGGTAAGAAGTCTTTG
Organism: Chrysochloris asiatica; assembly: GCF_000296735.1. Lineage (NCBI taxonomy): Eukaryota > Metazoa > Chordata > Mammalia > Afrosoricida > Chrysochloridae > Chrysochloris > Chrysochloris asiatica. The sequence goes on from NW_006408571.1 coordinate 11,858,964, forward strand.
GGCCATGGCATGCAGAAAAGATTACAGGGCTAGAGGTCACATCTTCTAAGTCCTCTAGTCCTGACTTTTATACCTACTGGATAACTCAGCTTCTTTGAACCTCAAATTGTATATTACTATTAAATATATAATTAAGATTGGAAATTAATCGTGCTAGAGACTTTGCCTCCTCTATTAGCCTGACCTCTCAGAGAATTAAAGGTTGCTTCTCTAGACTCAAGGAGCCCTGGTGGCACAGTGGGTTAAACATTAGACTACTAACTGCAGGTCAGCAGTTCAAACCACTCAGCGGCTCCATGGGAGAAAGAGGAGGCTGTCTGCTATGAAGATTTACAGTCTCAGAAAGCCAAGGCACCAGTCTCCTCGGTCCTGTAGGGTTGCTATCAGTTGGAATTGACTCAATGACAGTGGGTGGGTTCTCTAGGCTCATGGACTGGGACAGAGCCAGAACAATCCATACTGCCCCTAATTTCTCCTTCCCTTTAGGCCTGAAGACTGGTGGTGGCTCATCAGGTGGCTCCAGCGGCTCCTTTCACTACACCTTTCATGGGGACCCCCATGCCACCTTTGCCTCCTTCTTTGGTGGCTCCAACCCCTTTGACATCTTCTTTGCCAGCAGCCGCTCCACTCGACCCTTCAGTGGCTTTGACCCCGATGACATGGATGTGGACGAAGATGAGGACCCATTTGGTGCCTTTGGCCGCTTTGGCTTCAATGGGCTGAGTAGGGGTCCAAGACGAGCCCCAGAACCACTCTACCCTCGGCGCAAGGTGCAGGACCCACCTGTGGTGCATGAACTGCGGGTGTCCCTGGAGGAGATCTACCACGGCTCCACCAAGCGCATGAAGATCACACGGCGGCGCCTCAACCCTGATGGGCGAACTGTGCGCACTGAGGACAAGATCCTGCATATTGTCATCAAGCGTGGCTGGAAGGAAGGCACCAAGATCACCTTCCCCAAAGAGGGCGATGCTACCCCTGACAATATCCCTGCAGACATCGTCTTCGTGCTCAAAGACAAGCCTCACGCACACTTCCGCCGAGACGGCACCAATGTGCTCTACAGTGCCCTGATCAGCCTCAAAGAGGTAGGGTAGGGTAGGGCCCATGACTGGGTGCGAATGTGGAGGGAGATGATGGGAGATAGTCCCATTCCTTCCCACCAGCTGGGTCACTCTTTTCCCTTCTTTCCCTCCTACTCCCACCTTTTCCTCACTCTACCTCATTTTTCCCCAGGCACTATGTGGCTGCACCGTGAACATTCCCACCATCGATGGCCGAGTGATCCCTTTGCCCTGCAATGATGTCATCAAACCAGGCACCGTGAAGAGACTTCGTGGGGAGGGGCTTCCTTTCCCTAAGGTGCCCACCCAGAGGGGAGACCTCATCGTTGAGTTCAAAGTTCGCTTCCCAGACAGATTAACACCACAGACCAGACAGATTCTTAAGCAGCACCTCCCCTGTTCCTAGGCTCTGCCCAGCTAGCTCAGAGTCTACCACAGCAATACCCCCAGTGCCCCCCACTCAGTGTGCACCCAGTTCAGTGTCTACAAGACACTGGCAACTTTTTCTAAATGCAAAAAAGGCCACTGATTTTCAGGAAAATGTTCCTGCCCCTGACCCCCTTAAAGCTGGGCTGCCTTGGGGGAATGGGGAGAGCTGGCCCAGTCCAAGGGTCAATTTTCATGTCACTAACTTTGAATCCAGTTCCCACTCCTGCCATTGGCTGGAGAGTGACCTGAGTGCTACTTGAAGATAGAGATCCCTTGTCCACGCCTGTAAATAGCATGTCTTCCTTCCTCTCTCAGCTTTGCTGATACCTTTCCTCTCCCTTCTCTTTGGTCTCCTTCTGTTGGGGAAGAAAGAGAATAGAAAGGATACTGCTTTACCACCTATTCCCCACCCCACCCCACTCCAACCACAGTGTCCAACACTCAGAGAGCCAAGGTTAACACACCCATGTTCATGCACATGAATCACTCACCAAGAGGTGTCTGTGCCTCTCTGGGGTTGAGATCGGAAGGGAATCACTCACCAAGAGGTGTCTGTGCCTCTCTGGGGTTGAGATCAGAAGGGAATCACTCACCTAGAGGTGTCTGTACCTCTCTGGGGTTGAGATCAGAAGGGAAGATCACAAGTCAGTACCCTGGGAACAGGGCCATTGAGCACGAGACACTTTTCATTTGGGGCAGGAAGGTGAACAAGGCCCTCAGCAGCTTTCTGACAGCTCCCCTGCCTACACACCACAGAATAGGAAGTTCTGGTCTCCTCCTACTTTTGGTGTGTACCAGGGTAGAGGGAGAGGAAGGGGGCCTGCTGTCTTAAGGCTAAGAGCAGTGTCCATCTCCCAACCTTCATCAGGGAGAGAAAGGGCTTTGGGGCAGGTGGCAGCTATTCTCCACTAAGAGATTCAGGGTCACAGGTTTCTCCCCACACCTCTGAACTCAGGGCCTAGCCACCTTCAAACTTCCAAATCCCACTTTTGTGATATGTGAAGCTACTTATTTCTTACCCATCTTGGAGGCTGTGTGAGGAATTTCCAGCCCTTTTATGCCTGTGTAGTCCCACCCCATCCCCACAGTTGTCTAAAGGTCAAATCGTGAAGGAGCTGGGAGAAAGACTGGTCCAGCCAGGTCCTAGGATGGGGTCTTAAGATTTTCTCACTTTGACAAGACCTTGAATGTTTTTATAGTAGTTTTTTTGTATTTTTTTGTAATGACAGTATTATGGAAAAAAAATAAAGTATTTTAAAAATAGGACATCTGAGTAGGAGCAATGAACTTGGTCTGGGGTGGAACTATAGTGCCATTGTCAACCTCCTTCCAGGCTCTTGGTCCCCTTTGAAAAAGCCCAAGCAGGCTTTCAGTAAGAGCTGAAGCTGGCTCCTTCCCGCCTCTAAGCCCCAACTCTGGGGATTCCCTGAACACAGCTTAGATGGAAGGCAGCATTTGGCTATTGTTAAGAGACACGACTTTGTTCCAACTCTGACAGCAACTCTGTGTAGGGTTTTCGAGGAACAGCTGGTGGGTTTGAACCACCAACTGTGGATAGCAGACCAGTGCTTATCCTACAGGGCCATTTGGCTATTAGAAAAACATAAGTATTTGGAAAGAATAAATATCCTTGCTTATGGGAAACAGAGACCATCTTCAAAGGATGTGCTAGCATGCGAACTGATTTTCTATGTTGTTGTGGTTGTTAAGTGCTATTGAGTCGGTTCCGACCCATAGCGACCCTGTACAGGGTTTCCGAGGGTGTAAATCCTTACGGGAGTAGAAAGCCTCATCTTTCTCCCACGGAGCGGCTGGTAGTTTCGAACCGCTGACCTTAAGGTTCGCAGCCCGATTCATAACCACTACGCACTGAAATTTCCCCTTGAGTGAGATTTATTCCTAAAGAAGATGGAGGAGGGCTTTCTGGCTGACAGGAATTGACAATCCCCAATGACAGGGCCTGGTGCCCTAAAGAGGGTGGCCTGAGGTACCTAGCAGGACTGACTGGGGACACAGATTGAGTAGGAGGCACTGAACACAGTTGTTGATTTTTTCAATCTCAGTTTTCCAGGGATGTCTGCTTGGTCTCTCACCCACCTGTCCCTGCTAAGATAACTGGTTGGGAACTTGTCACTTTCCTTGGATCTGGGTTGAAAAGAGACCTGTAGTCTCGAGAAGACCCATCTGAGGGCTCTGCCTAGGCCTGATGTTCCCCCTGGTGCGGACTTTCCTCTGTGTGTGAAGACCACAGTCAATGCCTAGTTACTTCTCTGGATTAATGCCCCCACTGCCATGAATACAGCTCTGTTTTCAGCTGGGCTTGAGCCCCACACACAGGATGACACTGACTTGGTTGCTTTCAGGGGACATTCTTGCTCCTTTCTCACAGGAAAGACAAAAGCTCCTCCTTTTAACCAAAGCTTGTTTTGGAGATCTTACTGACAAGATGTCTGGGAATCCCCTTAATTAGAAAGGGGGTACCTCAATTCTGCTCCCACTATTCCATTGAGTCACCTAGGATTGTCCCTCTCTAAAGTTTGGGCTAAATTTTTTTTTTTTTTTTT
>NW_006408571.1:11863310-11865020 GCF_000296735.1 Chrysochloris asiatica
ATCCTCAGAGCCTATGGTTTGTGGGCTAAATTCTTATCCTGCTCTTCCCTGAGGCCTGAAACTTTGGGATTCTGTGTTTCTGTTGGGTCACACTCTTCCCTCTGGCCTCCATATCTGGGAAATTGCCATGACTCTGATGAACATACCCTAGAGATTTGGACTTTTGATATCTGAGAAAAGGAGCATTTCAATGGGAGAACTCTGAAACTGACTCTCTAGTTCTACCTCCTATTTTGATCTTCCCCTTCTTGAAAGCTGCATGGGGAAATTTGGGGCCCTTTTATGCCTGTGTAAACCACCCTGATGCACAGTGGGTTGAACATTGGGCTGCTAACCAAAAGCTTAGTTTGAACCCACCAGTCACTCCATGAGACAAAGATGAGCCGTCTGCTTCCATAAAGATTTATGGCCCTGGAAACCCTATGAAGCAGTTCTACTCTCCTATAGGGTTGCTATGAGTTGGAATTGACAATATGGAAAATAGTTCAGTGGGTTTATGTCTATGTAATACTCACCTCCCCCTTCCCACCCCCGGCACACACACACAGCTGTGTAAAAGTTCAGCTGGTTTAGCCAGGTCTTAGGATAGAGCTTTTATCGAGTCTTCTCACCTGGCTTTGACCTTATTTAGAGCTTACTTAGTGTGAAAAGTATTTTTTCCCTCGGGAGATTGTCAGTTGATTAACTTCACATTTGCCTGATGTGATGGATAACAATTAGGACAATAGTTATTGTTGTTAAATGCCATTGAGTTGGTTCCAACTTATAGCGACCCTGTATAGGGTTTCCCAGGAGCAGTTGGTGAGTTTGAACCACTGACTTTGTGGTTCAACCGACCTTATGGTCAAGTGCTTGACTCCAAGACTCCAGGACGATAGTAGACAAATGAAAAGCTTAAAAGGAAAAATGGCAGAGTGACATTTTTGTTTTGGATTTTCCCTGATGATCTTTCTTTGAAGATGTATCTTCTCTTGCTCTGGAGGTTCCAGGCTGGTTTGCTTATTCTTATTAGTGGGACTGTCTCACATCAGAAGGTTCTGGATGGGGCTGAGGATTACCATTTAATTTTTGACAACTTCCAATGTTCCTAGATTCATATTTCATACATTTCAGGTTCTGATTATTAATGGATGGTTACAGATATTTAGTCTAATTTTAAGTTGAGACAGTGGAAAAGCTCCAAGTCATCAGCCAAAACAAGGCCAGGGACAGACTGTGGAATGGACTATCAATTGCTCTTATTCAAGTTTAGGATGAAGTTGAAAAAATTGAAAACAAGTCCACAAGAAACAAAATATTACCTTGGACATTGTTATTATTGTTAGGTGCCATTGAGTTGGTACCAATCATAGCGACCCTATGCACAATAGAACAAAGCACTGCCAGATCCTGGGCCAACCTCACAATCATTGCTATGCCTGAGCCCATCACTGCCACCACTTTGCCAATCCATCTCATTGAGGCTCTTCCTCTTTTTCTCTGACCCTCCACCTTACCAAACATGATATCCTTCTCCAGTGACTGGTCCCTCCTGATAATATGTCCAAAGTATGAGAGACATTGTTTGGCCATCCTGGCTGCCAAAGAGCACTCTGGCTTTACATCTTCTAACAGATTTGGTTATGCTTTTGGCAGTCAATGGTACTTTTAATATACTCCCCCAATACCATAACTCAAATGCATCAAATATTCTGTGGCCTTCCTTATTTG
>NW_006408571.1:11866210-11869801 GCF_000296735.1 Chrysochloris asiatica
AAAAAAAAGAAGGTAATTATTTTTCAGTTATAAAAACAAATGAAGTACTGTGGCGACAGCAGAGATGGTGGCAGAAGTGATGGTAAAGAGAAATGGAGCAGTTTCAGTCTCTAGACCCATGGACTGAGAAAGGCTTTGTGCCTACAGGCAGGAGACTGGCTTGCAAAATGTGTCCTTTGGACATACAATGAATACATTTTTTGTTTTTTATGTGTACACCAAATATTTTTGCTTTGTTGATTTGTGAGAAATAAGATGTAAACTGGAAACCACAGGGAGGAAGCAGGATAACTATTGTTGCAGGGAGGGGATCGTAATCATTTTGATGAAACAAAACACATGATTGGTTGAAAGTAAAACTGATGATCTTGTCAGATAACCTTCACTCAACTGACAATAAAAATTGAAAAGAAAAACAAAAAAAGAAAGAAAGAAACAGCATCATACAAGAAGAAAGTAAAAGGTCACTAAAAAGATAAGAAGGAAAATACCAAAATGGGTGTCAGAAGAGACTCTAAAACTTGCTCTCTAGCCTAGAGATGCTACAGTAAATGAAAGAAATGAGGAGGTAAAAGAGCTGAATGGAAAATCTCAAAGGGCAGGTCAAGAAGACAAGATCAAATATAATGAAATGTGCAAAGACCTGTAGTTAGAAAACCAAAATGGAAGGACATCCATTTCTCAAACTGAAAGAACTGAAGAAAAAATCAAACCTGGAATTGCAATATTGAAGGATTCTATGGACAAAACATTGAATGATTCAGAAAGCATCAAAAGAAGATGGAAGGATTATACAGTAACTGTACCAAAAAGAAATGGTTGTTCTTCAACCATTTCAAGAGGTAGCATATTATCAAGAGCCAATGATACTGAAGGAAGAAGTCCAAGATGTACTAAAGGCATTGGCAAAGAACAAGACTCTGGGAGTTAGTAGAATACAAATTGAAATCTTTCAACAAACTAATGAAGCACTGGAAGCACTCACTCATCTATGCCCAGAAATTTGGAAGACTGCTACCTGGCCAACTGATTGGAAGAGATCTATATTTGTGCCCATTCCAAAGAGAGATGACCCAACAGAATGTGAAAAATCACTGGACAATGTCAATATCACATGCAAGTGAAATTTTGCGAAAGATAATTCAAAAACAGCAGCAACCATACATTGACAGGGAACTGTCAGAGTTTCAAACCAGATTCAAGCTAGGACGAGAAATGAGGGCTATCACTGCTGATGTCAGATGGATCTTTGCTGAAAGCAGAGAATGCCATAAAGAGAATTACCTGTGCTTTATTTACTGTGCAAGGACTTTCGATTGTGTGGATCATGACAAGCTATGGACAACATTGTGGAGAATAAATATTGCAGAACATTTCATTGTATTCATGAGGAACAAGTTCATAGACAATAAAGCAGCTGTTTGAACAAAACAAGGGAACATTGAATGATTTTAAATTAGAAAAGGTATGCACTAGGGTTGTATTGTTTCACCATACTTAGTCAATCTGTATGCTGAGCAAATCTCGAGAAGATGGATTATATGAAGAAGAACATGACAGCACAATTGAAGTAAGACTCATTAACAACCTGCAATATGCAACCTTGCTTGCTGAAAGTAAAGAGGACTTAAAATACTTACTGATGAAGATTAGAGACCACAGCTTTCAGTATGGGCTGTACCTCAGTGTACAGAAGTCCTCACCACTGGACCAATAAATAACATCAAGATAAATGGAGAAAAGATGGAAGTTGTCAGAGACTTCGTTTTGCTTGGATCAACCATCAACACTCATGGAAGCAGCAGTCAAGTAATCAAATGACATATTACATTAGGCAAATCTCCTGCACAAAACCTCTTTAATGTATTGAAGAGCAAAGATGTAATTTTGAAGATTAAGGCGAGCCTGACCCAAGCCATGATATTTTAAGTAGCTTTATATGCATGTGAAAGTTGGACAATGAATAAGGAAAACCATAGAATAATTGATGCATTTGAGTTATGGTGGTGGAGAATAATATTAAAAATACCATGGACTGCCAAAAGAACAAAGAAATCTGTGTTGGAAGAAGTACAACCAGAGTGCTCCTTAGAAGCCAGAATGGCCAGACTTCATCTCTCATACTTCAGACATATTATCAGGAGGGGCTAAGCTTGGTAAAGTGGAGGGTCAACGAAAAAGAGGAAGACCCCCCCAATGAGATGGATTGGCACAATAGCAGCAGAAATGGGCTCAAACATAGCAATGACTGAGAGGTTGGTGCAAGACCAAGTAGTGTTTCGTTCTGTTGTGCATATGATCGCCGTGAGTTGGTCCCAACTCAGCAGCACTTAACAACAGCAAATAATGCCTGAAAACTTTTCAAACTGATTGTAAAACACAAATTTATATATCCAAGAAGCTCAAGGAAATCCAAGTAGAACAAATTCAAAATTTCAAATAGAATAAAATTATAACCAGACTTTGATTGACTTTGGGTGAAAGCCAAAAACAGAATCCTGAAAGAAGCAAGAGAAAAGTGATTCATCATATATAAGGAATTCTCAATAAGAGAAAAGTGATTCATCATATACAAGGAATTCTCAATAAGGTTAACAGTTCATTTCTTATCCAAAATCATAGCGTCCAGAAAGCAGTGGATAAATAACATTTCAAAGTGCTGAAACAAAATCACTCTCAATCAAAAATTCTGTAGCCACCAAAACAAACCTTCAAAAAATTACAAGAAATAAAAACGTCTCCAGATAAGCAAAAGCTGAGATAATTTATTGCTAACATACCTGTTCTACAAAAAATACTACAGGCTGAATGAAATAAAAGGACATAAAACCATTAATCAAATCCAAATGAAGAAATCAAGAGCACCAGTTAAGGAAAGTACAGAAGTAAATATAAAAGACAGTATAAATGTATTTTGTTGTTGTTGTTTGTAACTCTTTTTTCCCCTATTTGATTTAAAAGAAAACTGCATAAAGCAATAATTATAAATCTGAGGGACAATGTATTAAAATGTAACTTATATTACAATAGCAGTACAAAAGAGTGAGGAGAAAATGAAGCTATAGAGCACATATAAAAAATAATAGCAAAGTGGCAGACATAAATCCTATCCTATCCGTAGCAATCTTCAGTATAAGTAGATTAAATACTCCAGTTAAAAGAGATTGGAAGGGTGGATTAAAGAAAAACACATTATAAAACATTATGCTGTCTATTTTTGTTGTTAAAAGCCATTGAGTTGGTTGCAACTCCTAGCGACCCTGTATAGGGTTTCAACCTTTTAGTCCAGTGCCTTATCCCACAGTGCCACACCAGGACTCCATACGCTGCCTATATGCTGTCCATGTTAAGTTGTTTGTTAAGTACCACCAAGTTGGTTCTCACACATAGCAGCCCTATATAGAATTTCTGAGGAGTGGCTGGTGAGTTTGAACTGCCAATCTTTCCATTCAAACCTACAGGCAAGAGACCCATTTTAGATTGAAAGAGACAAATAGGCTGAAAGTAAAAGAACAAAAATAAAATATACTACACTCTGGTAGTGTAGTCATTACAAATCTGGCTGCTAATTTCACGGTCAGCAGTTAAAAA
>NW_006408571.1:11870861-11883118 GCF_000296735.1 Chrysochloris asiatica
TAAAGATTTACACCCTCGGAAACCCTGTACAGGGTCGCTATGGGTCGGAACCGACTCGACGGCACTTAACAACAACAACAACAAGGATGGCTACTATTAGAAAAATGGAAACTAACAAGTGTTGGCAAGGACACGCAGAAACTGGAACACTTGTGTACTGCTGGTAAAAATGTAAAATGGTACAATCATTATGGAAAACAGTTTGGTGATTCCTTAGAAAATTAAACTTTGAAAAATATATTACGCAGCAATTCCACCTCTGGAGTCCAGGTGTGGTGCTGCAAGGTCAGTGTGCACTATAAGATAAGCAGTTCAAACTCACCAACCACTCCTCAGAAACCCTATACAGGGTCGCTATGAGTTGAAACCAACTCGATGGCACTTAACAACAACAATTCCACTTCTAAGTATATGCTCAAGAAACTTAAAGCAGGGGCACAAATAGATACATATATACCCATGTTCATGGCAGTATTACTCATAATTGCCAAAAGGTAAAAACAACCCAAGTGTCTATCAACAGATAAATGGACAAACAAAATTGGTATATGTTGTTGTCGTTGTTGTTAGGTGCCATTAAGTTGGTACCGACTCATAGCGACCCTATGCACAACAGAACAAAACACTGCTCGATCCTGGGACAACCTCACAATTGTTGCCATGCTTGAGCCCATTGTTGCTGCCACTTGGCCAATCCATCTCTCTGGGGGTCTTCCTCTTTTTCTCCGACCCTCCACCTTACCAAACATAATATACTTCTCCAGTGACTGGTGCCTCCTGACAATATGTCCAAAGTAAGAGAGACAAAGATTGGCCATCCTGGCCTTCAATGAGCACTCTGGCTGCACTTCTTCCAACACAGATCTGTTGGTTCTTTTGGCAGCCCATGGTACTTTCAATATTCTCCTCCAACACTATAATTCAAAAGCATCAATTCTTCCATGGTCTTCCTTATTCACTGTCCAGCTTTTGCATGCATATGAGGCTATTGTAAATACATACCATGGCTTGGGTCAGGTGTACCTTAGTCTTCAAGCTGACATCTTTGCTCTTCAAAACTTTAGAGTTCTTGTGCAGCAGATTTCCCTAATGCAATATTTCACTTAATTTCTTAACTGCTGCTTCCATGAGTATTGATGGTTGATCCAAGAAGAATGAAGTGCTTGACAACTTCAATCTTTTCTCCATTTATAAGAATGTCATTTATTGTTCCAGTGGTAAAGATTTTAGTTTTCTTTACATTGAGATGCAATCCATACTGAAGGCTGTGGTCTTTAATCTTCATTAGTATTTTAAATCTTCTTCACTTCCAGCAAGCAAGGTTGTATCATCTGCATATCACAGGTTGTTAATGAGTCTTTCTACAATCCTGATGCCACGTTTTTCTTCATATAACTCAGCTTCTCGGATTATTTGCTCAGCATACAGGTTGAATAAGTGTGGTGAAAGAATACAACCTTGTCATACACCTTTCTTAATTTTAAACCATTCAGTGTTCCTATGTTCTGTTCCAACAACTGCATCTTGGTCCAGGTACAGATTCCTCGTGAACACAATTATGTGTTCAGGAATAATCATACTTCACAATGTTGTCCATAGCTTGTCATGATCCACACAATCAAAAGCTTCTTTGCATAGTCAATAAAGCACAAGTAAACATCTTTTTGATATTCTTTGCTTTCAGCCAATATCCATCGAATATCAGCAATGATATCCCTTGTTTCACGTCCTCTTCTAAATCCAGCTTGAACCTCTGGAAGGTCTCTGTCAATGTACGCTTGCAACAATTTCTATATTACCTTTAGCAAAACTTTGTTCTCATGGGATATCAAAGATATTGTCCGATGATTTGCACATTCAGTTGGGTCACCTCTCTTTGGAATGGGCACAAATATGGATCTCTTCCAAACAGTTGACCAGATAGTTGTCTTCCAAATTTCTTGGCAGAGATGAGTGAGTGCCTCCAGTGCCGCCTCACTTTCTTGAAAGATTTCAATTTTTATTCCATCAATTCCCAATATCTTGTTCTTTGCCAATTCCTTCAATGCACCTTGGACTTCTTCCTTCAGTATCATTGGCTCTTGATCATATGCTACCTCTTGAAATAGTTGAACATCAAACATTTCTTTTTGGTACAGTGACTCTGAGAATTCCTTCCATCTTCTTTTGATGCTTTCTGCATCATTCAATAATTTGCCCAGAAAATCCTTCAGTAACGAATGTCAAGGCTTGAATTTTTATTTCAATTCCCCCAGCTTGAGAAATGCTGAGCGTGTTCTTCCTTTTTGGTTTTCTGACTCCAGATCTTTGTACATTTTATTGTAATATTTGACTTTGTCTTCTCGATCTGACCTTTAAATTTTTCTGTTCAGCTCTTGGATCTCCTCATTTCTTCCATTTGCTTTAGCATTTCTACACTGGAGAGCAAGTTTCAGTGTCTCTTCTGACATCCAGTTTGATGTTTTCCTTCTTTATTGTCTTCTTAATGACTTTTTGCTTTCTTCACGTATCATGTTCTTGATGTCATCCCACAACTCTTCTGGTCTTCAGTCTTCAGTGTTTAATGTATCAAATCTGTTCTTCAGATGATCTCTAAATTCAGGTGGGATGTATTCAAGGTCAGTTTTTGGCTCTCATGGTATATACATGTAATGAAATATTATTCAGCCTTAAAGAAAATCAAGTTCTGGTAGTTACTATGGCTTAAGTGAAATTTGAAAACATGCTGAGTGACAATGAATCAAAGACCTAAATGTAAGAGCTAAAACTAAATCTCTACAAAGAAAATGTAAGGGAAAATCTTAATGACCTCAGATTTGACAGTGCAATGTTAGATATAACAGCAAAGCATGAGCAGTCATAGAAAGAATAGATACATTGGACTTCATAGAAACAAAAACACTTTTGCAAGGGGCAAGATGGTAAAATAGGTGGACACACTGAGCTGACCCTCTGCAACAAAGATATGGAAGACCAAGTGAAACAAATACAGATGGTGATCCTGAAAAACTAAGTGTCTGGAGATAGGACAGAGAGGTAGATTGAGTAAGGACTAGAAGAGGAAGCTGAGAGATGCAGCCAGAATGAAGAAAACTAGGCAGACTGGGGACTGGCATGAAGCAGAGCGGCCATTTTGGGCTTTTGTGAGCAGCTGTCAATACACAGTTTGCAGGTACAGGATACAGCTGAAGGCTGGTGGCAATGGAGCACAGTTCTCCCTTGTTCCCATGTCCTTCTGGTAGATGGAGGCCAGCCCCCACCCTTGTGCACCCCTACTGCACAGCCTCTACTCTTCCTGGGGTCTGGCACCTAGCATATTGTCCCTGCTTCTGGAGGCTTCTGAACTCACCCTGAACACAAACAACCTACACAAACAGTGAACAAAGAACTAATTGCATTCAAACATTCTGTCTCTACCACATCCACTGGGAGAACACACCAATATACAATCATCAACTAAACATAAATATGACATCACGAAGTCTCAGGGGGGAAAAAACAAACAAGCAGACAATTTCAGCTTACATGAAGAAACAAAACAGAGTGTCTCAAGCAAGTGACCAAAATATGGTCAAAAAATATAATACCAGAAATGACAAGAATTTTAAAGAATGCTAATAGGACAACTTCACTGGGTTAATTGAGAAAATTTCAAATGAAATCAAGGAAAACATGGACAAAACTTTAGAAGTATTCAGGAAACAAACTGACAAAATAAAAGAAAAAATGGAAACTATAGTAAATCAGAAAACCAAGAGATAAACACTAAGACTTCAGAAATAGAAAATACCCTGAAAAAGCAAAGAAGTAGAATTGAAACAATGGAAGGTCAAATTTCTGAGCTTGAAGAACAATCTCTCAATATTTACCTGCTAGAAGAACAGTCAGGAAAAAGTCCAAAGAAAGCATAGATCTATGTGGGACATTATCAAAAGGAATAACATGACTAATTGGAATTCCCCAGAACAGGAAAATACAGGAGAAAAAAAAAACATAGAGAATATTGTCCAAAAATTCTTGGAAGAAAACTTCCCTAATGTCCTAAAGATGCCAAGATAGCCATTCAAGAAATTGAATGAACTCCAAATAGGATAGACTCCAAAAGAAAAATACTAAGGCATATAATCAGACTTTTCAAAACCAAAGATGAGGAAAAAATCCTGAGAGCAGCTCAGGAAAAACAAAAAGTTATCTACAAAGGAGAACTAATAAGACTAAACTCTAATCTCTCAGCAGAAACCACGTAACCAAGATAAAACTCTGAAAGAAAAAAATTGCTAACCAAGAATCCTATATGCAGTAAAATTGACCATCCAATGTAATGGAGAAATTATGTTATTTTTAGATAAATGGAAATTAAAAAAGAATTTGTAAAAACCAGACCAACCTTACAAAAAAATACTAAAGGGAGTTCTTTAGACAGAGAACCTGAGATTAATATACAAGACAATTAACACCTAGACTGAACCCAGATATGGGAATAGTCTAAGAAAAACAGACCTACAAAATTAAAAATAGAGAACCGGAGATACAGTTGCAACAGCAACATTAAAAAGGGCATAATGCACTCCCTCCATACACAGAGTAGACAGGGATGGGCAACTTAGATATTGACTACCCAAAATGGGGGGGCTACAAAGGCAAGACGTGACTGGCTTACAAGCTTTCAAGAAAGAACCTAGATCCAGAGGGCCTGGAGGAAGGTAGAATCTCCACTGAGTAGTATCCAATCTGTCTAGGTGGGGCTGATGAAAGGAAATGCGGATAGGTCTCTTGTGATACAATAGTGAATAATTATTATCAAGACTGATTGTGAGGGATGGAAATGTAAAGGTAGATGTTTTGTAGCAAGGAGGGGAGTGATTAACTTTTCAGTCTAGGAGCGGAAGTCTCTGGGACCATCAAAGGAGAAGAGCAGAGAGAGGGACCCTACCCAGAGAAGCAGTGACGCCAGAGATGGAGGCAGAGACGATGATGTGGAGAGATGGAGCAGCTGGGGACTTTAGACCCAGAGAGGGAGAAGGGCTCTGTGGTGACGACTGGGGGCAGGCTTATAGGATATACCCTTTGGTTGGTTGATGATCCATGGAGGGGATTGTAGCCATGGCAATAAAACAATATACAATAGGATGGATGTAAAACTAATGTTCTCTCATGTAAACTATCACATAATTCACAATAAGATATTTTTTTTAAAAGAGGAGGGATAATGTAGCTATAAGACTTCCAAATGAAGAGGAAATCAAGTAGACTTCAAAAAAATAAATAAATAAAACTGACTGTAACCGTAAAAACTAGACCAAATTTTACTCCTAGACCAATCCTTATCCCTAACACTAACCTTAGTCCTAACCATAATCCTAACACTAAACAAACTCCTAGACCTAGTCTAACCCTCACACCTACCTACCCCTCCCCCCAAAAAAATAAATAAATAGGAATTTAAAATTTTGTGCTGAAAAGACAATTCACAGAATTGAAAAGACAATTCACAGAATGGGAGAATATGTGAATCATATATCTTGTAAGAGTCTAGTATTCAGAATATATAAAGAACTCTTCCAACTAACAATAAAAGGCAAATAATCTAATTTTTAAATGAGTAAAGGATTTGAACAGACGTTTCTCCAAAGAAGGTATATAAATATCAATACCATATGGAAAGATACTCAACATCATTAGTCATCAGGAAATACAAATCAGAACCACAATGAGATATCACTTCATACCCACTGCTCCTGCTGAGGCTGCATGCTGTCCAGTCAGTTCTGACACATAGCTACCCCGTACAGGGTTTCTAAGGCTGTAAATCTTTACAGGAGCAGAAAGCTTCATCTTTCTCCTGTGGAGTGGTTGACCTTTAGGTCAGCAACCCACTATGGGTAACGCACTACGCCACTAGGGCTGCTTTCACTCCCACTGCTGTTGTTACTGTTGTTAAGTGCCATAGTCAGTACCCACTCAGCAACCCTGTATCGAGTTTCCAAGAACAGTTGGTGGTTTTGAACAACTGATCTTGTAGTTAACAGTCCAGTGCTTATCCTACAGCACCACACAAGGACTCCTTCACACCCACCAGAATGACTAAAATTTAAAATACGGAAAAGATTTACAAGTATGATGGTTAAGGTTGTGTGTCAGCTGGGCCATGATTTTCAGTGATTTAACAGTTATAAAATGATGAAGATTGGCTGTTATGTAATGATGTGATCATACTGTATTTTGTGATCTGACGTGAGCAATCAATCAGTTTCCTTAGGGGCATGACCTGTATTCAATGTACATAGATGCCTGGCAAAGCTCTTTTTCTCTGCATTCTGCATCCAAATCATCATCATCTGATCTTTGGTTATTGGGATGTGAACCTGCCATCTGACTGGCTGATTTTGAGTTTGTCAGCTCCTGCAACTACACGAGTCATGAGTCACCTACAGCCTGACACCTGACCAACAGATTTAGGACTTGCCAGCCTTCACAACTGTGTGTGCCATTTCCTTTAATTAAATCTCTCTTTCTTTTCTCTCTCTCTCTCTGGGGAAGGGACAGAGGCATACAAAAGTGATAGCTATAGAGTACAGGATTTCTTTGTGAGTTGATAAAATATTCTAAAATTGATTGTGATGATGATTACACATATCTGTAAATACTCTAAAAAACACTGAATTGTACAGTTTAAATGATTAAATTGTATAGCGTGTGAGTTACATCTCAATAAATCTGTGTGGAAACAAAGTAGTGTCTTGTGTGCAATGATTCCTTAACACTTCTGCTTTGAATAAATATCAACAAATCTATGTTACATTTCTTAAAATTAACTCAGGAAAGTAATTAAGTAAATAACTATTCAGGCTTCCAGGGTAAAGGAGTCCTGATGGTGCAGTGGTTAAGTGCTCAGCTGTTAAACAAAAGATCAGTGGTTCAAACCCACCAGCAACTCCATGGGAGAAAAGAACTAGAGATCTGTTCTCATCAAGATTTCAGCCTAGGAAAACCTTTTGGGTCAGGTCTACTCTTTCATATAGAGTTGACATGGACTGGATGACAGACAATAGCAATAGGGAATAGCTGTTGTGTAATGTAGTTGTTAAGTGCTATTGAGTTGGTTCCTACTCATAGCAACCCTGTAAAGGGTTTCCAAGATCCAAAATCAGCACTCATGGAAACAGCAGTTAAGAAATCATGACATTGATCTTCCCCAGGATCTATGAGCTTCAGAGTACAGGGACCCCAGGTTCAAAGGACATACTCCAGTCCTGACTCTTCTTTCTTAGAGATAATAGACCCCTCTTTCTCTGCTCATGTCTCTCTCCTTGTATCTTTGTAAAATGAATGATGTTGCAAGCCACACCCCTGGGAAACTCCCTTACATTGCATCAGGGTTGTGATGAGGTTAAGGGTATTGTCATTCACCCTTTATCATCTTAACTCATGAATCACATCAGATCACATAGTCATCATTATTGTTACATGTTGTCGAGTTGATTCCAACTCATAGTGACCCTATATAGGATTTCCAAGAAGCGGATGGTGAGTTTGAACCACCAATTTTCTTTTCAAACAGACCTGTGGTCAAATGTTTAGCATACAGCTCCACCCCAGGACTCAGATCACATCATATGGTATTGTTACAAAATTGCCATTTTGCATCATTACGTAAATACTAGACTCATAAGAATCATGACCCGACTAAGTATTTGGGGGGGACACATTTCAATCTATGATATATACCCACTTTGGAAAACAGTTTGGCTGTTCCTTAAAAAGTTGAACATAGACTTACCTTTGTTGTTAAGTGCTATCGATTTACTTTATGATTCCTAGGTACAAATCCTAGATATATACCCCAGAGAACTGAAAGCATGTTCACATAAAAACTTGTTTACAAATGTTCATAACAGTATTGTTAATGATAGCCATGGAAGAAGGAAACCAAAGACTCAGAAAAGAAACTATAGCACAGGACAAATACTCTATCTACATGAACCATGGCTTCATCTACCCTGACCAGAAGAATTAGATGATGTCCAACTATCACTATTGACTGTTCTAATCAGGTCAGATTAGATGGACCCTGATAGTGTGGAAGAAAAATATGAAACAGGACCTCGAATTCCTTTTTAAAATAAAGAGGAATAACAACAACAACAAAAAAAAACCAGACCTACTGGACAGGTCAAGACTAGATGACTCCTAGAGACAATTGCTCTAATGTATTCTTCAAACTTTAAACCAAAAGTAATGCCTCAGGTCAGCTTGTAGCTAAATAACAAATTGGCTCAAAAAATAATACATACCACTCATAAGTACTGAGCTTCTTTTTAAAATAATCTATATGAGACCAAGTAGTCAACAATTACTTTAAAAGAAACATAAGAATATAAAGAGGCAGTGAAACTAGATTAATGGAAATGGAACCACCAGGATAGAGATGAGAATGTTCATGCATTAGAAGAATGCAGCCAATATCACTGAACAACTTGTTTAGACATTGTTGAATGGGACCCAAACTATAGTGTAAACCTTCACTGAAAATACAATAAAAAAAATTTTTTTTTTTTAAGTAGAAACAACCCAGGTACTCATCAACTGACAAACAAAATGTAGAATGCCCATAAAATGGAATATTATCAGGCCATAAAAAGGAACAAAGTACTGATATATAACATGGGTGAACCTTGAAAACATTATGCTCCATCCATACTCATCATGGCATTATTTGCAATAGCAAAAAGATGGAAATAATCAAAGTGCCCCTCAATAGATGAATGCATAAATCAACTTTGGTACATATACACAATGAAATGTTACATGTTAAAGAATAATGATGAATCCATGTAACGTCTCACAACAAAGAAGAACCTGAAGGACGTTATGCTGAGTGAATATGTCAATCACAAAAGGACAAATACAGTATGTAACCACTATCACAAGAAGTAAGAAAAAAAAAAAAGATTTACAGAAGGAAAAATGATTTGATAGTTACCAGGGATGGGAGGGGAAGAGAGGGAAAATCACTAACTACATTGTTGTTGTTGTTGTTAAGTGCTATCAAGTCAGTTCCAACTCATAGTGACACTGTATAGGGTTTCTGAGGAGCTGCTAGTGACTTTGAACCACTGACCTTGCATTTCAAGCTGACCTTCTGGTCCAACCCCTTATTTTGCAGCACTATAACGGACATATATTAACTTGGGTTAAGGGAAAGACACACACAATAAGGGGGAGGCCACCACAATATGACCAGGCAAAGGAAAACACTGGGAATAATGCAAGAGTAAAAGGCAACAGCCTTTTAATTTTAATTTGTAAATTTAAGGTAATTTACAAAGGGATACATAGGTAGGAATGTAACCTGAACAGGTGTGGGACAGTATATGGGAATACACCCATTAGTATATCCTAGGGAGCATCAATAATTTCATGGAATGAAAAAATGATGGAATTTTCCATAAACTTTTTTTAAGTTCCCTCGTATAGGTTTAGCTGAAGATATTTCTACATATGTATTTGTATGTGCTACAAATATATCCAGGTATTAGTAGAGTATACAAGTGGCAAAGTTACACAAACTTCTTAGCCATAACCAAACACCTTGAGGGACTGAACCACTGGATTTGAAGGCTTAGGATCATAGACTCAGGGAACATTTAGTTAAATGGCATAGTCTATAAAGACAATATTTTATACCCTACTTTGGTGAGTAGCAACTGGGGTCTTAAAATCCATCTAAGATTTAGCTATTCGTCTCTTCCCACCCAGAGTAAAAAAGAGTGAATAAAATCAAAGACTCAAGGAAACAATTAGTCTAAAGGACAATGCACCACACAAACCACAGCCTCCACTAACCTGACACCAGTGGAACTAGATAGTGACCCATACCAAGCTTCAAATAAGGATCACAATAGAAGGTCCTGAAAAGAATATGAGGAAAATATAGAACCAAATTCAAAATCATAAATAATAATAATAAGATTCTATGGTCTGAATCAGACTGGTGGAACCCCTGAGACTATGTTCCTTAGATACTCTTGAAACTTGCAACTGAACCCACTCCCAGAGATCACCTTTCAGCCAAACAACTGACATGCCTAGAAAGTGAACAACAGACAATATTATTTAATAATATTAACGAGGAATGTGATCCTTAGAACAATCAACTTTATGAGACTAAAAAGGCAGCATTTGCCCCAAAAGTAATGTTCAGAGGACAGAAAGAAGCAGGAAGGATGGCAAATGGAAGCAGAAAACTCAGGGAGGAAGTGAGAAGAGTGTTGTTACACCAAGGGAACGGCAATTCATGTCATGAAACAAAATGTGTATAAATTGTTGAATGGGAAACTAATTTGCTCTGTAAACTTTCACCCAAACCACTATTTAAAAAAATATTTTAATTATGCTCAGTGAAATGAGTCAGACAAAAAAGTCACATATTAAATGATACCATTTATATGAAATGTCTAGAAATGTCCAGAATAGGTAAATTGATAGATTAATGGTTTCCAAGAGCTAGGAGTAGCAGGAGATGGGGTGGCTGCAGTGGTGGTGGAATGCCGCTGAGTCAGTTCTGACTCATACCGACCCTGTATAAGGTTTCCAAGGCTATAAATGTGTATGAGAGTAGACAAACCTCATCTTTCTCTCAGGAGTGACTGGTAGATTCGAACTGCTGACCTTTAGGTTGGCAATCCAGCACGTAACTACTACACTACAAGGGTGTAGTGGAGAGTGACTCTTAATGTGCATAGGATTTCTGTTGGGGTAATGACAATATTTTGAATTTAGATAGTGATAATGATTACATCATTTTGTTAGTACACTAAAAACTGAATTATACACCTTAAAAGAGAGAATTTTTAAATTTTGAAGTTGTCAAAAACACAACATACCAAAACCTTGGGACACAGCAAAAGCAGTGCCCAGAGAGCAATTTATGGCAATAAATGCACACACCCAAAAAGAAGAAAGAATCAAAATCAACACCTTAATCTAACATCTCCAACAATTAGAAAAAAAGCAGCAAAGTAAGCCTACAGCCACAAAAAGAAAAGAAAAAAAACAAAAGGTGTGGTGGTGGTATGCTGTCGAATAGGTTATTACTCATAACAACCCTGTATAGGGTTTCCATGCTTGTAAAACTTTATGAGAGCAGAAAGCCTCATCTTTCTCCTGCAGATCAGCTAGTGGATTCAAACTGCTGACATATGGTTATCAGCCCAACATGCCAACCTGCTACACTACCAGGGCTCCTTTAATAAAGCTTGTTCTTGTTGTTATTAAGTGCTATTGAGTCCGTTCCAACTTATAGCAACCCTGTATAGGATTTCCAAGGAGCAACGGGTAGTTTTGAACCACCACCTTGTGGTCTAATATTTACCTTACAGGGCCTCACCAGGACTCTTTAATAAAGGATAGAGCATAAATAAATGAAAATGAAAACAGAGAAAAAAAATAGAAAGAATAAACAAGACAAGAAACTGACTCTTTAAAGGGATTAATAAAATTGACAAACCATTGGCAAATCTAACAAAAGAAATGAAGGAAAAGATGCAAATAACATGATTAAGAAATTATATAGATGACATCACAACAGAAGCAACACAAATAAAAAGAATAATAACACAATACTATGAAGAATTGTACTTCAACAAATTTGAAAATCTAGAAGAAGTATACAAATATCTAGAAACACATGACTTACCTAAACTAACACAGACTGAAGTAGAAAACTTGAACAGACCTATAACAAAAGAAATTAATCAAACCATTAAAAGACTCCCAACTAGAAGAAACCGACAAGACACAAAGCACAAAAACACAAACTCAGCACAAGAAGGCATGCAGAACAAAGGAACAAACAACACTACCAAAAAAGTAATATAATGTAATTATACCTATGGATAATTACATTGAATGTCAATGGATTGAATGCACCAGTGAAGAGACAGAGTGGCAGAATGGATAAGAAAACAAGATCCTTCAATATGCTGCCTGCAAGAGACACATCTTACACACAAAGACAAAAACAGACTAAAAGTTAAAGGATGGAAAAAAATATACACCAAGCTACCTGTAACAATAAACCAGCATGAGTGGCGATTCTAATCTCTGATAAAGTAAACTTTCAGACAAAAACTAGCATAAGTGATGAAGAAGGACACTATCTCATGATCAAAGGGTCAACTGAGCAAGACAACATAACCATAATAAATATCTATGCTCCCAATGAAAAAGCACCAACATATATGCAGCAAACTTTA
>NW_006408571.1:11887363-11905963 GCF_000296735.1 Chrysochloris asiatica
CAACTGATTGGAAGAGATCCATATTTGTGCCCATTCCAAAGACACAATGGAATGTGAAAATCATGTTACAGTATCATTAATACCACATGCAAGTGAAATTTTGCTAAATGTAATTCAAAAACAGCTATAACAGTACATCGACAGGAAACTGTCAGTGAGTTAAGCCTGATGCAGATGAGAACATGAAACAAGGGGTATCATTGCTGATGTCTGATGGATCCTGGCTGAAAAGCAGAGAATACCAGAAAGTTGTTTACCTGTTCTTTATTGACTACACAAAGGCTTTTGATTGTGTGGATCATGACAAGCTATGGACAACATTGCAAAGTATGACTATTCTGAAACACTTACATTAATTATGCTCATGAGAAACCTGTATATAGACCAAGAGTTGGTCCTTCAAAAAGAACAAGGGGATACTGTTTAAAGTCAGGAAGGTTGTGTGCCAGGACTGTATTCTTTCACTATACTTACTCAGTCTGTATCCTGGAAAAATAATCCAAGAAGTCAGATTATATGAAAAAGAACATGACTTCAGGATTGGCAGAAGACTCATTAACAACCTGCAATATGCATATGATACAACCTTACTTGCTGAAAGTGAAGAGGTCATAAAATACTTACTGATGAAGATCAAAGGCCACAGTCTTCAGTATGGGTTGCACTTCAATGTAAAGAAACAAAAATCCTCATCACTGGACCAATAAATAACATTCTGATAAATGGAAAAAAGATTGAGGTTGTCAAAGACATAATTTTGCTTGGATTCACGATCGACACTCGTGGAAGCAGCAGTCAAGAAACCAAATGATCGATGCTACATTGATTTCTTACATTGCTGATGAGACTATAAAATGGTTCAACCACAGTAGAAAATGGTGTGGCACTTTCTCAGAAAGTTGAAAATAGAAATACGATATGACACAGAAATTTTATACACAAGAAATAAGCGCCAGGACACAAGTAGATATATGCATACCGATGTTCACCACAGCACTATTCACAATAGCAAAAAGATGGAGACAGCCTAAATGCTCATCATTGGAGGAATGGATAAACAAACTTTGTACATACACACAATAGAATACTATGGTGAAGAATAAAGATGAATTTGCAAAACACCTCATAACATAAATGAACCTGGATG
The DNA here is from genome assembly GCF_000296735.1 of Chrysochloris asiatica. Taxonomy (NCBI): domain Eukaryota; kingdom Metazoa; phylum Chordata; class Mammalia; order Afrosoricida; family Chrysochloridae; genus Chrysochloris; species Chrysochloris asiatica. The sequence continues at coordinate 11,888,511 of NW_006408571.1, forward strand.
GCATTATGCTGAGTGAAATTAGTCAATTACAAAAGGACAAATATTGTATAAGACCACTATTTTAAAAACTCAAGAAAAGGTTTCCATATGAAAAGAAGCATTTTTTGATGGTTACCAGAAGTGGGAGAGAAGGGAGAGTAAGTAATTCACTTGGCGAGAGGTTAGACAAATGTTAACTCAGGTGATAGGGAGGGCAATATTTAAGAAGGAAGCAGTTGACAGAATAATGATGAAGGCAGGTAAAGACACAGGTAGGTATACAAGAACTAAAAAGGATAGAAGTAAATAGACATATATACACAACCTTGGAACGACATTGTTCTGTAGATAAATACATGGACAAAGACATAGGCTGAATAGGTATGGAAGGAACAGTGTACACACATATATATATCCCACAAATATATAAGAGTCTGAAAGAGGATATTTGTATAAGGGAACAACAGGAGGAAGCAGGACAACTGTTCTTACATGGAAGGGATTGCAATCACTAAAATGAAACAAAGTGTGATTTGTTGAAAGTAAAACCAATTATCTTGTCTGTAAATATTCACTCAATTCACAGTTTAAGAAGAAAAAGAAAGAGAAAGAGCATTCTGCTTAAACCTTTTAAAAAATACAAAAGAAGTTCCTGGCATTAAAAACATATATCCTTTCTTTAAAAGTATCAAAAGAGAAGGAAACTGAAGATTTTGCTTCTCTAAATTAAAGGCAGTATCCATAGTACACCTCCTGATTCTAGTCATTCCACTAATTCTGCCTATTTTCCTCAGTTTACAATTTTTTTCATTGTGGATGCATATATGTATGAAAGTGTATGCAAAACACAGTCTTTTTCATACCATGTTAACACAATAAAAGGAAGAAATCAAAGAGCATATTGCACTAGGCAAATATGTCAGTATGAGGACTAAGGTGCACCTGACCCAAGCCATAGTATTTTTAATTGCTTCATATTCATGTGAAAGTTGGACAATGAATAGGAAAGACTATAAAAGAATTGATGCCTTTGAGTTTTGGTCGTGGAGAATATTTAAACAAACTGCCAGAAGAACAAACAAATCTGTGTTGGAAGAAGTAGTCAGAATGTTCCTTAGAAGCCAGGATGATGAGACATCATCTCTTATACTTCAGACATATTATCAGGAGGAACCAGTGCCTAGAGAAGGTCACAGAAAAAGAGGAACACCCCAAATAGATGAACTGGTACAGAGGCAGCGCCAATGGGCTCAAGCATAACGATCATGAGGATGGCATAGGGCAGGGCAGTGTTTTGTTGTGCATCGGGTCACTATGAGTTGGAACCAAGTCAATAGCACCTAACAACAACAACAGCAACAAGAAAGATGGAAGCCAAAGTCTCAAAGAAGAAACTAGTCTATAACGGGGAAGAGGCAGCAAGATGGCAGATTGGCAGAAAGGCTGTACACCAAAGATAATATGATTCTAACACCTAGAAAATCCCAAAGACTCAGCAAGAAAATTATTGGAACCTCATTGAAATATTCAGAAAGCAGCAGTGTACAAGATCAATATACAAAAATCAGTTGAATTCCTCTATACTAATAAAGACAGCTCTGAAAAGTCTTGGTGTGGCATAGTAGGATAAGCACTGGAACCCAAGGTCAATTTGAACTGCAAGTTCAGCAGATTGAAATCACCAACTGCTCCTTGGAAACCCTATACAGAGTCACTATAAATTAGAACTGACTCCACAGCACTTAACAACAATGAAAGGGAAATTAGGAAAACAATACCATTTACAATAACAACCCAAAAGATGAAATACTTAAGAATAAAAATAACCAGAGAAACAAAATACCTATACAAAGATAGCTACAAAATACTACTGCAAGAAACCAAAAGAGACTTACAAAAATGAAAAAATGTCTGTCCATTCTCATGCATATGAAGACTGAACACTATGAAAATACCAACATTACTCAAAACAATCTATAGATACAGCACAATCCCAATCCAGATTCTAAGAGATGGAAAAACTAATCATTAACTTTATATGGAAAGTAAAGAGACCTTGGATAAGTAAATCCTTGCTTAAGAGGAAGAAAAAGTTGGAGGCCTTTCACTCCCATATCTCAAAATTTACTATGTAGCCACTGAGGTCAAAACACCTTGGTACTAGTACAATGAAAGATACATAGATCATTGGAACAGAATTGAGAACTCAGAAGTAAATCCATTCACATATAGTCAAAGGGCCAAAACATATAAAATGGGGAAGAGGCAGTCTTTTCAACAAATGGTGCTAAATTGATCATCCCTATCAATCCAGTACACTGAAGAGATAAGCATGTTCCTTGATATGAAGAATTTTCCATTCCAATTGGAATGTTGAGCAACTGCATTCATAAGCAAAAGTCCAGTCCAACAAATTGTTGCAATTGATACTTGCTCAAAGTAGCAGATATCTTTATCTTCATGCAGTCCGGTTTTGGTCAGCTCAACCCTAGCCATTCGAGCTAAGTTAAGTGGGTACGAGGTATATTTGGGAGTTCACACACATGTCCCTGTACTTCAAACCAGCTAGCACCCTCACTCTCAGCTCTAGCCCCCATGGACTAGGTCAGTGCATGTGGGCTCAGGAGTTCACACAACTCCCTAAACTTTGAACCAATCAGACCTCCTGCTCCTCTTATCTCAAGGTCAATGGGTGCCAACAGAACATGTCCAGACTCAGCCTGTGTCTTCATTGCTACATTTCCCCCAGGACTACTCCCACGTAGATCCTGGTTGTCATCGGCATGCATATGACTCACTGGTTCCTTTTAAATTTCAGTCCTAGAAAGGGGCTTTCTCTGATGGGTCCATTTCCCTTTCCTTGATGCCTCTGAAACTCAAAACACCAAGCTGTCCATTTATTTGATTTGCTTGAATCTCCAGTTCTTCCATCAGTTCTAGGTTGGTCTGCATGTCTTTTCAAATGCAAATCCACCAACGCTGAAGTTCTGGGTAGGGGTCAGGATTCCACCTAAAGTACCTGTACTTTACAAAGGCTTAAAGCAAAAAGCCCATTCTTTCCCCCACCCCCAACCTCATCCTCACTCCTAATCTCATTCTCACCCTCCTGGCCTACCCCCCACCCCCCAGCAAATTCTATCTTTCCTTTTAGAAAATTCAATCAAACATAGACTGAGGGCAGATGATTACAAACTCTGTAATCATCACATCCAATATTCATTTCTATCACACATGCTTGTCTATAATAGGTAGGAGAAACTAACATCCAGAAGGCAGTCAAACACATAAACCTTTTAAAAACACTCCAAGTTCAATCTTTTCCTCTGTGTTGGACTAACCCATTCATATGCATATGACCTTGGGTCTCTGGCAGTAGGCCCAGGCCTCCTATGTCCATCCTTTTTAACCAGCCTGACATTGGCGCCAGACAACTCCAGAAGCTACAGCTCTCCCTTGAGTTGAAACACTGTATCCCTTTCCTCTTCATTCTTTCTCCCACAAAAACCTCATCATTTCATAGTTTTAGAGCCATTGCAATGAATCCTGCTCACAGCACCAACTGCTTAAACCAAGTGAGGACCATGTCTGACTTCCTCTGACTCACAAGAGGAAAAGAGGACCAAACTCAAAATCAGCCTGAGGCTGATTCTTATGAAGCAGAGGTCAGACATATCTCCACTCTATATCTGATTCAAAATGAATTAACTTCTTGTGCATATAGAATGGTGCTAGTACATAATTAGCACCATTCTATATGTACAAGAAGTTAATTCATTATAAACAATGGATGCTATAGCCAAGTAGGGATTCTCTCCTGAAACACCAGTTGAGAAAGACTGTGACAAACACTAATAGCATCTTCCACCCAGCCCCAGCTACTGTGGCCTCAAACTCAGGTTATTTAATAATAGCAGACTTTTTCCTGATTTCACATCCATAGGGGAAAGATGCAGTATTTCCACCTAAGTCATATTTCTCTTTTATATTTTTATCACTACCTTTGTCAAGTTCAGTATATAACAAATCATCGTTTTGTAACTTTTTCTTTTCTAACCACAAACAGATATCTTTAAAAATGTTTCTAATTGTCTATGATCTACAATTTCTAAGTATTTTGCATATCATATCAGGTGCATAAATTCTGAGAAATCCTATCCCTATGAACTAATGACCAAAAAGATAATGTGAATTTTGAAAACGTTTGCTTGACTCTACTAAGAAGATAAACAAATGCTAAAGACAGTAAGGTCTTTGTGTTATGTGCCTACTGAAAACTCTTCAACGATACATTGTACTGAGCCACAGCAAATAATGACAGAGAATCTCATTCCACGCTATGTGGATCAGCATAATTAAAGAATATTTTCCATGCTAACATTGAAGAGCCAGTTTATTCAGGTTGGTGACTTGATCTTTCTCTTTTTAGAACAGGAGTGACAATGATTTTAAAAAATAAAACTTTCTGAAAGAGAAAATATATCTCAACACAGAAATACATTAGACCATTTATCACATTACAGTATACAATAAACCATGGGTAGGCCAATGTTTTCTGTAAAAGGCTAGATAATATCTTAGACTTTGTGGGCTACAAAGTCCCTAGCAACTACTCAGCTCTGCTGTTGTAACACAAAAGCAGTCATAAAACGTAAGACAAAGAATGAGCATGATCAAAAGAGAAAACAAATCTTTACAACGAGATCATTACTACTCCCTCCATACACAGAGTAGACAGGGAGGGGCAACTTGAACATTGGCTACCCAAAATGGGGTGCTACAAAGGCAAGAAGTGACTGGTTTACAAGCTTTCAAGAGGGAGCCTAGATCTAGAGGGTGCGGAGGAAGGTAGAATCTCCACTGAGTAGTTATACAACAGTAGTTATCCAATCTGTCTGGGTGGAGCTGATGAAAGGAGATTGGGATAGCACTCACGTGGTACAATAATGAATAATTACTATCAGGACTGACTGTGAGGGTTGGAAATGTAAAGGTAGACATTTTGTAGCAAAAGGAGGGGAGTAGTTGACTTTGCAGGCCAGAAGCAGAGGTCCCTGGGACAGTCAAGGGAGAAAAGCAGAGTGATGTCCCAGAGATGGAGGCAGAGACGATGACATGGAGAGCGATGACATGGAGAGCGTCTGGGGGCTCTAGACCCAGAGAGAGAGAGGAGCCAAGCCATGTGCTGGTTTGCAGGGGGTACCCTTTGGTTGGCTGGTGATGCATGGAGGGGATTGTAACCATGGCAATGTAACAATATATAACAGGATGAATGTAAAGCTAATGTTCTTCCATGTAAACTATCACATAATTCACAATAAAACAGTTAAAAAAAATAATGAAAATGACTGTGTTCCAATAACACTTTATCTATGAACACTGAAATTTGAATTTCATATTTTCATGTGACATTAATCTTCCGTTTTTAATCACTTAAAAAGTAGAGACAATTTTATTAGGACAAATCAGACAGTGGCAGGTTTTGGCCTACAGATCACGTTTAGTCAACAGCGCATGCAGTGTGGCCTATGTTATGTAAGATATTTAAAATGATAGGTTCCAAATTTCTCATTTAAAATCTTATACTAGACATAATTTCTACTTTTTGGGTAAATATAATCACACAAGAAGAAGATATATATATATATATATAATTCCCTACTTAAAGGGAAAAACAAAAGGAGTCCTGGATTAAACATTGGGTTACTAGACAACAGATTGGTGGTTCAAACCTACTGTCACTCCACAGGAGAAAGCTAAAGTAGTCTGTTTCCCTAAAGATTTACAGACTAGGAAACCCTAAAGTGCAGCTCTACCTTGTCCTGTAGTCACTGTCAGCTGACATTGACTTGACATCAGTGAGTTGTTAAAAAAAATCTGTAAAACTAATGTTTCACTTTAAAATATATAATTTTGAAACATGAATATTTAAACAAATATTAAATTTTTTATTCTAAGCATAATTTTTAATTATGCATATAAAATAATATGCATAAATTTGTTGTATAACTTCTCAGTTTTTGCTTTAAGGGAAAAAAAAGACAATGAAGGAAAAGTTTATAAATTTCTCAGTACCTTTTATAAAAGTTGCAACTGACACTAGGGATCACTCCTTGCATGTTCAGTCACCAATTCTAAGTACAACAAGAATTATACCTAGGAATTAAAATTTACCTAGATAAATTCTGTCTGTTTTTTTTGTTTTTGCTATTTTAAAATACACAATTACATCATAGAACACTGTGGCTTCTATAATTTGGGACAATTCTCAAATGCAAACTCCTGCTTCCATAATATAAGAAAGCAAAAATCATCATAATCATCATCCAGTAAAAAAAAATTTAGTCTGATTTACCTTGATAAAAGTAAATGATTCACTGTTGCATTCATAGACTGTTTTAATCTTCAGTAGTTCCTACTAAGGACAAAATAAATTTAGCATTGCCTTATATCTGAGTTTTCCAAAGCAAGGTATTAATACAAGATTATTAAATTGGCAAAGTCCAGGAGCTTAAAGGAAAAGAAATTGAATATAAAATGTGTGCCAACTTTATCCTCTCTAATTTACAACAGCTTCAAGTATTGAGACCTAATTGGTTTCTTCAGTCTCCCCATGATGAACACAGTGTAATCTTTTTCAACATCCCTCAGTGCCGTCTTTTGCTCAGTGCTTCACACTGCAATGTATAAGATCATTTCTTCCATCTTCAATCATTTGTGTGTCCCACGATTTCATTTCATTATCATAATGAATTTTATTATCTTTAGCAAGTTGAATATATACTTGATTTTGAGAACTAGACAGATGTTTCCAATTATCATTTACATCCTTGGTTTCTTGGAAGCTTTCAGATAATTAAAATGTTATAAGCTGAGAGAGGTCTTTTCAGTTTTGCAAGTATTGTTAATTTCTCTCTTTTTCATTAATGCTTTCCTTTTAAAACATTTTTGCATGATTTCTTTTTTCCATAAATACACTCTGACTTGGAGTTAATTATTCCTGGATTCTGTTTCTCTCTTCTTGGTATGCCTACCAGCCCACCCTGTAAGCATCTTCATTTACCTTTTTCTCTGAATCGGGGAAGCTCCCTCCATTGCTGAGCGATTTTTAAAATTAGTTCTAAATTTTTCAGGTCTGGGTTCTGAACTTTAAATTTGAGTAGTAGTTCTATAGAAAATCGAAGGTGTGAACTCAAGGGTTTCTTTGGATAACTGCCCAAGGGGGATGAAAACACCTTGATACACTCACAAAACTGAGAGGAAAACGCAGCTGACTTTCACAGCTTCACAGTTTCTCTCTGGACTAATACTTAGCACTCCCGGAGAAGCGCCCTCATGCTTGTGGACAACTCAGTAACCTGGCTCTGATCTTGTAGTCTCCTGGCACGAAGAAACAACCCCAATAAAGACAATTCGTGCTCGTGAGGGTATCTCCCAAGTTTGTTATCATGTCCACTGCTCGGGAGGCATTATCACCTCTATCCCTTAAACCCTTACATTCCTTCCTGTATCTTCACCTCTCTTCATCATTCTGTCAATATCCCTCTTCTTGTATATTTTCCTCCCTGTCACTCAAGTTAGCATGTGTCTACTCTCTAGCCAATGAATTGCTCTCCCTTCCTTCCCAACCATGGTGACAATCAAAGAATGTTTCTTTTAACATGAAAAGCTTTTGAGTTTTACAATAGTGATCTCATACAATATTTGCCTTTCTGATGGACTAATTTTGCTCTACCACTTGTCTGTCACTTTGTCCTACTGTGGTGTTGACTTGTGTGTTGCTGTGATGCTGGAAGCTATGCCACCGGTATTTTAAATACCAGCAGGCTCACCCATGGTGGACAGGTTTCAAATGAGCTTCCAGACTAAGATAAACTAGGAAGAAGGAGAGGTGGACTACTTTTGAATGTTTAGCCACTGAAAATGTTATGCGTAGCAGCAGAACATTGTCATATACAGTGCTGGAGCATGAGACCTCAGGTTGGAAAGCACTCACAATACGGAAGAGCTGCCTCCTCAAAGTAGAGTTCACCATGATGAAGGAAATGGAATAAAGCTCTCCGGACCTTCAATGACTAGTGGGAAATAACTCAAAATGAGGAAAAATGGCTGTAAACATCCATTAATCATTAGAAAATGGAATGTATAAACTATGAGTCTAGGAAAATTGGAAGTTGTCAAAAATGAAATGGAATGCATAAAGATCAACATCCTAAACATTAATAAGGTGAAATGAACAAGTATAGGCCATTTTGAATCAGATAATCATATGGTTTACAACAAATTGAAGAGGAATGGTGTCGCATTCATCATCAAAAAGAACATTTCAAGATCTTTCTTGAAGTATAATACTGTCTGTAATGAGGATAATAGCCATATGCCTACAACAAAGACCAGTTAATACCACTATTATTCAAATATATGCACCAACTACTAAAGCCAGTGATATGAAATTGAAGAATTCTACCAACTTCCTCCCACCACTTGTCTGTCAGTTTGTCGTACTGTAGTGGTTTGTGAGTTGCTGTGATTCTGAAAGCTATGCCACCAGTATTTTAAATACCAGCAGGGTCACCCATGGTGGACAGGTTTCAGATGAGCTTCCAGATGAAGATAGACTAGGAAGAAGGAGTGATGAACCACTTCCAAATATTTAGTGACTGAAAACCTTATGAATAGCAGAGAAACACTGTCAGATATAGTGCCAGAAAATGAGCCCCTCAGGTTGGAAGGCACTCAAAATGCGACTGGGGAAGAGCTGCCTCCTCAGAGTAGAGTTGACCATGATGATGCGAATGGAGTAAAGCCCATGGAGAACCTTCATTGGCTGATGGGTCACAACTCAAAATGAAGAGAAACAGCTGTAAACATACATTGAAAATTGGAACATGAAAGGTACGAAGTATGAATCTGGGAAAATTGGAACTTGTCAAAAATGAAATGGAATGCATAAACATCGATATCTAAGGCATTAGTGAGCTGAAATGGACTGGTATTGGCCATTTTGAATCTGATGACCACATGGTTTACTATGCTGGAAATGACAAATTGAAGAGGAATGGTGTTGCATTCATTGTCAAAAAGAACATATCCAGATCAATCATGAGGTACAATGCTGTCAGTGATAGGATAATATTCATGCGCCTACAGGGAAGACCAGTAAATACCACTATTATTCAAATTTGCACACCAACCACTAAAGCCAGTGAGAAAGAAATAGAAGAACTCTACCAACTTCTTCAATCTGAAATTGATCAAACATGCAATCAAGATGTATTGATCATTATTGGTGATTGGAATGTAAAGGTTGGGAGCAAAGAGGAAGGAGCAGTAGTTGGAAAATATGGCCTTGGTGATAGAAATGATGCTGGAGATCACATGATAGAATACTGCAAAGCCAATGATTTGTTCATTCCAAATACCTTCTTTAGAGAGCATAAGAGACAATTACACACATGGACCTCACCAGATGGAATACATAGAAATCAAATTGACTACATCTGCGGAAACAAATGAAGGAAACGCTCCATATCATCAGTCAAAGCAAGGCCAGGGGCAGATTGTGGAACAGACCACCAATTACTCATATGCAAATTCAAACTGAAACTGAAGAAAATGAAAACAAGTCTAAAAGAGCCAAAATATGACCTTGAATATATCCTACCTGAATTTAGAGATCATCTGAAGAACAGATTTGATATATTAAACAATAAAGACTGAAGACCAGAAGAGTTGTGGGATGACATCAAGAACATCATACATGAAGAAAGCAAAAAGTCATTAAGAAAACAAGAAAGAAGGAAAAGGTCAAAATGGAAGTCAGAAGAGACCCTGAAACTTGCTCTCCAACATAGAGATGCTAAAGCAAATGGAAGAAATGAGGAGGTCCAAGAACTGAACAGAAAATTTCAAAGATCAGCTCGAGAAGATAAAGTCATATTATAGGAAAATGTGCAAAGATCTGGAGTCAGAAAACTAAAAAGGAAGAACACGATCAGCATTTCTCAAGCTGGAGGAACTGAAGAAACAATTCAAGCCTCGACTTTCGTTATTGAAAGATTCTCTGGGCAAATTATTGAATGATGCAGAAAGCATCAAAAGAAGATGGAAAGAATACACAGAGTCACTGTACCAAAAAAGGAAATGGTTGATGTTCAACCATTTCAAGAGGTAGCATCAAGAGCCATACTGAAGGAGGAATTCCAAGGTGCAGTGATGGAATTGGCAAAGAACAAGGCACTGGGAATTGATGGGATAAAAATTGAAATCTTTCAAGAAAATGAGGTGGCACTGGAGGCACTCACTCATCTCTGCCAAGAAATTTGGAAGACAACTATCTGACCAACTGATTGGAAGAGATTCATATTTGTGCCCACCTCAAAGAGAGGTGACCCAACGAAATGCAGAAATCATCAGACAATATTTTTGATATCCCATGAAAGTAAAGTTTTACTAAAGGTGATACAGAAATGGCTGCAAGCATACATTGACAGAGAACTTCCAGAAGTTCAAGCTAGAATCAGAAGAGGACGTGGAACGAGGGATATCATTGCTGATGTCTGGTGGCTCTTGGCCGAAAGCTGAGAATATCAGAAAGGTGTTTACCTGTGCCTTATTGACTATGCAAAGGCTTTTGATTGTGTGGATCATGACAAGCTATGGACAACATTACGAAGTATGAGTATTCCAGAACACTTAATTGTGCTCATGAGGACTCTGTACCTGGACCAAGAAGCAGTTGTTCAAACAGAACGTGAGAACACTGAATGGTTTAAAATTAAGAAAGGTGTGCGACAAGGTTGTATTCTTTCACCATACTTATTCAATATGTATGCTGAGCAAATAATCTGATCTGAGAAGCTGGGGTTATATGAAGAAAAATGTGGTATCATGATTGGAGGATGACTCATTAACAACCTGTGATATGCAGATAATACAACCTTGCTTGCTGAAAGTGAAGAGGACTTAAAATATTTACTGATGAAGATCAAAGAGCACAGCCTTCGGTATGGATTGCATCTCAATGTAAAGAAAACAAGAATCCTCACCACTGGACCAAGAACAACATTCTTATAAACGGAGAAGAGATTGAAGTTGTCAAGGACTTCATTCTTCTTGGATCAACTATCAACACTCACGGAAGCAGCAGTCAAGAAATCAAACAATGTATTGCATTAGGCAAATCTGCTGCACAAGACCTTTTTAAAGTATTGACGAGCAAAGGTGTCAGCTTGAGGACTAAGGTGTGCCTGACCCAAGCCATGGTATTTTCAATAACCTCATATGCATGCGAAAGCTGGACAGTGAATAAGGAAGACCATAGAAGAATTGATGCTTTTGAGTTATGGTATTGGAGGAAGATATTGAAAGTGCCATGGGCTGCCAAAAGAACTAACAGATCTGTGTTGGAAAAAGTGCAGCCAGAGTGCTCCTTGGAGGCCAGGATGGCCAAACTTCGTCTCTCATACTTTGGACATATTGTCAGGAGGGACCTTCACTGGAGAAGGATATCATGTTTGGTAAGGTGAAGGGTCAGAGAAAAAGAGGAAGACACCCAGTAAGATGGATTGGCAAAGTGGCAGCATCAATGGGCTCAAATGTGGCAATAATTGTGAGGTTGGTCCAGGACCAGGCAGTGTTTCATTCTGTTGTACAGAGGATCGCTAGGAGTTGGTACTGACTCAATGGCATCTAACAACAACAACAACAATGAGCAAAATATTAAATGATACAGAAAACATCAAAAGCAGATGAAGGGTATACACAGAGTCACTGCACCAAAAAGAAATGGTTGATGTGCTATACCATTTCAAGAAATAGCATATGACCAAGAACCGATGGTACCAAAGAAAAAAGTCCAAACTGCACTCTCCATTGAGAGTGACGTTGTCTGTTGGATTTGTATGTTGTTGTTAAGTGCCATTGAGTCGATTCTGACTCATAATGACCCTGTATAGGGTTTCCAAGGAGCAGCTGGTAGGCTTGAACTGCCAACCTTATGGTTAGCAGGCCAGTGTTCATCATACAGTGACACACCATTGGATTTGTATGCTTGTTAGGTTTTTTTTTAATTTAGAAATTTATTCTGTGCAATCCACAAAGTTTATATAGCTTTAGTTTAAAAAACCAAAAACCTGAAAAATGAAAACCAAGACACTATTTCGAAGTCTGGGGCCTTCCAGCCTTCCAAATATCAGAGCTCTGAAAACTGTATATGCCAATTGGAAGAACAAAACAAAATTATTCATGAGCCATGACATTTCAAAAAAACAAAACTTTATGTGACTTGAAGGATCCTTCCAGGGACTAGTTAATTGCCTTTACAAAAGAGGAGAGAGAGCGGAAAAAAAGAAGAAGAACCCAACAAAACAGAATAGAATCAGATTCTAGGGTTCCAAATGCACTTGCTTGACACCAATATAAGACCACAGTGTCCTGGCAAATAACATGCTTTCATTTCCGGTCTCATCTGAGAGCTCAAATCCTGATTCACTTCAGCAGAGACTCCACAGGCAACAGAAAAGATGGTGGCATTAAAATGTACATTTCTTGACAAGTGTATGGTAGCACAGCAAACTCTTAGGAATTAGTTTTGATAGTAAATTTTGGGGGTTTTAGGATGTTGCATTTTATTATTTTTTTATTGTAATGAAATTATGCATATTTTTAAAATGTTCATTTATACTTTTGTGGTAGTTCAACAGTGATCTTATTTCTGGGCAAACTTACCAGTATAAGGTAAGAAGCGTAACTTAAATGGTGTTATCTAAAGTTCAAATGAGAAAAATTTAAAGAAAAGAAAAGCTGCTTGGACTAGCCAGGGGCATTTATTAAAGAAACCATAAGAATGAGTAGGAAACTTGGATCCCAATCCATTTACATCCTTGGACAGAGATCTGTTCAAGGAATGGCGTCTCCATGCCCTAGACACCCTCCCCAATAGGCCTTCACTTTTCATTACAGGGTTGAACTGTGCAATTTCAGCAGATACAAAATCTATCCTGGACACAGAAGACACTATACCAGTATCAATGGGAAGGTTTTCCAGTTTCTTAGTGCAAAATGGGAGTCTGCATTCCCTTCCAAGAGGAACCTTCAGCAGATAAACTGAACTGTCCTCTATAGAAGAAAGCACAAAAAGGGGCAATTGGAAGAAATTCAAAAAAAAAGAACCCGCCATGCAGTCAAATTCCAGAGGGCCATCACTGGTGCATCTCATGCTGATAGAATGGCCAAGAGAAATCAGAAGGCTGAAGTTAGGAAGGCACAACGAGAACAGTCCATCAGGATGGCCAAGAAAGCAAAAAAAAGGCCAAGAAAGCATCTAAAAAGACAGCAAATGGCTGCTGCTAAGGTTCTCACACAGGGAGTGCCTGAACAAAAGATTGTGAAGTCTGTGAGAATTTCTGCTCCCTGAGCTGGTGGAAAGCACTAAATTGGCAGATGAGACTTTTAAGTACCCAACTACAAAAAAAGAGTGATAAGAATACCAGCCATATTTAAACTGCTTTTTTAAAAAAAAAAAAAAAAAAAAAAGGGGGTGGGGGTTGGGCTTAAAATTTTCATTCTAAATTTCACTCTAAATGAAAAAATGTCACTAATACACTGTAAATCCATACCCAAGTTCACCATCTAAAATCTAAAACTCAAACATATTTTTTTAATCAATTTTGAAATTGATGTTGTTGCACCTGTATCTCTTGCGTTCTATTTTTAGTCTTATAGATCTGTTTTACTTTGGGTTGAGTCTAGGTGATATTGTCATGTATGTTAATTTTAGGTTGTTGTCTGCTTCTCTGTCCAAAGAATTACCTTTAGCATTTTTTAAAAGGTTAGTCTAGTTTTTACAAATATTTAAAAATTTTTGTTTGTCTGAATATGACCTCATTTTGCCATTATATTTGATAGACAGTTTTGCAGGATATATGATTCTTAGTTGGCATTTTTTTTCTTTTCAGGGTTTTATATATGTCATTTCACTATCTTCTTGTCTGCATGGTTTCTGCTGAGAAATCAAAGCCGAGCTTTATTAGTTCTCCTTTGTAGATAACTTTTAGGTATTTGAGCTGCTTTCAGGTTTCTTTTCTTGTCTTTGTTTTGGAAAGACTGATTAAAATATGTCCTGTTGTTTTTCTTTTGGTATCTATCCTGATTGGAGTTTGTTCAACTATATTTTTGTGACTTCAAAGAATATTTCTCAAGACTCTATATGTTGATTTAGCTCAGCAGGGTGGTTGTCATTTGGGGATCTCTCTTTTATTTAGTTTTTTATTGTGAATTGGGTGAAGGTTTACAGAGAAAAACAGTTTTCCATTCAACAATGCATACACCTTTTGTTTTATGTCATTGATTGTCATGAACTTGTAATGTCAAAATAATTATTATAGCATCTTTATGTGTTTCTTTCCAGAATTGCTATATATACTTTTAAATTGTCAGCATGGCACCAGACTTTTAGCTTCATTTGAACCAACTGTCGCACCAGTTGCCATCAAGGACTCATGGCAACCTCATTTCTGTCAGAGTAGAACTGTGCTCCGTTGGGTTTTCAATGATTGATTTTTCAGAAGTAAAATGCCAGGCCTTTCTGCCAAGGCAAATCTAGGTGGACTCAAACCTTCAACATTTTGGTTAGCAGCCTAGTGCATTAACTGTTTGTACTACCCAAGAACTCTTACTACCGTACAAATCCTCAGAATGAAGTCAGCATAGAAGGTAGGGAGCCAAGAAATATAACTTAAATTCTGATGCTATTAATTAAGCCTCTGTATCAATCCTGCTACCTGAAACCAGTCCTACTTCTGAACTGTTCAGCTATTACTCAATACATTTCCATTGTGTTAAAGCCTGTTGGATTTTCTTTTCTGCCGCTTGTACATCCAAGCAACTCCTCATACAAGTTCTCTATCCCCAGTTCTCTGCCTTCTGAGATAGCTCATTGTATGCAGGGAGGCTTCAAAAAGTCTGTGTAGTAAATGGAAAATAAATAAATAAATAAAGATAATGGAAAATTTCCACAAACATTATCAACTCCCTTTATATTTCTAGTAACTGCAACACAGACACACGAGGGGGCTTCAAAAAGTTAGTGGGAAAATGTCATCATCTTTTAATTCCATTTTCCATGAATTTTTGAAGCCCATCATTTATATATATATATATATATACCTTCATTTTACCTTCTGTGAAAGGATATAAATAATACTGACTTCAAAAGTTATAAATATTAAATGGGATAACGTTAGAATAGAAATTTGTTTCATGAGACTAGGGAGCAAGAAGCATTGTATTACCTAGATTTTCTAAATTGAATTAACTCTGGCCCTAAACCTCCATTTACTTGGGTGATAAGACACCAACTAGCAGTCATTATTGGAGGCCCTTTTCCCTCTTAATGTGGTATACACAGCCAAATGAAACACCTTAAAAAGAGCCTCTTGTCATTAGTCTGTCATGGTTTCTAATGGGATGTGCATTGTCCAAACCCATAGAGTCTGTTCAAAAGAAGGTGGCTCCAGTGTCTCTGCTGTGTGCATGCGCCAGCATCTTTCGCTGTAGTTCCCAACACTATGGTAATAAATGCTTAGTCCTTCAGTTGTCAAATCTGTCTTCCCACCAACCAATTTGTACTACCGGCTAGGGAACTACTATACAGGACCCTGCCACTCATTGCATGTGCTTCCGTAAGTCCCTGAACCCACTGCTATCCTTGAGCAATTTTTCTATTCTTTCAACCAACACCTCCTCCATCTTTTCTTCTCCAGAACACCCACCTGAATTAAATTCACACACACACACACCCCAAAGCCTAGATAAAGTTGTTGAATAGGTGTTGTGCAACTTCTATTTGGGGCCAGGAAACACAAAAGTAATAATTCCCTGAGAACAGAAACCCATAATCCCTGGAATATAGGAGAAAAAAATTATCTTTCTATGCTATTGTCTCTTCTGGCAGGGATTGCTGCCGTTCTTAAGTGCTCTTGAGTCGGTTTGACTCATAGTGACCCTGTATAGGGTTTCCAAGGAGCAGCTGGTGAGTTTGAACTACTGACCTTGTGGTTAACAGTCCAGTGCTTATTCTACAGCACCAAAATTCACAGTTTGGTAAATTATCCTGCCAGAAATGCAAATTAACAAGCAAAGAATCAGTATTCAATATTGTCTCCTTAGGAGTCCTGGTGTGGCACTGGCCTGATACCCACAAGAACGGCAGTTCAAGTCCACAAGCCACTTCTTGGAAACCCTGCATAGGGTCGCTATGAGTCAGAACAGATTCAATGGCACTTAACAACAACAATTGCTTCCTTTATTTGAGCAAATCACCCGAGAAACTAGACTGTATAAAGAACATGGCATCAGAATTGGAGACACATTCATAATCTGCAATATTCAGATGACACGTCTTGCTTCTGAGATCAAAGAGGACTTGAAGCATTTACTAATGAAGATCAAAGGTGATAGCCTTCAGTAAGGATTACACATAAAGAAAACAGAAATCTTCTCAAGCAACATCATAATAAATGAAGAGAAGACTGCAGCTGTCAAGGATTTCATTTTACTTGGATTCACAATCAAAGTTTATGGAAGCAGCAGTCAAAAAAATCAAACAATTTTTTAAAAGGAAAAGCAATCAAACGATGAATAGCATTGGATATATCTGCTGCAAATGAACTCCTTCAAGTGTTAAAAAGCAAACATGTTAGCAAGGAGCTCCATCAGCAACAACACAGAATATAGGACCAAGCAGGCTCAGGGGATGGTCCCACAACTCTGAACCACATATAAAGGAATAGTTAGAAGGCTGAAAGGCTTACAGCAAGGGGAATTTGTAGCAGAAGCAAGAAATCCATCGCTTTCTAATTCAAAACCTCAGCTGCTCCAGGAGCCACCATCTTGGGTGAGACCAAATAGGGGAAGGATCAGAGCAGCCACAGATGCCTGACAGAACCGCGGAAATAAAGGTGTGGACATTGTTTTCTTTTGGTAGCTGTTCACTGGTCGCTTTCTGTCTGCGTACCTCCATTCTGGTGACTACAGGGGTGCCTGAGCTAGTGGATGCCCCAGCCCCACCCTCAGAGGGTTGTACTACACATGCGCACAGATCTCTTCGAAATTTAAAGAGACAGTTTCGTAAAACCAAACAGCCACAGCCGACCATGAACAGTTTATAACTAGAAAACAAGGCCTGAACAGTGATTATGGAGCGGGACAGGAAGAAAAAAAAGGAAATAGACCAAAAATTAAATCCTAAGTTACATCACAATGACCAACAGTGGCATCTTGAAATTTCTCAAGAAGAAGAGTGAAAAAGGAAGTCCATTTCCTGATCATATCCACCTGGAAGTAATCAGAAAGCACACAAAATACCAAAATACACACCCATATAAGTATTAAGGCCACAGATAATCCCTGAATATACCCAAAAAACAGAAGCAGAAATGAGATAAAGTGACTGAGGCAAATGAGCTGGCAGTAGA
>NW_006408571.1:11926452-11927272 GCF_000296735.1 Chrysochloris asiatica
TAAATAATATTAAAATCCTTGACTGCCTTATGAATATTAGTTTCCCTTGCCTACTATTGTAAAATAGACACTTGAGTGGGATAGAAAGGAATGCTGGGAAACATGATTACAGAAAACTTCTAAGTCCGTCTTCAGCCTATAACTGATTGGAACACCTAAAAGGGGTTCTACAACTTGTCCTACGAAATAGGCCTCTTGCAAAGCCTTACAAAGTATAGGACCTTACGTGGAATCCTGAGTCCCATCCAGAACCTTATGAGGTGGGACATTCCCATTAGAAAGAACAAGCAGACTGGAACAGCTACAGTGACAAAAGACACATCTTCAAAGAAAGATCAGGAAAAACCCAAAACAAAAATGTCAGCATGACTGGCTACTACAAGAATAAGCAAGCTGTTGGCCAGGAAGACATCAAGGATAGTAATCAAGTGCCTTCAGGACAAACTCGCCTCTAAGATTGAAACTCAAAGAGAACACATGAACAGACATCTAAGCTTGCTGGCGACCACATTGGTCTACTGGTGAGTGGAAGAGGCTGAAAGGCATCAATGAAGAAACAGGCTGAGTTCAACCACAGTCCATTGAATCCTGTTGACCTGGAGATGAGAGAGAAGAGGGGCTGGCTGGTCCAAAGTGTGGTGAGACCTGAGGATACTTGAGCCCATGGACAAGGACATAGCCACAGAGGGCTAGAGCTGAGAGTGAAGCATCCAGCTAATATGAAGTGAGGGGAGATGCACAAGAACACCCAAACTTGCGTACAGTATCCTTTTGACCTAGTCTTGATGGCTGAATAATCAGAACTCGACTAGCAGAAGAT
>NW_006408571.1:11927372-11936102 GCF_000296735.1 Chrysochloris asiatica
AGGGGATTATAATCAATGTAATGAAACAAGTTATATGAATTGTTGAATGTGAAACTGATGATGTGCCCTGTAAACTTTCACTCAATCCACAATAAAAACTTTAAAAAAAAAACAAACAAACTGAAGGCCTTGTAAACTTTCACTGAATCCACAATAAAAACCTTAAATAAATTTGAAAAAAAAAAAGAAAAGATGTCACTTTGAAGACTAATGTATCCCGACCCAAGACATGGTATGTGTACTCACTTCATATGTATGCAAAAGTTGGACAATGACTAAGGAAAACTGAAAAAAGAATTGATGCATTTGAACTATGGTATTGGTGACAAATATTAAATTTTCAATGGATTGCCAGAAGAAAGAGCAAATCTGTCTTGGAAAAAGTATATCCAGGATGCTCTTTTAACAATAAGGATGGTAAAAATTCATCTCATGTACTTTTAATATGTTATCAAGAGAGACCAGTCCTTGGAGAAGGACACCATGCTTAAAAAAAACAGAGGACCAGAGAAAAAGAGGAAGACTCTCGATGAGATGGATTAATACAGTGGCTGGAACAATGGTCTCAGCAAAGAAAAGATTGAGATGGTGCCGGACCAGGCCATGTTTATTTCTACTGTGATTTAGAACAAACTCAACAACACCTAACAACGAGCCAGACATTATTCTTAAACATAAACACATATTTATTCATTTAATCCTCAAAACAACTGTATGTGATAAGTTATACTATTAACACCATTTTATAGATGACAAAAGTGATGCACTGAAGAAGCCACTTAACTGAGGTTTCACAGGTAGGAAATGGCAGAGCAAGAATCAAACAAGGCAGTTTAATGCCAGAATTCATATCCTTAACCACATTGTCTGAAGCATAATTCTGATCCTGACAATCTAGACAAAAGGACAAAAGGGGGTCACCAGGTTTCACTGTATGAGGAATGATTTGTTTGATGGAGGCAGGTTATTCAGTTCTAAACTCAGGGAGGAGACTGTTAAGCCTCAGGCCAGTGTGGGGGATGGGAGGTAAACTGCCACTGAGCTAAGAAAATGGAATGGCTGCTGGAGGGCCTACCAGGAGCTGAGGGAGAAGACATGGGGCTTCTGTGGGGCCTATTGACCTATGCCCTGGCCTGCAGACACTGTGGCAACAGCTGTTTCCAGAGTCCTGGTAACCTGGTAACTCTATTCTTGTTCATAGTTTGGCAGATCCGGAGGTGGCGACAGCTTGGGAGGTGGCCACATCTTCAGCCCTGGTGCTCTGGGAACATGATGCAAAACAAGGTGGGTGACTTCTGACCATGGATGTGCACGTATTGATACCCATGAAGTCAGGTGAGGCATCACTAACGTTGATGTAGGCACAAGTGAGTGACTGTAAGCCTAGTGAGACTGGGTGAGTGATCACTGATACCAGATCTAAAGCAAGGTAAGTAATCACTGACCTTCAATGTAGGGTCATGTGAGGGGTTGCTGACCCCCAAATGTTAACTGAGTAATTGACCATTAACACTAGATGAGGGCCTGGGTTAACCATAGTTGTGGGGCCAAGTGAGTAATTATTGACTCTGAATATGGACCAGGGACTGAGGGCTTCGGGAACCTTTTGTCTAAATAGGCCCCATGCCAGGTAGTCTCTTTCTCTACTCCCAGGGCCTACCA
This sequence comes from Chrysochloris asiatica, assembly GCF_000296735.1. NCBI lineage: Eukaryota > Metazoa > Chordata > Mammalia > Afrosoricida > Chrysochloridae > Chrysochloris > Chrysochloris asiatica. Next base: position 11,929,035 of record NW_006408571.1, read on the forward strand.
CTTCTGTACCGTGTGTCTTTCCTTGACTGCCTCTGGAAGGAGATGTCAGAAGAACAGGAAGATGAAGGGACGGAGGAAGAAGAGGAGGAAGAGGATACATCTCTGGACCCATTGAAGCCTTATTCTCCTCCCAAAGAAGTTCCTATTGGAGGAAAAAACACCATATCTGTACCTCAGCTATCCTGCAGTTCTGAGGGCTTCCTCAAGGCATCAGGGACACCAGAACAAATACTCACACAGCCCCTAAACTCTTCCAGATCTTTCCCCACGTTCCAGATTCTGACCAATCTACCTGTGAGACACACAACAACACCAGGAAACCACCTGCAGCCGAGAAAAAGTCAGTTCTTCTGGGGTCTCCCCTCTCTGCACAGCGAATTCTTAGAGGCCACCTTCCTGAATTCAGCTGATCCATCTTCCCAAAAATTGTCTGTTGTTCCTTCTATCTTCTTTAATATGGTTGCCTTCCTGCCTAAACCCAATTTACTGCTTCCCCAGTACTGCCCCACAACCCAGCTTCCTACCCATCAGGCCCATACTATGGAAGATCTGAAAGGGTTGTCCCCTGATCCTCAGCTACCTCCTCCTCCAGTCCTATCCTCATCCCTCCATTTTAAGAACTTTCCTGCAGATCACAAAGGAGCCCTATCTGTTACTGAGGCAAATGCACAGTTACTCTCACAACAGAGAGATGCCCCTTGGGTCCCTAAGGATCAAGCCCTGCACACTCAGCTTGAACTTAAAAAAACAAGTCCCTTCAAGGTCCTCTCTTCATCTGAGGCTTGCTTGAGGGTACCCTGGGACCCCAGCCTTGAACAACTTAATCCAGATTCAAGTTCGGCCTCTCTCCCATATCCCTCTAGCACTCTGGGAGTCCTGACTAGGTTTGAGGCCCCAAGGAGAATTGTGGGGCAAAATGATCTCAAAGCTTCTAAGTCAGCAATGTCAGTCCCTATCCCAACCCCAGTCTCCCTGCCAGAACTCCAGGAAGCCAACCCTTTAGCAGACTTGTCTGGATCTAAAGCCCACTGGGAAATGGAACAAAGAGAGAACCCTCTAGCTGTAACTCCTCACCAACCCCTACACCCCATGACAGAGCCTCAAGCAACAAGAGATCTGGGAGTTCCACCTAAATATGAGACTCAATGGAGAACCACAATACATAAAAAAAGTCTTCAAGCTTTTGAGTCCCCAAAATCAACCCCCTTCCGAGCCCCAATTACTCTCTCAGAATCCCCCAAAGTCCATCCTGAAGAAAGACTTAATTCATCTAAGAACTTCTGGGAAACCACAGTACAAAGACAGAATCCCCAGGCCTCTGAGTTCCTATTGCCAGTCCTCTGCCTTCTCCCAACCCCTCAGTCAGAACTCCATGGAGGCAATGCTCTGGGAGATCCATTTGAATCAGAGGTCCATTTGGAACATAAAGAAAACTCAGGAAATCCCCGGGCCTTTGAACCCACAGACTTGGACTTCAACCCATGCTCAATTACTTTGCCAGGGATCTATGGAACAAGCCTTGCATATATCGCATCAGGATCTGAGGCTCCATGGAGGAACACACAGAGAAGAAAAAACCTTTGGGTCTCTGTAGACTCAGTTCTACCTCCCTTAATCTCCCTGTTGGAGTCCACAGGAATTAATCCCCAGGGAGTCCTGCCTGAATCCAAAGTTTTGTGGGAGACCATGGGGCAGAGAGAGAACCTTTGGGCCTCAAGGTCCCCAGCCCCTGTCCTCAGCTCACCTGTAGTCCACCTTCTGGAATCCTACAGAATTAATCCTATGGGAGGCCTCGAAGAATCAGAAACTGCATGGAAGGACACTGAGCATTCCAGTAATTCTTGGGCTGCTGAAGCTGCATCTCTGGTTCTCAGCCCACACCCAGCTCTTGTACTAGGATCCTTCAGAGTAAGTTCCAATGGTGTGCAGTTTGATTCTAAGGCTATATGTGGAGATATGCAAAGGAGGAAGGACTCCTGGGTCTCTGAGCTTCCAGGTTGCAGCTTACCTCAAGACCTGCATGGAGCCAACGCCCAGGAAATCCTGTCAGACTCCCGGCTTGTTAGGGAGGTCATGGAGCAGAAAAATTGTGCTCCTGTGCCTCCAGCTAGGAGCCCCAGTTTACCCCCAAACTCTGTGTCAAAGTCCCACATAATTGAACCTATTGGAGATCAATGGGACTATAGGCCAGAAGGGGAAGTAGTAGTAGAGCAAACAAAAAACTGCTGTACCACTGAGCTTCTAGCCTCAGCTCCCAGTTCACTCTTTGCCCCTACACCAGAAGTGCCCCTTGACTCTGAATTTGGGTGGGGATATAGGCAGCAAAGCGAGGTTCCTCAGGGCTTCAGTCCTCTAGCACTGGATCTCTGGCAGCCAATACTCGGGCCTTCCGCTCTAGCTGAAACTCTGAAGATTCCACGCATCCAGCCAGATCTAATCAAGGAAGAGTTATTCCCTGGAGCTAAGGAAGAGACTCCACCCTCCCAGGAAGAGGTTGTCCCAATAATACCCACCCACCCTGGAGTCCCAGGCTGGCAATGGAGTAGAGAGTTAGAACTCAGGCTGAAGAAGCTGCAGCAGAATGCTTCTTCCAGATCCCCTGGCCTAAGACAACCGCCTTGCAGTTTTCCTGCCACTAGGTCTATAACTCCGGGCTCTTGGGAATGTTCTTCCTGCAGCCCTCAGCAGGCTCCCAATGTGTGCCCCTGCTCTTCAAGTTGCCGTTTCCAAGAATTTCAGGGCATAGTACCTCAGCCTGACCAGGGCTCTTACTGTCATCACCCCCACCCCTCTTCCCAGTCTCAGTCACCGGGGTCTAGCAGGGCAAAACGGAGGTCTCAGGAAGAGGAAAGGGTGAAGAAAAAGGTGGTGGTCCAGGTCTTCTTGGAAGCTAGTGACAGGCACCCAGGTCTAGGAGAGTCCTCAAATTCTAAGGTTCCAGTTTCAGGCAAAAAGCAAAACAAGGTTTCAACCCTACCTTCAACCAGAAAGAAAGAATATCCCAAGACACCCCGGCCAGGGGGGAATGCAGTAGTGACATCATCCACAGTCACAGGAAATCATCGCTTTGCTCAGGCTCCAAGACTAGTGGAGCCCCTTGGAAACAGACTTTCCCCCACGTCTCAGTCTAAGAACCAGAGCTCTCTACACACTGCTCTCCCACGACTTCTCCCCAAGACTGAGGGTCACCAGAATCAGTGGGGGGCAGGGATGGGAGCTGGTGACATGCCAGACCCTCAGCACTGTAAGCACTGCAAAAGGTATCTGTCCTCCACACCTCAGGCTCTGCCTGCCAGGTGTCTACAAAGAGTGCTGGCCAAGTTTCTGGGTACCCTTGGACCCCAGTCTACCAAAGCCAATCAGCAGAGGTAAGGCTGATAGTACCAGCACCCACTAACCCAAGAACTGAGGCCAAATCAGACCATGGAGCAGGGAGGGCAGGAGACAAGCAGAGGAAATTCTAATAAATTAGCTGAACTTGACAAACCCTACTGTGTCTTCTTTGGAATTTAAGGTACTAGAATTGTCAGTTACCTATTTCTGCTGCAGCCATATTTCCCTTGGGATCACATCTCAAAAGTAGAGCTTAACGTTCTTTTCCAACCTTTCCCAGATGACCACATCTGTTGTCCACATGTATCTACTCTAGAGTGAGATTATAGGGCCAGGGGAGCACATTTCAATGCTGCCTAAGAGATGGAAAGGAAGAAAAATGCATCCATTCTGTGGTATAGTGGATTACTTAATTCTTCTAGTCTTTGTAATTCCTGCCAAATGTCCGTGCAGTCCTAGTATGGGGCTATAGGATAAACACTGGACTGCTAGCCACCAGTCACTCCTCGGAAACTCTATAAAAGATCACTACTGGTGTGGTGCTGAGGGTTAATGCATCAGAATGCAGACATTTGAACTGCTCCTTGGAAACCCTATACAGGGTCACTATGGGTCAGAATTGACTTGACGGCACTTAATTAACGGGAATGAACTCCATGGAATTTAACAACGGTGCTGTGTGTTAATGCATCAGACTGCAAAGTCGTTTGAACGCCAAGGTCAGCGGTTCAAACTTACCAGCTGCTCCTTGGAAACCCTATACAGGGTTGCTATGGGTTGGAATCAACTCGATAGCACTTAACCACCACCACCAGACATCTGGGTTGCTATTGTTAAGTGTCATTGAGTCAATTCTGCCTCATAGTCATCATGTAGGGTTTCCAAGGAGTAGCTGGTGGGTTTGAACCACCTTTATGGTTAGCAGTGCAGTGCTGATCCTACAGCTCCACACTAAGCAAATGTGAAGTTAGCAATCCTTATAGGGAATTAGGGGAGTCCTGGTGTGGTGCTAGGGGTTAATGCACAGGACTAAAATGTCTGTTTGAACAGCAAGGTCAGTGATTCAAGCTCACTAGTTGCTCCTTGGAAACCCTATATGGGGTCGCTGAGTCGGAACCAACTAGATGGCACTTAACAACGCAGGAAATTGAATCGCTTACTGCTAATAAGGTTAACTGAAGCCCTTGGGGTGCAGCAATGCAAATACAGCATATAGAACCCTGATGTGGGGATTGGTCGGTTTTGTCATCATTCTAGGTTTAAAATGAACCACCTCAGAGGCAGAAACAAAAAGGGAAATCTTCCAACCATTAAGAAAGAAGAGCCAAGAGTGGAATGTGTCCTTTAGATCCAAGATCCTCCTTGCTCCAGGAGACTGGAAACTGTGACAGTCACCAAAGAAACAACAGCAGCAGAACCAAGAGCGTGAGAATGAAAGATGGGCTTCCCAGCACATGAAGTGAGAAAGCTGGGTGTCATGGCTGATCTCTGCCTCATAGGAATTGGCCTTGGGCTGATGATGAGTTTGATTCTCCCTCCCCCTAGTGAAGTAAGAGGTCAGTCACGCCCTCCCACCCCCCACCTTTTGCAGATTCAGAATGTTGTTAAGTGCTGTTGAATCAGTTGAGATTCATAGCAGTTTGGAGGAGCAGCTGGTAAGTTTAAACCACTGACCTTGCAGTTCAAACCGACTTTACAGTCCAGCACATTATCCCACAGCACCACACTGTAATGTTAAGTGCTGGTCAAGTGCTGACCCATGGTGAACCTGTATAGGGTTTCTGAGGAGCGGCTGGTGAGTTTGAACCGTCAACCTTACAGTTCAAACCGACTTTGCAATTCAGCACATTAACCCACAGTGCCACACTAGGACTCCAGAATGCAGATAGCCCATAATCCTTGATTTATGGTTCCCTTCCCTTCATTTTCAAAGCTTGTTATTGTTAAGTGCCAGGGAGTCAGTTCCTACTCATAGAGACCCTGTTCCAGGGAGCAGCTGGTGGGTTTGAACTGCCAACCTAGCAGTTTTAATTTTTATGTAGTTAAATCTTTTATAGCTCCAAAACAGATTTCTCTAGGATACAGTTTAAATTGTTAATCTAATTTTTTAGTAAGGTATGATGCAGGAATCTTGGTGTAACCAGTTTTACACCAAGCCAATGGATGGACTGTAAAATAAGCACTGGATCGCAAAGGTCAGCTTGAACTGCAAAATCAAACTGTGGTTCAAACTCAATCACTCCTTGGAAACCCTATAGAAAGTTGCTGAGTTGAAACCAACTTGATGGCACTTAACAATATGAGGTAGGAATCTAAATGAATGACCAGTTTCACCAAGATAACTTTAAAATAGAATATCCATTAAATGTTACTATTGCAAAACATGGGTTTCTAAGCACATCTAAACTTCAGATTCAATACCCTCATTCAGCTTGTTCAAAACTGACTTATTTTTCCATAAACCGGGTCCACCATTCATAGCCACCTAAATCCCTAAATCAGAAACCTTGTCACCCTTGACTCTTCCTTTGTCCTTATATTCCTCCATCAAATCTATCAAACCTTGTCTCTACTTATGAAATGCATTATTAGTCTCTGCATCACCATCACTGTCTTAGCTTTAATTCCTCACTAAATTTAGTCTCTATTCCTTCTAATTCATCCTCCACATGGCTGGCTACAAGACAGAATTTCTTCAACAAGTGTTATAAAATTGAGTAAAGGGACATGACAGGTGGAATTCTTGATACATTTGTTTAAAATCAGTTGATATGAGTCATATAGGAAAACTGACCATATGCCATGAAATTTTAGTCATCTGGATAGACTCAAAAAAGTTATTTATAGCAAAAAACAAACAAGATGGCGGATTGGGTGGAAGTGCAGTAAGGAGCTCCACCAGCAACATAGAATATAGAACCAAGCAGGCTCAGGGGATGGTCCCAGAACTCTGAACCACATATAAAGTAGTATTTAGAAGGTTGGAAGGCTTACAGCTGGGGAATTTGTGGCAGAAGCAAGAAAACCATTGCTTTCTAATTCCAGACGCTCAGCTGCTTGAGGAGCTGCCATCTTGGGTGAGACCAAGCAGGGGAAGGATCGGAGCGGCCTCAGACTCCTGGCAGAACCACAGAGATAAAGGTGTGGACATTATTCTCTTTTGGTAGCTGTTCATTGGTCCCTTGCTGTCTGTGCACCTCCATTTGGGTGACTATAGGGGTGCCTGAGCTAGTGGGCACCCCACACCCTTGAAGGGTTCTACTACCCATGCACGCAGATCTCCTTGAAATTAAAAGAGACAGTTTCCAATTAAAACCAAATGGCCACAGCCGGCTCTGAACTGTTGTTACAACTAGAAAAAAGGCCTTAACGAGGATTGTGGAGCAGGACAAGCAGACAAAAAAGGAAATAGGCCAAAAATTAAATCCTAAGTTACGTCAAAACGACCAATAGTGGCATCTTGAAATTTCTCAAGAAGAAGAGTGAAAAGGGAAGTCCATTTCCTGATCACATCTACCTGGAGGCAATCAGAAAGCATAAAAAATACCAAAATACACACCCATATAAGTATTAAGGCCACAGATAACCCCTGAAGATGCCAAAAAACAGAAGCAGATGACCATATCTGCACACGTCCAGAAACGAAATAAAGTGACTGAGGCAAATGAGCTAGAAATAGATCTACACTCCATACTAGAAGATGGGCAGGCTTTGGAAATGCCTGAGAAGGAATTC
>NW_006408571.1:11938890-11969085 GCF_000296735.1 Chrysochloris asiatica
GATCTCCTTTTGGTTTATGAAGTACAAGTATACAGACACATTTACACAAAAACACAGAAAAAGACCCAGAAAATATATTTTAGTTATTAAAGGGATGATTTTGGACTATTGAGAGTATTTTTACAATTTTGCTTGTCTCTAAATTTCTACAATCCACATTGCTGTTAATTAGCTCCATCAAGCCAGTTCTGACTCACAGCAACTCTGTTTTGCAGTTTGTTGTTAGGTCCAATTGAATTGGCACTGACTCATACCCACCAAATGCACAACAGAACGAAACACTGCCCAGTTCTGCACCAACCTTACAATTGTTGCTATGCTTAAGCCCACTACTGCTGCCTCTGTGCCAACCCATCTCATTGGGGGGTCTTCCTCTTTTCCCCCAAACCTCCACTTTACCAAACATGATGTCCTTTTCTGGACCTGGTCCCTCCTGATAGCATATCCTAAGTATGAGAGACAAAGTCTGGGCATGCTGGCTTCCAATGAGCATTCTGGCTGTACTTCTTCCAACATAAATTCATTTGGTATTATTTTCTTCCACCATCATAACTCAAAATTTATCAATTCTTCTGTGGTTTTCCTTATTCTCTGTCCAACTTTAACATGCATGAGATGATTGAAAATACCATGGCTCAAGTAGGTACATCATAGTCCACAAACTGACATCTTTGCTCAACACTTAAAAAGAGGTCTTGTGCAGCTTTGTCCAATGTAATATATCATTTGTCTGCTGCTTCCATGAGTTGATGGTTGATCCAAGCAAAAGAATTCAAACCTTCCCCCAATTAATTTGATGCATTTTTTGGTCCAATGGTGAGAATTTACATTTATTCTCATTGAGGTGCAACCCATACCGAAGGCTGTGGTTTTTGATCTTCATCAGTATTTTAAGTCCTCTACACTTTTTGCAAGCTAGGTTTTTACCTGTGTTTTCAATTGTGCAGACAACAAGCTACGGATAGCATTGCAAAGTATGAGTATTCTGGAACACTGAACTGTGCTCATGAGGAACCTGTACCGAGACCAAGGCAGTTGTTCCAACACAAGGGAATATTGAATGGTTTAAAATTAGGAAAGGTGTGCACCAGGGTTGTATTCCTTCACCTTATTTATTCAATCTGTGGACTCCTGGTATCATGCTATAGGTTACTGCGCTGGACTGCAAGGTCTGTTTGAATCACAAGACTGGCGGTTTCAAGAGCCTCAGAAACTCTACACAGGGTTGCTGTGGGTCAGAACTTACTCAATGGCACTAACAACATTCATTCTGTATGCTGAGCACATAATCAAAGGTGAATTGAAGAGAGACTTTATTAAACACTTGTGATATACAGATATCACTTTGCTTGCTACAAGCAGAGGACTTAATTGATATTGCACAGGTGAAAAACCTTTTTTCTGCCAAAATTTCATCATTTGCAGGCCATACAAAATTAACGAAGTAAAAATTAGCCTGCTCATTTGGTCAAATGTTTGATGAACTCACTCCTAATGTGATAGCGGAGACCTGGTGTGCCACTGCAGGTTAATGTGCTGAACTGCAAGGTCAGTTTGAACCTCAAGGTCGGCAGTTCAAGCTCACCATCCACTCCTCGGAAACCCTATACAGAGTCACTAGGAGTCAGAACCAACTCAAATAGCACTTAATGTGATGGCTGAACTAGTTGCTTTGCCATGGTGAAAATGATTTTGTGATCCTTGTATTGCCCAGAGTACTGGCGTGGTGCTGTGGGATGATAAGGCACCAGACCAGTAAGGTCAGCCGTTCAAATTCACCAACCACTCTTTGGAAACTGTATACAGGGTCGCTATGAGCCAGATCTGATTTATAGGTACTTAACATTGCCCACGGGGCTGATGGTCCTCACTTTTGCTGTCTAGTTGCTAGATTTGACCCACTGACCAGATAGGTTCCGACTCAGTAACCCTATATATAAGGTTTCCAAGCCTATATAATCTTCAGGGAGAAAGAAAACCTCTTCTTTCGCCCATGTAAGGGCTGGTGAATTTAGCCCGTTTAACCTACTAAGGTTGAAAGAATATAGCCACTCAGAGGCACATGCTGTTTGTTTGCCTACTGTCTTTAAAGGCACTTTCTGTTCCACAGCTTTTTTAGTCCAAATGTATGGGGGGTCAGAGTGAAAAATTCACCATCTGCTAACCAAGGATGGAACTAAAGGTAGCTATTAAATACAAGACCATGTAACAAGAGGTTGAACCATCAACCTTGTGGTTCAGATTAAATTTATGGTCCAGAGCATTATCCTGCAGCACCACACCAGGATTTACCAGCCCATTATTTATAAGCATTTCTACATAGAGGAGAAATGGCACTTGCTTCCTGGATGTGCCCATAGTTCTACGGAGAATCAAATACCAAATGTCTTTCCTCAAATGACCGTTATTTTTGATGCTCACTGAACTTAAGCTGCCAATCTACAGTGATGAGACTGAGTAAGAGCCATTTGTGTTCAGAGTGAGAATAAAAATAAGGATAAATCACCAGCAATAGCTAAATGGTGGGAATAAAAAGGCAAAGGCGGACCAAAGACAATTTGATTAAGTGCTGGAAAATAAATAAGCCAATGCATGTCTCAAGAATGCCAAAATATCAATTTCATATAATGTTCCAGAGATGTTCCAATTCAATCAGCCAATGTAATTTATGTCTTTATAGATTACCAATCCCAAAATATGGTTTATCTTGCTTAGTTGCAAATCCTAGAACAAACCATGCAAATCTGACTCAGTGAAGTATTTTCTTTATATTACATTCCTTTTTGGATAAGGCATCACAGTACTGCCCATGAAAGCGCTAAATGATTACTTTGGTACCTATTGCATGAAAATACCCTATACACCTTGGTTTGGATAAAACTATGCAAGCAATCATCTAAACAACCTAAGCTGTTAAGAACATGTAGTTTGGAATGAACACATTTAATGTTAGAATTTTGTTAGAAAACAAAGGTATTTTTTTTAAATATGAAAGACATAACTTTCAGATGCAAAAAAGGATATACATTAAGTATACCCATCTTTAGACAACTTTAAAGTTTTTGGAGGGCACCCAATCCACTCTTGGTCAGGATAGGAGTCCCCTCTACAGGCCCAACCATACCATCCACATCAAATACTGGTGGAGAGACACATCATCCGCATTTGGAGATCCATCACACAGGCTTGTTCCCTGCAGTCTTTTCCAGTGATACTTCATACAAAGGCTGAGGATGCAGGAGAAGGAGGTGCAAGCCCACTTCTAGGATTTCACATTTGAAAGAGTGCTTTGACAATGAGGGCTAGGTCCTTCTCATGAAAAGCAGCAGGCAGAGGCCAAGACTCAGGCTTCATTTTGACCCAACGTTTATTGTCCTTTTACAACATGTCATTTTTGGTTTAGGAACTGTTTGTGATTAGTTTTCCAACATTAACTCAAAAGCATGTAAAATAAAATCAACCTACTCTCTATATATAAACACCCAGCAACTGTGGCCCCTCACCCTCCTGCCCGGTTTGGGTAGGGGGGGAAGAAGGGAGGGCTCGGGAAGCATTGCATTAAGTGAAATGCAGATCCTTTATTGTGGGATGGCGGTGGCGCCTTGTTTCTCACCTCGCACAGGTCCCCTGCACTGTCCCAAACTACAAAAGAAATGGCATAGGCCCATGGCCCAATTCCCTGTTGGTAATTCACTCTCCACCTCCCAAATGAATATCGCTTTATTTTATCGCTTTTGTTTTATATTTTTTTGCAACAGAAAGCCCCATCCAGAGTCTGACTGTAGCTGAAGTGTTCAGACTAAGGAATGGAGCAGGCCGTGGGCATACCCCTCGTCCCTCTTGGGTGAGTACCCCCACCCAGGGAAGAAGGTTCAGTCGGCCAGCTTGCTGGCCACCAGCACTTAGCCATATAGATCATCATCATTGTCCTCTGTGTATACACTGCCACCTGTGCCGCCTCCACTGCCCTGACTGGGGCCAGCTCCACCTTGGTTCCCTGAAGGGAATCTGTGTGCATAAAAGGACAGAAAAGTGAATTAGGACAGGGTCTATAGAGGATTTTCTCATCTATCCTTCTTAGTATTCTCAGTACATCCACCACTTTGTTTGTACAGGTCCCCAAGGCAACTTCAACACGGCCCACTGCCCTTCAGTTACCTGAAGCTGCCAAAGCCTCGACTCTGCTGAAGGGTCTGAGCAAACATCTCATACTTCCGGATGTCATTGTCACTGACAGAACGACGGGCAAAACGCATGGCTTCCTCAAAGTGGTCTCGACGGATCTCAGGCACTGGGTCATCCTCTTCTACTTCCTGTAGGATTAGTAAACACAGACCAGACCCACTAGGATAAATTAAGGTCCAGTCTAGATTCCTTCCCTGGCCTTTCCAACCACACTTTCATAGTAGTAGCTTACTGGATCTCCCTGCCTCTCCAATCCAACCCAATTACTGCTAATGCATTATGGTAAACGTTAAACAGAGATACAGAAAACAGGTCACTGGTTGCTGGGGGTAAAGGCAGAGAGAAGCAGCAGACTGTACAATGGCACAAGGAGAACTTTGTTGGGATGACTAATTTCTGCATTTCAACTGTGGAAGTAGCTACAAAATTCATACACTTGTCAAAAAGCATGAAAACGGCATACCTAAGACATATAGTGTGGCACTGTAAGATCAGCACTACACTTTGAGGTACGCAGTTCAAACTCACCAGCTGCTCCTTGGAAACCCTGTACAAGGTCACTGTGAGTCAGAACCGACTCCACAACACTAACAAATCAGAGTCTATTATATCCTGTTAAGTGCCATGGAGTCATTTCCAACTCATAATGACTGGTGGGTTTGAACTGCCATTTTTTTCAGTTAGCAGCCCAGAGCTTACCCTATAGCACCACACCAGGCCCCCCTAATTATACCTCAATAAGTCTAAATTTAAAAAGGCAATGCCTGAATGCCTGCCACATCTGAATTACACCATACCTAGTATCCACAGTTCCACTAACATGACCTGCAGCTGTTGACCCGTTATAGAATAGAAATAAGCACCATAAGGATTTTCGTGGCTGTCAGCTTTATGGAACCATATTGCCAGGCCCTTAGGTTAGCAGAAAACAAACTGGTAACACACACCCTCTTAAATGCAGTTGTTAAGTGCCGTTGAGTCAACTCTGACCCATGGTGACCCTGTACAGGGTGGTTTCCAAGAAGTAGCGGGTGAGCTTGAACCACCGACCTCGCAGTTCAAATGACTTTGCAGTCTGACGCATTAGCCCACAGCACCTGTCTCATTCTCGCAAAGTTACTTCTCTTCTGGGGCAAGCTATTATTTGCAGTTTACTCTCACTACACAACCCCCGCTCAAATCCTGTCTCTTCCAGTAAGAAGTCACTCAGTCACTCCAGTTACTGAGCCCAAGATTTAGTACATCAAAAGGAGCCCTGGTGGTATCACTGTATAAGCACTACACTGCTAATTGGCAGTTCAAACCCACCAGCCTCTCTGCAGAAAAAAGATGAGACTTTCTAACCCCACAAAGATTTATAGTCTCAAAAACCCTATATAGGGTCGCTATCTATGAGTTAGAATTGACTTAATGGCATTGAGTGAGATACTCTACTAATGACTTTTAATCCTTTTCATAGAAACATAAGGATACCACAGACCTTTCAAAAGGTAAAGAAAATAATTTATTCATTTCTACCATATGCCATGACACAAGCAAAATGAGTCTTCTACCTTCATGGAACTTACTATATGGAAACACAACAAATTTACATGTAATTCCAGAAGATCCACAAACACCTCTCCCCACCACAGGGATAGATTCATAGAGCCTATGCTCGAAGTCCAGCTCTATGTTTTCTGCCTAATCATACTGATTTCTCTACTTATGAAGCCTGGTTTACACTGAACATATAATCTGCCAATCTCTTCTCAGCCATTGTAATTCTAGAGAGAAGAGTTAACATCGGCATTCTTTCTCTGGTGCCCTACTAAACATCTTCTGAAACATGATCTTTTCAAAACCTTCTCTACTCTAGGACATAGTGAAGACTGTGCCCTGGTTTGCAATACTTTGCATGTATCTGGAAAAAGACACAGGCTCACCATGGCAGATGGATTGGTCTGCCTCTCACGTTCCCGACGAATTTCACTTTCAATGGATTCGCGGATGGCCAGCTTGCAAGCACGCTGGCAAATCTCTGTCAGGTCAGCTCCAGAGAAACCATTCGTCATCTTAGCCAGGAATTCCAAATCCACATCCTAAAAGAAGTGGCAAAGTTGCATTAGCAGATAGCCTTTCTCCCTTGGGATACACTCATCTTTGGTCTACCCAATCACTCCCAACTCCAGTTTGCCCTGTCTTCTGTCAAATCATTTTATTCCTGACTCTAGGTGAACTTAATCCCCCATATCTTCCATCTTCCCTTTAAAATAATCCTGACATCAGGAATTCCCAATGGTATCTAGACCAAGAATTAAAAGAGAATTCTGCACTAGCCTGACTTGTGGAAGCCCCCAAGGCCCTTCACCTTGCACCTGCCTTGGCAACTGGGGACTTGCGCAGATTGGCCTTGAGAATGGCAACGCGAGACTTCTCATCAGGAAGCGGGATGTAGATGAGCTGGTCAAGGCGACCAGGTCGCAAGATGGCAGGATCAATGATATCAGGCCTGTTAGTAGCGCCAATGATGAACACATTCTTTTTTGTGGACATGCCATCCATTTCTGTTAGGATCTGGTTGATTACTCGATCAGCAGCCCCACCACCATCTCCAATGTTCCCACCACGGGCCTTGGCAATTGAATCCAGCTCATCAAAGAATAGTACACAGGGGGCAGCTTGACGAGCCTGTGGAAGGGAGAATGGACTCAAACACTAGTTCTACTGTCTCTCAGATACTGGAAGGGAAAGAAAATGAAGAATCCTTCATTGTTCCAGCTGAGTCGCTAGTTTTGATTCTCACAAAGCCTCTATTCCCAACCTTTTCCCCAAGCAAGTGAATAGATAGTCCAGTCCCTTATAGCTCACCTTATCAAAGATTTCCCTGACATTGGCTTCAGACTCCCCAAACCACATGGTAAGCAGCTCAGGACCCTTGATGGAGATGAAATTGGCCTGACATTCATTAGCAATGGCTTTGGCCAACAAAGTTTTCCCACAGCCAGGAGGTCCATAGAACAGTACTCCCTTGGAGGGTGTCATGCCAAACTTGAGGAATTTGTCTGGGTGTTCCACAGGATACTAGGGGATAAAGAAAAGAGGGTCCAGGACTATTTCATAACTTTAATGAAATATAATTAAACCTAAGCATTCCCTCTCTACCACCTCACAGTATATCCATGGTATAAAAATCAGATTCTCTAGGAGCAAGCTCCTTAGTGCTTCAAACCTCAAAACATCAGGTTCCTCAGCTGTGCGTTCACAATTCTTACAATGAGAGACAACCCAGCTCAATGACAATGTAGTAAGATAGTGACTCATCCTGAACCAAGTTATCCTACCTGAACCAACTCCTGGAGCTCACGTTTGACATCCTCTAGACCCCCAATGTCCTCCCAGGTCACCTGTGGCACTTCCACAACAGTTTCCCGCAGTGCTGATGGGTTGCTCTGGCTCAGGGCCCACTAAAACAGGAGGAAAATTCTAGGATGAGACTTGCCAGTGAAAAGGTCTAAATGTATGTGTGTATAGCTGAGGTGGGGTTATATGCAGTCTTACCCGGAAATCATCCATAGTAACTGCCAGGGAGTTCATGACTTCTGCATCAATGGTCTCATCCTCTAAGTCAATGAGGTCCATCTTCTTGCGAATGGCCTGTAGAGCAGCTTCTGAGCACAAGGCTGCCAAGTCAGCACCTACATGTCCATGAGTCTCATTGGCTACCTGCAGACAAAAGATAAACTTAGCATTCTGTCTATAAAACCCAGCTGACTTGGAAGCTCAGAGACACTGGCCCCTTCTCCTAACTCCTACAATCTCCTCTGTCTGGACCTTCCCACTTTTATTTGAACACATACAAGCAGTCCTATCACTGGTAGGGTTTTACGTGCTTAAGCCTGGACATAAGACCTAGAAATAATTTTATAGCTTACTCTGAGGCCGTTATCAACTGAAAAACAAGCCACCTCTAATTTCCTGGACTGGAATTTAAGATCACTTCCTTTCACCTCTCCAGAAATAAAAATCAGTCTCCTCACACCTTATTCCTCTAGTCAGTTTCTGCAACTACCTAGTAAAAAGAAACATCCTAACTCCTGGCCAGTTCTCATCAGCACTCCACCTGTTCCAAGTCCACATCATCTGCCAACTTCATGTTCTTGGTATGAATTTGAAGAATTTCCAGGCGTCCTGTGGCATCAGGGATTCCAATATCTACCTCCCTGTCAAAGCGACCTGTGGGACAGTGAATGAACACAGTCAGGGTTCATTTCTGATTCAGGGAGAGAAGATGATGCTAAGGTGATCAACCATCCCAGTTTGCTTAGCACTGTCCTTGTATTAGCACTAAAAGTCCCATGTCCTAGAAAATTCCTCAATCTCAGACAAGTCAGGATGGTTGATCATACTAGAGAGGTCACAGATGGGGATAAAGACTCCTGGGCCTTATCACTGCAAAGAACTCCAAAAAACCCTTAGGATTAGATGCTTTCAATGAAAGACCAAAGGTGAATACCAGGAGACACATATAACTTTTTTAAGTACAGAGTTGAAATTTGGGATGCTTACCAAATCGTCGTAGTGCTGGATCAATGCTGTTGGGTCTGTTGGTTGCTGCCATGACAATCACATGTGCTCTCTGCTTTAGGCCATCCATGAGGGTCAACAACTGTGATACAATACGCCTCTCCACCTCCCCATGAGTCTACAAGGAGAGAGTATTTGGTCAGAAGTAAAATCAAGACCTTTCAACCCCCACCCATCCCTTGGGGGAATTCCTACTTTCTCTCTTTTGGGAGCAATGGCATCTAGCTCATCAATGAAGATAATGGCAGGAGCATTTTTCTCAGCCTCCTCAAAGGCTTTACGAAGGTTGCTCTCAGACTCACCAGCCAATTTGCTCATGATCTCAGGACCTGAAATGACACAAGACGAAAGCAATGACAGAATTATATTTTTCTCTAATCTCAGGAAATCAGATCTTCTATTTGCCTGTTCTATAGACTGGTGAGAAGATGGCGATCATCACCTCTGTCTACCCTCTCCCAGCCACTTTTTCCCTAAGAGATACAAGTGTAAGGGTGAGAAGAGATGCTTTGTAATCTCTAAAAAGAGGTATGAGTCTTTTGATTTGACTTTTATTCTAACTTGTTAGCTGCTATCATCACACAACCCCCACCCCTGTGCACAATAGAACCAAATTAAATGCTGCCCAGTCCTGTGCCATCTCCATGATCACACCGTTGACTAATCTTTCTTCCAAGTCCATCTCAGTCTGGAAATTCTGCTGGAACCCAGTCAGCATCATAACATACAAGTCTCTAGTGACACACAGATGACAGCTGCCCAGGTGGTGCACTGGCCAGAACTAAGCCTGAGTCTCCAGTGAGAAAGGTCAGAGTTCTACCACCGAGCCACCAATGCTCCCAACATTCCAACTGAATAGTGGGAATGGGACAGGGTCACAAGGGAAAAATATCCTCACTTTGTTGCTTATCTATCTGTCTGTAGCGTACAACAGTAAGGTACTAATGTGTACATGTGCAAAAATATCCACGCGTTCTCTATCTCAAGTTCAGCTGAGTTGAGTACAACCAGACAAAATATGAACCAAAGTCTCTTACCATTGATCAAGAAGAAGAAGGCTCCAGTTTCATTTGCTACAGCTCGAGCAATCAGGGTCTTCCCTGTCCCAGGAGGTCCATAGAGCAGGATTCCCCGAGGGGGCTAAGGACCAGTAAATAAAATTAGAATTTAGACTCGAGTTTGTCATCTTCTTCCAACATTTTTGTATATACCATTTTGCAGATTCTGGCTCATAGTGACCCAATAAGACAGAACAGAACTGTCCCGTAGGGTTTCCTGGGTTTTAATTCTTATTAAACTTTTTACGGTTCAGGTGACTATTTACAAGTTAGTTTTCCATTCAGTAAACTACATATATTTTGTTTCATGATACTGGTTGCAATCCCTATAATGTAACAGCACCCTTATTTCCTTCTGTGTTTCCATCCACCTTTCATTCCTATCCATTTCCTGCCATCTGAGTTTTGTTTTGGGAGAAATGCCACCCTTTTGGTCTTATATAGTTGATTGCTCTGAGGAGTACATTCCCTCTGGTGTTATTGTTCACTGTATAGGTCTATTCTTTGGCTGCATGTTTAGTCCCAGGAGACGGTTTCAATTACAGGTTTGAAAGGTATCTAACGGTCACAGATTAAAGGGTTCCACCAGTTTGTATCAAATCAATAAATCTTGTCTTTATGATTTTAAATTTGGGATTTACATTTCCTCACTGCCAACCCACCCCTGCTCACTTTATCAAAGACTTTATTTATAATGATCCAAATCGGACCAGGCACCACCTAAGTTTTTCTGGTCTCACGATCATGATGTATTATGGGAACAAATTGCCAGATCTTTATCCCACAGAGCCACTGGTGAGTTCAAACTACAAATCAACCTTTCAATTAGCAGCCAAGAGTGTCTCACCAGGGTTCTTCCAACCCTGTTGTTGTGTTCCATGGAGTCAGTTTCTGACTCAAAGCGACCCTGTATAGGGTTTCCGAGGCTGTAAATCTTTACGGGAGCAGAAAGCCTCATCTTTCTCCAGCGGAACAGGTGGTAGCTCCAACTGCTGACCTTGACACTAGCAGCTGGATTCGTAACCACTATGCTACCAGAGCTTCCTACCCACCTTAAAATGGCTTGATTGATGCTCTAATGGATGAGAATCAACCCTGACACCAGTTAAGAATAAGTGTCTGACGGTAAATGCATGGAAAATGGTTTAATTCAAGCCACACTCCATGACTAGCAGGGAAAACATTACTGAACACTGGCAACACCAATGAGTATAACTGCTATGGAAGCAAAGAACAGAGAAATAACTCTAAGAAACTTTACTGAGTGAATCTGAAGATCCTGAGACTAAGGAAAAGCGAATCTCATTATGCCAAGTGCTTGGCTTTAGACATATATCAAGAGTCAAGGACTACCTATGTTACCTAAGAAAGCAGGATCTGTTGTCAGAGGCTTTCTCACTCCAGCAATAATAATCCTCTCATCACCCTTCCAGGATTTATCAGGTTGGAGTGATTTTAGCCTATATAGCCAATCACACATTTTCCTCTTTGAAGTCTCATCCACAAACAGAAGATGAAAACTATCATACGATTATGTGTATAGGGCACTAGGGAAAGGAGTAAGAATTTCATCTACAGTGTGTTCCATGATAGGAGATATGAAAATAGATCAGCAGTTCTCAACCTTTTGGTCTTAGAATTCTTTATACTCGACAACAAATCTTTTAATTTCTCTTTCTACTGATGGTATTATTCTAGACAGGTTCGCAAACGACAGCAGTTTGTTTTTAATAGGCCAATGAGGCAAGAATAACTTACACTTTGAAGTTGCAATAAACAAAGAAACTTTACCATGCTCATTTAAAAAACAGTGGTAAGACTGCACCATCAAAGGCAGAAAACTTTTGAGATCACAAAAAACAAGGCGTTCTGTTGAGTCCCAACTCTCACAGATTTCACTGTTATTATTGTACTTCTAGCACTGGACTGCTTGGTAACCACAAGGTTGGTGGTTCAACCCACCAACTGCTCCGTTTCTCAGAAACCGCAAACAGGTCGCTATGAGTCGGAACCAACTCAAAGGCACACAATAACAATCCAATATTAATAATGATGGACATATATGAAGTCATTAATCACCTCAGACTTGATCCCACAAGAGCCCAAGATACTCACCTTCACACCAATTGCCTTAAAGAGGGCCGGATGTCTCAGAGGCAGCTCCACCATTTCCTTTATCTGAGCTAGCTGTTTCCTGCAGCCACCAATGTCATCATAGCCTACTTCATTCAAGGATTCTTCTTCATCCTGAACATAAGGTAGACACACAAAAGGAGAAGGCAAGAATAAAACAGAAGCAAAAGTTGAGTTTAATCCAAATCCTCTCACTATCTGATGTGAGAAATCAGTCCCCATGAGTATGAAGAATCCCACTGAGTATAAGGGATTCTACCTCACAGAACTGAAAATCCTAAGGCAAAAAAAGTTCCAGCAAAGTCCTTTCCTCTCACTCTGTCCTTGGTCTTACTAGGCAGGGGACCTAGACTAGAAATTCTAGGAAATGGGCAAAAAGCCTAAATACCAAGACTAGCTCCACTTGTTCAAAAACTATTCCAATCAATTAAATCACCTTGGGTTCAATCGAGATTGTGTTTTAATCACTGGTAATCAATACTTCCAAGAAACACGCAGGCCCAAAATGAATACCTGAGACATTCACCCACCTCTAGAAAGAAACTTAGTTCCAAATAATACCCAATCTTTCATAATCAAGGAGATAACTGGGATCAGGAACTCACCTCTCGTTTGATAGGCTCCCCTTCACAGTGGATCACAGTGTCTGGAGCAACAATGCAGTAAGGGCTGGGATCTGTCTCTACCACTTTGAACTCCACAGCACGCATTCCACCGCGGACAAGAAAAATGTCTCCTATGAAAACAAACAGTACAAGTACAGTTAGAAATAGCAACTACAAGATCAAGTGAGAATTCAACATCAGAACATGGAGTCCAGAAAAATCAAAAGAGTCCAGAAAATCAAATTTACAAGATATTGCTTTATCTCCTGCCCATCACCATAGTTTTATTAAACATTCAGTAAGAGAAGGCAAGACTATGAAGAGTCCATCCAATCCCTTTGTTACTCAGAGGACAATGAACAAAACTTGAATATGTCAGAAACTCCTAAGGTTTAGACTCAGGGGGTACAGGTAACCCCAGCTTTTACTAGTCCAATGGTAGTGTTGTGCTATATGAATACAGCAAAAATGGACAGTCTCTTCCTACAGAGAGAACAGCTATAGGAATGTGCATAAGTGAAAGCAAAACACATGAGCATGTGTGCAGAACGCACATTCATATAGATGTATATGAGAATGAGATAGAGGTGTTCAAACCCCACAAATAACCATCCTCAAGCTCAGGCCTAAGAATTTTCTCTCACCTTTCCGGATGGGTCGATAAGCTTCCAGGAAATACGGCTTAAGGTATACCTCAAAGAGATTGCCAGTAATGCCTTCCACTGTATCATCGATGGGTAAAACGTGGATACGTTTGCCATACTTCACATCAGGGCATGGCTGGATGCTGAAGATAACAAGCAGACGCCACATTACCTATCAACCACACTGCAGCCCCAAGCACCGAGAGCAGATCCTAAAGGGTCTGGCACAGAGAGCTGACAGCAAGCACAAAAGAAAAGGCAGGGATGGCTTTAGGTGAAAAAAGGATGGAGAAGAGAAGTAGGAGTGTGACGAGAGGTACAGTCAAAGCAAACTAAGACAGGTCACACGAATAGCAAGAAAGTAAGAGGAATCATAAGAGGTGACAGGACAGCCAAAGGCAAGCACATAAGGAAGATAGGAGTAGGGCTTCAGAGAGCTATATCCACTTGTGGCTAATCTTTGTTGTTGCTACTACTGTTAAGTGCCACCAAGTCGCTTCCAACTCATGGTGGTGATGGTGGTTCAAATCAACCTTATGGTCAAGTGCTTACCAATTTTGCAAAAAGATGACTTAATTAGACAAGTGTCAGAGAAATAAAAAGTGAAAAACAATCAAGATATCAGTATTCTGAGAACCTAAGCATCCCTAGGAAGAAGGCTACATCAACACCTAGAATCCATGACCTCAAGATGGAAAAGTCTCTTGTCTAAAGTTACCGAGAAATAACCCAAATCACTAAGGCTGGCACTATCCTGGCTCCACCAATAACACTTTTGGATTAACTTGGATCCTTATAAGACCTGCCCACATTCCTACCTCACTCCAGCCCTAACATGAACCATGACTTCAGACATAATAGTGAAATCTTCTAGAAATTAACAGACACAAGCTCTCAAATGGCATCTTAAACCAGGGTTTTATAGTGTGGTTAAGTTAAATCACTCATGGAAAAAATGAAAAGTGCCAAGAAAATCATAGAAATACTAACTTGTCCCAACTGCCACGCAGAGGTGGATTTTGAAGTCGTAGGGAAGAAGAACTGAAACCTTCCAGTAGACTTTTTCTATCTGTAGCTGCCAAGATTTTCAAGGGGCTCCGGCTTATAACGTAGGCTATCTCTGGCCTCCCATCCCTGAGGGGCCAAGGACCCCACACACACCTGATAACATCTCCTAGGCGAACACGAAGATTATTCCGAACAACTCTGTTCATTCGAATCTTCTCATCAGAACATGTGTCATCAGAAAGCACAATGCATACAGCTTCCCGCCTCTTCTTTCCTTTCAGCAACACCGTGTCACCTCGGAACAACTGCAGCTCATCCATCTTGGGCTGAGGAAAGAAGGTTAAGGCCTTTGGGTCACTGGACAAAAAGGGGTAGACAGCAGCCCTGGTGGTTGGGATTCCCAATAAACCCCACTCTATCTGTGGTCACTGCAAGAAAAACAAGAAAAGAATCCTGGGAAAAGCCCTCAGTTAAGTACAATATGGAAAGATTGAACTGTAGATCCAACTTACCTGGGACAGGGACACCACACTGTTGTCCTCATTGATGGCTTCATCGACAATTAACCGATTGGGACGGTTCTTCTGTTTAAGAATGGCTGTTGACAAGTCATCACCTTTTGAACTAGAAACAAGAAATTAAGTCAGTTCTAATGTAGTCTCCGGAGTACTGGTGTGGTATTGTGGGTTAATGCACCAGACTGAAAAGCCGTTTGAACTGCAAAGTTGATAGCTCAAGCTCACCAGCTGCTCCTCAGAAATCCTATACAGGGTCACTATGGGTCGGAACTGACTCAACAGCACTTAACAACAACAATGTATTCTCCAGGAATCCTGGTGCAGCGTGATAGGATAAGCACTGACCACAGGTCGATTTAGGATAAGCACTGACCACAAGGTCAGCAGTTCAAACTCACCAGCCGCTCCTAGGAAGCCCTACTTCACAACAACAATAACCTCTAAGAGGCCCTACTCCAAACTCTACATTTAGGAAAATTATAATTCTGTCAAGGTCATGAGGGGCAATATCTAACACGTACTATGATCCCCACTCCAGCAGCTGTTGATATGTTTAGTACTGGTATCCCAGCTGTAATGCCCCAAGTAATCCTGCGCAGTGTCAGGAAACTACAACCAGAAGAGGGCATCCACAGGACACTGAATAACTCAAAGAACAGTAAGTAATCTTTACTGTTGTTGTTAAGTGCCATCAGTTCTGACCCATAGTGACCCTGTATAGGGTTTCCGAGGAGCAGCTGGTGAGTTTGAACCACCAACCTTGCAGTTCAAACAGCTTTGCAGTTTAGTGTATTAACCCACAGCACCAAACCAGTAGTTTTTAGACTTCATAATATTGGTGCTGTCAAGTTGGTTACGACTCATAGCGACACTGTATAGTGTCCAAGGAACTGTTCATGAGTTGAACTACAGACCTTGTGGTTCAAACCAATCTTGCAGACTAGTGCTTTACCCTATGGCGCTTCAACAAAAAATTCAGTGTTTAAGATAGGGATTCTTCAGTCAAGTGAAATCCCAAAGCAGCCACTGATTAATTAACTATGATCCTGGGCAAGTTATTTAACCTCTCTGGACTTTGAGAGCCTCATCCTTGAAAAACGGAGATTGATAGAATGAGTCTTAAGACATGGATGTTAAAGTGCTCCACACAGTGACTGACACATGGTACTTTTGCTTACCGTGATTACTGAGATTAGGAAGGTTTGCAAAATAACCTTGGAGCATTAAAGATATTTCCTCTTCCTCAATAGGCAGTTGGTTGATTGATTCATGTAGCGAGCACCAGCTCTAGCTAGCTCTTTCTAACCTTCCTATAGAATGAATGAGCCCCAACTCCCACTAAGTATGGGGACAAATACAGCAGTTTCATTAGCACTATCTTCCTTTCTGGTAACATAGTGGTTTCGAATTGGGCTGCTAACCTCAGGGTCAGCAGTTTGAAACTACCAGCTGTTCCGTGGGAGAAAAGATGAGGTTTTCTGCTCCTGTAAAGATTTACAGCCTCAGAAACCCCATACAGGGTCGCTATGAGTCGGAACTGACTCCATGGCACATAACCACCACCACCACCACCACCACCACATTCCTTACTGGCTATAATGAATGCCAGATCATGGCACTGGAAAGCCAAAAAACAAAGAACACCATATTAAAGATCTGAAACCTCCAGAAAAAGGTTCAAGCTCAGAAGCTTCATAGTAATGGTTACAAAACCAACAGAACTCCAATGAATTCAGAGGGTCAAAATAAAGAAATGTTGAGACATGGGGCAAATCTAAATCCCTCTCACCCAGATCAAAGTTGCCCAAGTGTATTTAAAATCATTCACTCCACAGTGACAATAGCTTATCACCAGTTTAACTCTAGCCTTGGCTAGGTGGGCTCTCAGTTTAAAATGTTGCCTGCTCTTAGTTAATGCCAAAAAAACATGAACATTAACTGAAATAGGGAGACCAGAGTGGAAGAAACGAGACCAGTATAAACCCATCACTCCCCTACCACCACAATACCCTCTCCAAGGGTTGCCTATCTCCTGATTAATGTGTAATACTGAAATGGAAGAAAAATGCCACCTTATAGTCATCAGTTTCTACTTCCCTTTTAATCCGAAAGCTGCATTCTACCAAAAAATCCTGTCTACCATCTCTGACCCTGGCTCTGGAGATGAGTGGTATTCCCTTCACTTAATATAAAGAAAGACCTCCAAAAGTGGTCATATCTAAAACAGAAAAGTCAGTCAGATCCTGGGCAAGAAGCAGTTCTGATGGCTCGCAGACATCCTCCATTATCTTCTGCATGAGTCAGGCCCTTTCCAGAACCTCAACAGGTCAAAGGCGACTTGGAAGGCCTTCGGGGTAAGAGTCATCAAGATGTGCTTTAAATGTGCATCTTTGATGCCAGGTTCCAAGAATTTGAGATTTTTATTTTTAGCATTGAAAACACTGACTGGTCCTTTTAAATCAGGGGCTGAGTAATAACTTCATCCCAACTCAGAAACTTGAGAATGCAGAATACACCTCAAAAAACGAAACCCTTCGAGGCAAGAAGGTGATTTGCCCATGAGTTGCATTTCCTAGAGCTTCTGATTGGAAACTGAGATGGGCTGAGGTGGTCTTTAATTCTTTTATGGGGGATGTGTGTTGTGTCCAAAGTCTCAGGGCCCAAAATTTCTCAACGTAACAGCTTGGGGAAAGGGGTGTGTGGGTCAAGAATTGGGGCCACGCTAACCTTCATAACACAAAAGCTGAAACCTAGGAAGACCCACAAAACACGAACTGTGATTCACATTTCAGCAAAAAACAAAACACAAAGGAAAATTTCCCTTCTTCCAGGTCACAACATCTAGGAGAGCGGCCTTAGATTTTCTCTTCTCAATCACAAGAGGCCTTCAAGGAGGCGGCGGCCAGAGCAAAGGCGGGCCCACCCCACCCCCCCGAAACTGCCCGGTCTACTCGGGTGGCAGGAGACGCCGTACACAGGCCGGGCCGGGCCGCCGGGCGCTTCCCCGCTCGGCCAGCTTCGGCCTCCGCCTCCTGGGTCACAGGGCTCCTGGGGCCTTCACGTGGCCCCGAGTCCACGCCCACCGGGCCCAGCCGGGGACTTCAGCACGCGGGGCCTGCTCTCTTGGGGGCCGAAGGCCTTCCGAGGGTGGCAGGCCGATCCCTGACGGGTGCCACAATGCTCGGGGCTCCGCGCCGGCAGTGTGGGCTCAAAGCCCTCACTAGGCCCGGACAACCGTTCGGAGAAAGCCAATCGGGCCGGGCCGGGCCTGCATGACACAGCACGATCTGGCCCAGGCCCCGACCCGGGCCCAACGCAAGTCCTGCCCAGGGGGCGCAGCCAGGCCCCACCAGGCCCGCGGTCCCTCATTCTCCCCTTCCTCTCGTTCTTGCCTCCCTCATTCCCTGTTTCCACCTCAGATACTCCCAGCGCTAGGCCTGTCCGGGCCGGGCCTACCCACCGCGGCGGGTCCCGCCGGCGCGCGCACCCGCGGCGGACGGACGGGCACGCGCACACATACTCACTCAGCTCCGGAGGCCATGGCGCGTGCCTCTCCCGGCCGGCGACTGTGGCGGCCCGCGGGTAACGGCTACGAGGGGTAGCGGGCTACCGACTGGGCCGGGGCTCAGCTCTCCCAGGCGGGGGTTGAGCAGCGGCTACAAACCCGCAGGCAACCTCCCTCTCGCTTCCTCCCAGCGGCACTGGGGCGGTGGGCCGGCGGGAGACGCTGGCTCCGGACCTGCGAGGGGTGATACGACGGCTCACGACGGCAGCAGACGCTTCGCTGAGACTGAGCCGAGAAGAGCCGAATCATCGGAAGGAGAGCCGCTCTCGCCTCAGCCAATCACCGTCTGCGCTAGGGACCCCTGCCCGCCTCTCTGCGCCTCTCCCCAGCAACCCGTGGACCAGAGCCAATCAAGAAATTCATTTGCGGCCTGACTCCCGCCTCTGGGCTGCAACACGCCTAGTAACGCCAAGTCAATTGGCTACGGTGCTACGCTTCCTCGACGGATTGAGATTCTCGACCAATCAACGAGAAGAATGGGGCCAGATTGACTGGAGAAGGCGAGCCTTTAATACCTGGAGGCGGACTCTCCCACTTGGCTCTAGTTCATTGGCTCCCGAGTTTATCCACTTGGAAGAAGCTGGCACAATGGCTTGAAACCTTTTATTTGTGTATTGGACTCCTGGTGTGGCGTTATAGGATAAGCACTGGACTAGCAGCATCGATGGACTCAAGCGTGGCAGCAGTAGTGAGGTTGGCCCAGGATTGGGCAGTGTTTCGTTCTGCTGTACATAAGGTCGCTAGGAGTCGGTACCGACTCAATGGCACCGAACTACAAGGTCAGCGGTTCAAACCTATCAGCTGCTCTCGGAAAACCCTATACAGAGTCGCTGTGAGTCGGAGCCAACTCTACGGTACTTAACAACTCTGCCACACTTGGGGTCATTGTGAATTAGAATCGGCAACTAGCAACATTAGTTTGGTACTCTTGTAGTAATACACATGCCCATCTTCTCCCCAGACCTGAAGGTCTTCTTAAAGCCTAACCTATGACTTTAAGTTCTGGAGCACTTTACTTTGCTCCTTCAAAATGCTGGCTCCAGTCACCTCTGGTCTGAGCCCTTTGATTAGCATTCCAGTTCTTAATCTACCCTACCCTTTTGTCCCTGCAGCCTCTGGTCATCCAACTCCGGCTTTACAGTTCATCAGAATTTAGGAATTTATGCTCCTTTTACTACAAGGGCTGTTGTTGCTAAGTGTCAGTGGAGTCGATTCCAGTGAGTTTGAACCTTATGGTTAACAGTCCAGTGCTTATCCTACAGAGCCACACCAGGATTCTACAGGGGTATTAATATTAAATGGTTGTAGGGGAAAGGAGTCTTGGTGTGGACTGCTAACCACAAGATTGGTAGTTCAAACTCACCAGTTGCTCCTTGGAAAACTTATACAGGGTGGCACTTAACAGCAGGAAAGAGGGGATATAATTTAAGAGGGGCCAAAGGGAAACCACAAAACACCCGATTTATTAGAATCCAAAATATCAGAAAATTACATACTGGGTGTCACAGGTTGAATTGTGTCCCCCAAATACTGAGTCCTGGTGTGGCACTGCAGGATAATTCAATGAACCACAAGGTCACCAGTTCAAACCTACCAGCTGCTCCTCAGAAACCTTAGACAGGGTCACTTTGAGTTGGAACTGACTCAGCCGCAGTTAACAACAACCAGCAATTATGTGTCAACTTGACAGTCATGATTCTAAGTGGTTCGGCAGTTATATGATGATCCCTCAGGACGTGATCTGATGTCATAAACCAATAAAAGGATTATGAGTGGGCTATAATGTGGTGCTGTATTATCAGCACTGGACTGCAAACCACAAGCTTGGCAGTTTCATCCCACCCATTGCTTCTTGGAAACCCTATTTGTTGTTATGTGCCGTGGAGTCAGTTCCGACTCACAGCAACCCAGTGCAGGGTTTCCGAGGCTATAAGTCTTTACGGGAGCAGAAATTCTCATCTTTCTCCCGTAGAACAGCTGGTAGTTTTGAACTGCTGACCTTGCAGTTCGCAGCCCGATTCGTAACCACTACGCTACCAGAGCTGCTTAGAAACCCTATACTGGGCATTTTTAGTTAGAACCAACTTGATGGCACTTAACAATAACAACATAATACCCTTGGAGTCCTAGTGTGATGCTGTAGGATAAGCACTGGACTGCAAGGTCCATTTGAATCGCAAGGTTGGCTTGAACCACAAGGTCAGTAGTTCAAACCCACCAGCCGCTTCACAGAAACCCTATACAGGGGTCACTATGAGTTAGAACTGACTCAACAGCACTTCAAAACAAAATACCCTTGGAGTCCTGGTGTGATGCTGTAGGATAAGTCCTAGACTGCTAACTACAAAGTTGGTGGTTCAGATCCCCCAGTTGCACTTTGGAATTCCTATACAGAGTGGGTAGGACTCAGAATTTAACAACAGCATACCCTTAATCCAATTACAACCCTATTAGATGTAAGAGAGTTTCCCAGGGGTGTGGTCTGCCACACTTTATTTTACATGGGACAAAAGGAGAGAGAAGTAAGTAGAGAGGGACCTAATACTACCAAGAAAGAAGATACAGAAGTGGAGGGTGTCCTTTGGACCTGGGGTCCCTGCACTGTAAAGCTCCAAGATCCAGAGGAAGACTGATGCCAAGATCCTAACATTTCCCCAGGCCACAGAGAGATAGCCTTCTCCTAGAGCCTGATTTTGGCCTTCAAGCCTCAACTGTGAGAGAGTTGTTAAAGCCATCCATTTGTGGTATTCCCAATATAATAGCACTAGATAACTAAGACTGGAATTTGAAATCCTTGATCCCAAAGCACCAGCTGACCCTGACTATAATCAGTAAGCAACTCTTAGTGATATGCTGACTCAATTCATTGCCCTCTACCCACACATACACGTTTGACTGAAATAGGTACAGCTCTAGAATTTGGGATTAGGGAGAGGGTGGGTAGGCACTCTGAAACATGTAAATGTCTGCCTGTCCCTCCTCTCAGTATCAAGCACCCAACCTTGCCCTAGTAGGGCTGTCAAACCATTCTCTAGACCCAATTGCACTCAGTCTGTCACCTAGCACAGGACCTTGGACTTGGGAGTTCTGCTTTTCAGCAATGGGGAAGGACAAAAATCCTAAGTAAGGAGTCCTGTATTCCCTTGGCTTCAGCCACAGACTTCAAATTCATAAGACACCCCAGGTATCATTACACTGATTGATTAGTGCCACTGAATCGGTTCTGACACATAGTGGCCCTGTATAGAGTTTCTGAGAAATGGCTGGTGAATTTGAACTGTCAATCTTGCAGTTCAGACCTACCTTGCAGTCCAGTATTTACCCTACTGTGCCACACCAGGACTCCATCATAGCACTAGGAAATGAT
Source organism: Chrysochloris asiatica (assembly GCF_000296735.1). Classification (NCBI taxonomy): domain Eukaryota; kingdom Metazoa; phylum Chordata; class Mammalia; order Afrosoricida; family Chrysochloridae; genus Chrysochloris; species Chrysochloris asiatica. The sequence continues at coordinate 11,960,540 of NW_006408571.1, forward strand.
TTTAGAAGAGGGGTTTCTAGAATTAGTATCCAACTGGATCTAGAAGCTACACACCTTCTCATTCAAGCATATACAATTATAGGCAGACAAGAGATAAAAGTGAGATTTTATTCAATTATAAGAAATGAGAAAACGGGGGGGAAGGTGTCATAAACAATGTCAATGTCTTGTTGTGGGGGGTGAAGGAGAGTTTCCTCTGGGACCAAGATGGCAGTTACTAGGTTGACTTTAACAGGACTACCAACAACCTCTCCAACACTGGAATTACATAGATGGTAAATGAAAAAATCTCTCCCCCAGAGAGATGGCCTCCGCAGGTCCCAGGTCAAGCTGGTCTAGAAAACATGGCAGCTACAGATCAGAAGGCTCCAACAGAAATGTCCGAAACTCTTCCAAGAGGGTTTCCCTGTCAGGAGGGCAGAGCCAGCTCAAACAAGTTTCTAGGTAAAAAGGAAGAGACCTGGAGGGCAAGAAGGAAGATCCTTCAGAGTGAATAGGCAGGAAGTTGAGTAGGCATCCCTTCTCTTTCGTTCCCACCACCTCCAATAGGCCTGAGGTTCCAGGACTTCAAGTGTCACAAGTCAGTGACCTCAGTCTCACCATGTGGCATCTTCCTGTGGCAGCTTACTTTGGGCCTCCAGCCTCCACCAGAGAGCAGTGGCCTCATTCTTCCGATCTAGCCTCCTCAGAGTCTGAAGCAAGTGAATTGAAGCATCTCGATTACCTATATCCCCACCCCAGAGAAGAGAGCCTTAGATCATAACAGAGACTTAGATATCATTTTATAAAGGGGAAAACCGAGGCCTGAAGAGGGGAAGTGTCTTGACTATAGTTGCGCATGGACCTAGAGAGAGATCATTCCCAGCCATTCCTATCTCAGGGTCCACCTTGAATGTCACCCACAAATCTAGAAGCTGTCTTCTTTCACCTGCCCAGGACATCTGGCTGCTCCTACCCAACCCATCCTCAGTATGGCCATTGTCTTCGTGTCTAAGGACACTGAGAAGATTTGGGGGCCCTGCATACACATTTGTATATGATTATATCCCTAGGTATATACAGCACAATCTCACTCAACTCCTTCCATTTGGGAATACCATCTTTGCATCCATGACCAATATCATCCCTGAGCCCCTCTGTCCATGCATATTTTTGCATATCTGATGTCATGCACTTATACAAACCTGGGCATATCTGAACACTGAGAAGGAAGTCCTGCAAGGCTTTGGTATCCTGGCCACTGGCCACCCATGCCAGTCCACGACTAACCAGGGCAGCTAATCGAAGCTGTGTCAGTGCCACATCTGGTCTGCACCTCTGCTCACAGTTGGAGGCAGCCCCTGGGGACCACCACAAAGTCACAAAATGGCTTCCAGTCACACAGACACAACAACCCAAAGACCCTTTCGATCTCTTTTTGTGCCCAGAGTCCCCTTCCCTTAAGGGGACACATGGAAAAAGAAACCATTTCTATCATTACCACTTCCAGGAGGGAAGATGAAAATTAAGTCTAGATTACCTTGTTCTTTGTCCTCAAGTGTGGCCCGGAAGAGCAACTCAAGGCATCTGAAGTGGGAATGGAGTAGAGCTAAAATAGTTCAACCTAAGAGACTATGGGACAGCTAGGTGAGGCCAGAGCTTCCAACTCTGGTCCCAATCAGAAAATCATCACCCCACATTCCCCCAGAGCTTCCTGAACTCACCGGCTAAATTCACTAACTGCCTCTTTTTGGACCCCCAGTTTTACCCAGGCCTGGCCCTGAAGCAGATGGGTGGCAGAGACCCAGAGTGGGTAGTGTATAGGCTTCTTAGCTCCAATTCTGACATCTTCCCATATCCAGGGCATCTTGGGAAGCAGAGATGATGTTCGGCTGAGCAGCTCCTCACATACAGTCAAAGCATCCTGGGCTCTGTTTGCCTGAATCAGTGCAGCTGCTGCCTCCAAGAACACCTCAGGCATACTGGGTCCTGAAGGACAAAGGGGTGGGGGGAACTGGGGTGGAAGGAAAGTCTAGTGTCTTGAAGAGGCATGAGCCACGGTTCCAACATCTTTAACAGGGTTTAGTACCATGCAACAACTATCCATAACTTGTTTCTCTGGACCTCTTGGTCTGGGAAGCCTTCCCAGTGTGATTTCCACCCATACCACTCCCACCATCCAGATTGGATTGTAGAAGAAAACCAGAAATAGTTGTCCTACTCTACCCCAAAAGAGACCCCAGCCCTCCCAGCCCATTGCAAAGCTCCTTGAAGACACATTTACCTTTGATTCCAGGCCATCAAGCAACAGGGCCAGCAGGTCCAAGTAATGCTCTGCAGCCTCCTCTGCCCTGAGAGGCAGAATCAATGAGCCTTACCTTAGTCTTCTAGCTAGTCGCTCAGGTTCCCTTAGCTAGCAGACTGGGATTGGGCAGGGTGGTGTCCAGGAAATCCAATCCTGGCTCAGTATGGATCTTCCCAAGGTATAGAAAGGATTGCTTCAGAATTTTAAAGACATAAAAGGTTAGTGCCTGAATGAAGGGTTCTCAGTTCAGGTCCAGCAGCAAGGCAAGAGAACAAGGAATGAGAACCTATAGCCCACTACTACATACTCCATCCCCCCAATCCCAAGAACTGAAGACAAAAGTGACAAGGCATTATAAGTAAGAAGAAGCGCTCAGGTGAACTGCACCTGCCCATTTGTAGGCATCGGCTTGCTAGCAGGTATTTAGCCTGGCTCTGTGTGCCACAGTAAAGGGGCGAGGCTGGGTCAGGTTGTGGGAGTAGCAATTCCACCTCAATAAGAAGCTGGGGGACTTCACAGCTCTGGGTGGCACTCAAGGCCTAAACAAAAGGAAAAAGTATATAATTTTGGGGAACCATACTTTCTTATGGAGTCCTGGGTTAATGCACCAGATTGCAAAGCCATTTGAACTGTAAGGTCGGCGGTTCAAGCTCACCAGCCGCTCCTTGGAAACCCTATACAGGGTTGCTATGGGTTGGAACTGACTCAACTGCACTTAACTACAACATATACTTCCTTATACTTGTATCTTGTGTTGGTTGCTCTAACTCAAACACCTCAGTAGTCTTCCACCCCCATGTCTTCTGACACAGTTCCTTACCTCAACCAGCAATTCCAGACTCTCCAGTTCTGCTGCTGTGTCCCCCAGTTGCCGATATAGCCTGGAGGCCTCAAGAAGTGGGGGACCCCAGAGGGATCCCTCTTTCAGGGCTGCAATCAAGTACAACAGTGCTCTCTGTGGGTTGCCCTAAGGGGTGGGAGGACACAGGCGTAAGCTACGCCTACAAAGCAAAAAGCTGTTCATAACACTCAGTTTCCCCTCATCAACCCCAGGACTGTCTTTACCATCTTACGAAGACAGGTTCCCAGCGCTGTGTACACCTGGACCAACACAGGCCGGAAACAGACAGCTAACGTTGCTTCTTGCAGCCTGCTCAGTGCCCCAGGTAGGCTTCCTGTGATCAGCTCCTGGAGGCCTGAGGGAAATCAGGGTAAGAGGTTAAAGAGGCCCATAGGACAGGATGAATGTGATGGAAAACAAGAATGCAGAAAAGTTCAGTTATAGGTTGAATTATGTGCCACCAAAAGATATGTCAACTTGGTTTGGTCATGATTCTCAGTGGGTTGGCAGTTATGTGATGATTCCCCAGGATGTGATAAACCAATAGGAGGATACAGGGTGGGATGCAGTACCCTTAATACCATCACAACACTATCAGATGTTAGGGAGCTTCCCAGGGGTATAGTCTGCAAAATCTATTATCTTACAAAGCTAAAAGGAAAGAGAAGTGCACAAAGGAAGACCTACTATCACTAACAAAGACGATCCAGGAGTCCAGGAGTGGTGTGTACCCTTTGGACCTGTGCCCTGCACTGTGAAGCTCCTAGATCTAGGGAAAAACTGATGCCAAGACACAAGAAGACCTCCAAGGTCTATGGAGGCTAAAAGGAGACAGTGACCTCTCCCCAGAGCCAGAGCTCTGAATTCAGACTTCTAGCCTCCTAAACTGTGCAAGAATAAATTTGCTTGTTAAAGTCATCACTTGTGGTATTTCTGTTATAGCAGCACTAGATAACCAAGACAGGTTTCACAAGGCTGAATAACATTTGAAAGGGCATGAGCCCAGAGGGCCCCTGAGACAGGGAGTAAAAAGGAAAGGATGAGCCAGGTTAATAGCTAACCTTGACGGAGGGCAGATGCTGTCCAGAGGACATTTTTTAAACTCCGAGCATCCTGCAGGGTCAGTGGAGCATCTGACTCCTCAGATGGGGGGCTCCAAGACTTTAGAAGCAGCAGCAGATCCGCAGAGGCTCCGTTCTGGGGAGAGAAGGATGACCAAAGACTTCAAGTCCATAACCACCTCCTTTCTGTCTCGGTCTAGCCTTGCTGAACTTTAAGCTCTGGGGTCCTTCTGATCCCTGCTCCCACAATTCTAAGTGGTAGATAGCTATGAGGAAAGAATAAAGGGAAGAAAAACCTGAAGCAGTGATGATCTATTCTAGTTCACCTTCTTACTCAGGATAAGTCCACAAGGATGTGGGGCAAGGTACCATGTCTGAAATATTGAGACTGAGACTGGGAAATGACTTGAGCAAGGTCACAAGAACCCTAACCCCACCCAAGATCATTAAGGCATAAAAACACTTCCAAGAGAATTCCTCCATGAGTGTCCAAACAGAACAAGGTCATTCAGGAATTCCAGGTCTCTGACCATCAACCCAGCAGCCTTTCCAGAACATAGTGGTGCTATAGCAGCCAGGGTTACTCTAATCCGGGTCACTTCCCCTATTACCTGGCTGCCATTAAGCATTTGCAGCAGCAAGGTCAGGTCCCCAAAACAATCAGAGCTCAGCCAGAAGGCAGCCTGAAGGCCAGCCAGGTGGTGTAAGGCAGGAAGCAGCTCAGGAAGAAGGGAGGACTCATGAAGGACAGAGTCCCACAGCTCCCTGAGTCCAAATTTCAGCTTGGGTCCTAGCCCCTCCTGGGCCTCCAGCACTGTAAGACATGCATAAACAGCTGAGTTGGGACTTCATCAACCCCTCCACACACAGCCCTTTATCTTCCTCTTCTCTTCTGTAGGAACCCATGAGTCACAATTAGAATTTATCAACCTGGTGTGAAGGTATGAGGAGGATCAAAGAAGGTGATGGATTACAGTGTTTCTCCCATTTCCCTGAAAGGGCTTAAACCCTGTCTGCGGCTGGCAGGAATATGGGAGTCAGTCTTTGCTCCTCACCTCTCTCTAGGCCCTGTTGGATAATCTGGGCCTGGTCCTCAGTGAAACCCTGGGTATGGCTCGCTTTCAGCGTAATAAAGTTGCAGATCACAGTAAGTTCCAAGGGGAGATTAGAAACAGCCGCAGGAAGCCCTAGAGCAACAAAAGCAGGTCTCACTGACTAGCCCCCATCAGAACCTCCCCAAATAAGATCCCAACCCAGAGATCACCCCCATGGCAATTAAAACAGCCTCAATAAAGAGCCCATCCTCTGAACAAGGGGTCTGGAAAGGTCAGAAAGTTGTCACATCAGACCATCCTGGAAATCACTTCTTTAAATGCCAGAGTGTGGGGGTGTGTGTGTAAGGAGGAAAGGAATCACCATTTCAACCAACTCTACCCAAGTTTGGTCTGTGCCTTAAATAGAATTCCCTGCCCCAAGTGATCAAAATGCAGAAGAGGAACTGGTCTCTGAGGTCAGAGAGGAACTGATCCATCCGCCTAGGAAGGACCTTTGCTTACCCTGTAGATTCTGAAGGAGTTCCCTGAACTCTTGCAGTGCATCCTGAGCCAACTGCTGTTGCCTTAGCAACAAACCTGACTGCCGAGATCCCTGCGGAATGTAGAAAGGAGGGGTGTCACTGAGCATCAGTTCCTTCACCTCCCCTTGTGGCACTGGTAAGGGAGGCTATTCTGCAGTCATTTCTGACTCTTTGGGGTAATCAAGTTCAGCCCCTCCCCAAAGGCAGGGGTAATTTTGCTTCAAAAGCACTTTCTGAGAGCTTGGGCTAACAATGGTCCCAGCAACAGCGTTACCTTGGCCTGTCGAACTAGCCGGTCATTCTTTTCCCTCCACAGGTCCAGGCAGCTGGTGCGTGGAGGTGAGGAGTCCAGAGGGGCCTGGGACATGGTGACTGAGGCTGGAGCTGGATACCCAGAGGGGGAGCCGGTATCTCCGCATCCAGCCATAACGCCTCAGGTTTCCTGGAGAATCAACTCGTTAACGCTACCTTTTCCAAGAGAAACAAACTCTCTTCCTTTCCCGCCGTCCGCCCGGCTCCCAACTTCGCCTCTGGTTGGCCCAACCTGCAACACTCGCGGCTCTGGTTGGTCTTCAAGAGTTGGTCCCGGAAGAAACGAGTCTGACCCAGACCAGTGACGGTGCAGGCGGAGGGCGTAGCTAAGTGCGGATGTCCCTTGGCTGGAGGCTGGCTGGCTTGGCTCTCGAGGAGGTCAAAGCCTTGAAAAAAGGGAGAAAGGAGCCGATTTTGCCACCAAGTCAGTGGCTCAACACTTCAACGCGGCTGCACAACCAGACGCAACCCACGTGTCCCCCTCGCGGAGGGCCGACCCGCGCTTTGCATGCTGGGAGTGGTAGTACCGCGGAGAGTACCCAGGAGAAAGAAGCCCAGGCAAGGAGGAAAGTGTCACTAAAAGAAACTAAGGAGACACAAACCAAAAACTAACCCACTGCCATCGTTGTTGTTGTTAGGTGCCATCGAGTCGGTACCGACTCATAGCTACCTTATGCACAACAGAACGAATCCTGGGCCAACCTCACAATTGTTGCCATGCTCAGCCCATTGACGCTGCCACTTTGACAATCCATCTCTCTGGGGGTCTTTCTCCTTTTCTCTGATCCTCCACCTTACCAAACATGATATCCTTCTCCAGCGACTGGTCCCTCCTGACAATATGTTTAAAGTATGAGAGGCAAAGTTTGGCCACCTTTGCCTTCAAGGAGCACTCTAGCTGCACTTCTTCCAACACAGAGTTGGTTCTTTTGGCAGCCCATGGCCCTTTCAATATTCTCCTCCAACACCATAACTCAAATGCATCAATTCTTCCACGGTCTTCCTTATTCATTGTCCAGGTTTTACATGCATATGAGGTTATTGAAAACACCATGGCTTGGGTCAGGCACACCTTAGTCCTCAAGATGACATCTTTGCTCTTCAACACTTTAAAAAGATCTCGTGCAGCATATTTGCCTAATGCAATATGTCGTTTGACTTCTTGACTGCTGATTCCATGAGTGTTGATAGTTGATCCAGGAAGAATGAAGTCCTTGACAACTTCAATCTTTTCTCCATTGATAAGAATGTTGTTTATTGGTCCAGTGGTGAGGATTTTTGTTTTCTTGACATTGAGGTGCAATCCATACCAAAGGTTGTGCTCTTTGATCTTCATTAGTGAATATTTTAAGTCCTCTTCACTTTCAGCAAGCCAGAATGTATCATCTGCATATCGCAGGTTGTTAATGAGTCTTCTTCCAATCCTGATGCCACATTTTTCTTCATATAACCCAGATTCTCAGATGATTTGCTCAGCATACAGGTTCAGGTTGAATAAGTATGGTGAAAGAATACAACCCTGTCACACAGCTTTCTTAATTTTAAACCATTCAATGTTCCCATCGATCCTAAATCGTAGCAACTCTCAGCCTCCCATCAATCCTAAATCGTAGCAACTCTCAGCTCTCCCACAAGCGACTGATGGGTTCAAACTGAGGACGTTGAAGTCCAGTGCTTACCCCACAGCATCACCAGGGCTCTTATGGAACACCAAGGCCTTCAGGGAACTTGAGTTTCCTCAAACACATGTCAGCATGGCCCTGGGTCTGTGCGGTCTGCACTGCTGGAAGGCACAAGTAGAGCTAGGAGAATTGACTATTCTCATGCAAAATTAAAATAATAATGACCTTTATCTCAGACCACACTTAAAATACTTAAAATTAATTCAAAATGGATCACAAACCTAAATGTTAGGAGTCAAAAACATAAACTTTTAGAAGAAAACATGGGAGCATTTTCACACTCTTAGCACAAAAAAGCACAAGCAATGTTTTGTTTTGTTTTTAATGTTTTATTGTGAATTATGTGATAGTTTACATGGGAGAACATTAGTTTTACATTCGTTCTATGCTATATCATTTCATTGCCATGGTTACAATCTCCTCCATGCATCATCATCCAACCAAAGAGTATACCCTGCAAGCCTGCCTCCCCCCATAGCACCCACACACACCCACACACATAGCCCCTCTCCCTCTCTGGGTCTAAAGTCCCCAGCAGCTCCATCTCTCCGTGTCATTGTCTCTGCCAATCACTTTTTTTTTTTCCCCCACTCAGGCATATGTAATAATTTACATCTCCAAAGGGCACATTCTGCAAGTCTGCTCCTGGCCACCAGTTCTTAGTCCTTCTCTTCTTAGTTGATGACCTAGAGTCCTCAGCCGCGCCCCCTCTCCATGCCTCCATCTCTTTCTCCATTTCTGGCGCTGCTGCTTCTCTGGATAAGGTCCTGCATTCTATTTGTGTGTTCCT
>NW_006408571.1:11973161-12014996 GCF_000296735.1 Chrysochloris asiatica
GATACTGTAGTGAATAATGGTTATCAAGACGGATTGTGAGTGTTGGAAATGCAAGGGTATAAGTCTTGTAGCAAGGAAGAGAGCGATTATTTCTCCAGTCTGGGAGCGGAGGTCTCTGGGACCACCAACGGATAAGAGCCAAGAACGGGACCCCGCCCAGAGAACCGGGATGCCTGAGATGGAGACAGAGATGATGACATGGAGGGATGAAGCTGCTGGGGACTTTGGATCCAGAGAGGGAGAGGAATTGTTGGCCGAAGACTGAGGGGGGAGTGGGGAGTGGAGAGCACGGGCTTTTAGGATATGCCCTTTGGTCGGAAGATGATGCATGGAGGGGATTGGAACCATGGCAATGTAATGATATACGATGGAATGAATATGAAACTGAGGTTCTCTCATGTAAACTATCATATAACTCACAATAAAACATTTTTTAAAATGATGCTAAGTATGTATGCAATAAAACATCTGTCGTTTCAACCTTTAAAAAAAGAAAAAGAAGCAAAAGAATTTATACTTGCAACTTTTCTTATTTAAAAATAAAGATGAAGGAAATTTAAATTAGTAAAAAAAGAAAACTTAAAGAGAACTTGTTTGGAGATTCTAGTAGAGAACAGCTACTCATATACCCTTGAGCAAGGACAATCCTCTTCTATCAGGAAAGGTCATCCTTTTCAACTGGGTAAGCAATCTAAGATGTTTTCAGGGGGTAAGGAGTTGGGGAGTGGGAGGCAGGGAAGGGAAAATTATTCAAGGACTAGAGGGTAGACACTACTTGTTAACATGGGTAACAGGGCAGACAATATACAAGAGGGAGGTGGGCGGAGGAAAAGTAGCAAGAGACAGAGGGAGGAATGCAATAGTTAAAATGAATAGAGGTAAATGCTGTTAACTGTTGGTACATGGAAGAGACTGCAACCATGTAATGAAGCAAACAAAGTATATGATTTGTTGAATGTAAAAATGGTCTGCTTTGTAAACCTTCACTCAATTCGCAATAAAAAGTTAAAAAAAAATTTTAAAGAAAAGTCATGGGGTGGGGGAATTATTTGTAAGTCATATATTTGAAATCATAATAAAGGACATATCTATAATATATAAAAACTCTGAAAACTCAATAATAAAAAGATTTTTAAGACAATTGAAAATGAGCAAAAAATATGAGTAGACATTTCACACACAAAAATGCTATATAAGTGACTTGTTGCTGTTATTGTTAAGTGCCATGGAGCCAGTTCCAACTCACAGCAACCCTGTGTAGTTTCCAAGGAGCAGCTGGTGGGTTTCAACTGCTAACAGTATGGTTTGCAGTCCAGTGCTTATTGTACAGCACCACACCAGGCTCAGAAGCATATAAAAGGTGCATGATATCATTAGCCTTTGAAACTAAATCCAAACCCATTGTTATCAAGCAGATTCCGAATCATGATGAACCTACAGAACAAAGAAGAACTGCCCAGTATATTTATGGAGGCAGGCTATCACATCTTTGTCCCACACAGCAGCTGGTAGGCTTGACCTACCAACCTTTCAGTTAGCCACCACCAGGTTTTCTCCTTGAGGGAGATTCAAGCTAAAACTGTAAGGTCCTACATACAAATACACACAGAATGACTACAACTTAAAAATACAATGTCAGTTGGTGGTGAGCATGTGTAGAAATCGGAACCCACAGTTGTGGGGATAGAAAATGATAGTCATTTTGGAAAACAATTTGGCAGTTACTTAAAAATTAAACATACATTTACCATACCACACAGCAATTACACTCAAAGGAATCTTCCTAATATAAATGAAAACATATACCCACACAGACTTGTATATGAATGCTCAGTTGTTGTTAAGAGCTGTCATCTAGTCAATTCAGACTCATAGCAATGCTGTATAGAGTTTCGAGATTTTAAATCTTTGAAGGAGCAAAAAACCTCATTTTTCTCCTGCAGAGTGGCTGACAGAATCACCAACCTTATAGTTCATATTCCAGTGCTAATCATATGGAGCCACTGGGCTCCCATAAACATTCATAGCAACTAAAAATGTTTATAATAGCTAAAAACTGGAAATAATCCAATGTCCCTCTGTAGATCATAGTCATACAATAGAATATGGTTCAACAATAAAGAGGAAAAATAGTGGTACATGTACCAACATGGATGAGCTTCAAAAACATTATTCAAAGCAAAGAAACCAGACAAAAAGACATCTTGCATGATCTCATGTGTATGTAATGTCCAGAAAAGACAAATTTACAAAGACAAAAACAGATCAGAGATTGCCTGGGGGGGCATGTTGGGATTAACTGTAAACAAAGTGTAGAGACTTTCTGGGGGGGGGATGAAAAAGTTCTAAAAGTAAACTATAGGATTTGTCAGCGATTTCTGACATATGACAAAACTAATATAGACAGAAGAAAAAAATAGCTGAAATGGACTTTCTCAAACTTGAATACTTTCGTGCTTTAATGGGAGAATATATTCGTGTATCATGCATCTGATAAAAGGACTTGTAGCTGGAATACATAAAGCACTCTACAACTGAATGAAAACCCAACCCAATTTAAAATTTAGTAAAGATTCTGAATAGACATTTCTCCAAAGTAAATAGATATATGGTCAATAAGCAAAAAAAAAAAAAAAAAAAATCAATATTGGGAAATGCAAATCAAACCACAATGAGATATAACTTTAGGCCCATTGTTGTTACTATGATTAAGTGCTATCTAGTGGGTTTCAACTAGAATGACAATAATAGTAATAATAAGGGTTGACAAGAATTTGGAGAAATTAGAACCTTTATACACTGCTGCTGGGAATGTACTTACAGTCACTTTGGAAAACAGACTTACAGTCTCTGAAAGAGTTAAACATAGGATTACCATATTATCTAGCAATTACAATTCTAGGTATCCAAGATAATTAAAAACAAACATTCAAACAAAAACGTACATAAGAATGCTAATAGCAGCATTATTATTCAAAATAGCCAAAAAGGGGAAATAACTGAAATGTTCATCAACTATTGACTGGATAAATAAAATGTGGTATATCCATATAATAGATTATTATTCAGCCACAAAATGGAAGTACTGATACATGTTACAACATGGGTAAGGCTACATTAGGCTGAAAGTAGCTAGCCACAAAAGGTCACATGTGTATCGTACAACTCCATTTATATGAATGTCTATTGTTGTTAAGTGCTGTCAAGTCTGTTCCAGCTAATAGTGGCCCTGTGTAGGGTTTCTGAGGAGCAGCTGATGGGTTTGAACCATCAACCTGGAGGTTAGCAGTCCAGTGCTTATCCTACAGCACCTCACTGGGTTTCTTTTTAGGGTGATGAAAATGTTCTGGAATGAGAGGGTGGTGATGGTTGCACAACCCTGTGAATGTACAAAGGACCACTTTGAAATGGTTAAAATGATGACATGCACTAGACCTCAAGGTTGGTTTGAACTGCAAGGTCGGTGGTTCAAACTTACCAGTCACTGCTCAGAAACCCTATACAGGGTTGCTATGAGTCAGAACTGACTCCAGGGCACTTAATGACAACAGCAAAAGCAGTAATGCAGGCTCGAACGTGAGCATTGCCACATTATGATATATGAAAAGAAGCCAGTCACGAAACAGCACTTACTACATGACTCCATTTATGTAAGTCCAGAATAAACAAATCTATAGACAAATCTATAGCAGCTGCCTAGAACTGGGGATAAAGATGTGTGAAGAGGCTGGAGGGTAACAGTGACTTTCTTTTCAGGATGATGAAAATACTCTAAAATCAACTGAGCTTATGGTGATACAACTCAGTGGGTATATTACACCCCACTGAATTGCACTTTGAATGGACAGACTGTATGTGAATTATCTAAAGAAAAGTGTTACAAAAAGGAAAAAAATGAAATTGTGGTTATGAAAAGCTACGGAGAACTCTGCAAACTTACTTAATGATCATGGAATTATATATTAACAATCAATGGGTTTTATGATCTATAAAAAGTGTACTTCACAAATGCTCTTTGCATTACCAAACACCTTGAGGGAATGAGTTACTGGGCCTGGGGGCTCAGGAGCATAGTTTCAGGGGACACCACAGTCAACTGGCATAACACAGGCCACAAAAAACAATGCTCTACATTCTACTTTGATGCGTAGCAACTTAGAAGCTCATAAGCAGCCACCTAACGTCTCTCTCTGTACAGAGGAAAGGAAAATGTTGAAAACTGAAGATGCTTGAAATCAATTAGTCCAGTGAACTAATGGAACACATGAACATAAATCTCCATAACCCTGAAACTAGAACAACTACATGGTGCTGGCAACCACTACCATCAGTTCTAAAAGGGATCCCCATTAGTGGGTCCTCAATAGAGTGGGAGAAAATGTGGTACAAAACTCAAAATTACAAGACTAGGCTTATTGGTCTGAAAGAGACTGGAAGAACCCAAGACTATGGCCCTCAGTCACCCAAGAAGTGAACTCACCCTTGTAACTCTATTTTTAGACATGTGGTAGATAGGTATGGGGGGACAACAGCACTAGCAAGAAATACTCACCAGAAAATGGTCAACCATTCAAGATCAAAAGGGCAACACTAACCTAAGGGAAAAGTCCAGAAAGGTTGGGAAGGAAGGTGGAACGAAAACAAGAACCATAGGGAGGACACAGGATAATTGATGCTACACGAGGGGATTATAACCATTGAAATGAAACAAAGTGTATTTGTTGAATGCAAAACTGATGATCTGCTCTGTAAACCTTCACTTAATGCACAAGAAAATGTTAAAAACAACAACAGTGAATTCATGTGGAATGGGCTTTTAATGTCAAATAAAAGGCAAGGATGTAATTAAAAAGAACTTTAAATAGTATAAATCAGTGTGTTAACCTATCTTCCTCTAAATAATCAAGAGAGAGTAATAGTGGTTGGGAGATCAGCATAATAAACTTCAGCTCTAGGCAAGGGGGTCCCTGCCCACCCCCATCCAAAAAAAAAAAAGAAAATGGTGGCAGGGGAGGGCATGGAGGGCTAGAGCCTGAAATCTTTCCCATGGTAAAAGGGATGGAAACGAGTATTTTTTTCCTGCTTACCAAATGGAAAGCTGTATCCCCCAAAAGGGGATAAGAAGGGGTCTTTTAAAATTCATCTTACAAACCAGCTAGTGCCTAACTTCTCTTGCATAACTGTTTCCACTAACTAGGGTCACCAATGACCAGCCCTCTAACTGCCTGAAACAGCACACTTTTCATCTTTCTGTTTGACCTCAGCAGCACTTACAACTGTTGGCCATTAATCATTTGAACTAGTCCCTCAGCTGCCGTAGCAACTGATAGTTTGATTTCATAGTCCCCACTACTTAGCTTCTTTGTTCTACCTGTTCAAAGATAAGGAACCCTGGTTAAAGCAGTTAGTCCCGCCACTAACAGATCAGCAGCGTGAACCTACCAGCCACTGTAGGGAAAGCTATCCCAGAAAGATTTGTTGTTGTTGTTAGGTGCCATCAAGTCAGTACTGACTCATAGCAACCCTATGCACAAAACGAAACACTGCCCAATCCTGGGCCAACCTCACAATTGTTGCTACACTTGAGCCCATTGATAACAGCCTTGGAAACCCTACAGAGTCAGAGTCACAATTGACTCTGGTAACGGGCTTTGGTTATTCAAAATTGGTGCTATCCTAATTTCTACAATCTCTCCTCTCTTTCAGTGTCTCATCTCCTGTCCTGGGCACTCCTGTCCTGTCCCTCAAACCTTAGCTTTGACCCATCTCTCCAGAGCTTCTTCTGAACTTTCAAAGATTTCTCCAAGAGTGGTTCTGCACCAGCAAAGGAGTTAAGTGCCACTGAGTCGGTTCCAACTCACAGCGTCTCTATATAGGATTTTTTTTAAGGAGTGGCTGGTAAGCTTGAATGCCCAAACTTGTGGTTCAAACCGACTTTGCAGTCCAGTACATTCACCCACAGCGCCAAACCAGGGCTCCGGTATAGGAGTGGTGGGGTGGAAACAGGCCTTGGGTGACAAAGGGCACTAGATGAATTGTTTTGACATCAAGTTTGTTTGGACGAAACCAAACAAATCAAACCCATTGCCATGGAGTTTATTTAGACTCATGGCAAGCCTATAAGACAAGAGTAGAACAGTTCCTTAAGAGTTTCTGAGACTAAATCACCATCTCCTTCTGCAGAGGAGTTAGTGGCTTTGAACAAGTCCTGCGTTAGCAGCTCAGTGCACCATAAGGGCTCCTAAGATGGACAAGCAGGTCAAATGAAAGGCAGCACTGGGTGGGAATCTAGGGATGGCTAACAACAGAAAGGCAAAGGGTGTTCTGGAGTGAAATGACATAGCACATGTGGGGTGGGCTTTAGAAAGTCAAAGGAGTTCACAATCAAAGTCTTACTGATCTAGAACGGAATTAGGATAATGATGCCGATGCCTTCTAGAAGAGGTTGAGACTTGGATTGTTGTTGTTGGTATTGTCAGGTCAGTTCTGACTCACAGTGACCCTGTATAGGGTTTCCAAGGAGAAACAGGTGGGTTTGAACTACTGACCTTATGGTTTGCAATCCAGTGCTCATTCTAACACCAGTTTTTGAGACTAGGATTGCAGTTGTCGTTAAGTGCCATCAAGTCGGTTCCAACTCATAGCAACCCTGTATGTGGTTTCTGAGGAGCAGGCAGTGGGTTTGAACTGCCAACTTTTGGTTTGCAGTCCAATGCTGGTCCTACAGTGCCATACCAAGAGGGAAAACCTAAATTGGTGCTTATCCAACAGTGCCACATCAGGAGTCCTTGAGACTAGGATTAAGGGACAACAAAAGAGTTGTTGTTGTTATGTGCCGTGGAGTCGGTTCCGACTCATAACGACCCTGCACAGGGTTTCCGAGGCTGTTAATCTTTACAGGAGCAGAACGCCTCATCTTTCTCCCACGATGCAGCTGGTACTTTTGAACTGCTGACCTTGCGGTTCGCAGCCCATTACGCTATCAGAGCTCCTTAACAAAAGAGTAAAGGTAGAAAAATCTAAGGTGGGGCCTGGTCCCACAGAAACCTTCCTTATTAATCCATCACTGCATAATAAACAGTCTTTCCCCTAAGTCTGAGGGCTTGTCTTTTTTAGCTTTCCTCATAGTTCTGTTATCAGTCAAAACACAAGGACTTAATAAATAAACGTGTTATATGGAAAATGGAATGTGAGCTAATAGGAGTGATTTGGGAAGAGATGGGGGCAGTGAATTCAGACAACTCCAACCACTTTCCAGAGGTTCTCAGGTGTAGCTAGGCCTGGACAAGATGACTATGCTTGGTAGGAGGGGAGGCTTGCTCTCCCTCAACCCCTAGAATATTGGGGGTGCCCCCACATCTCAGACACTGTATATATGTAGTTCTTTTATTCCACTTTGGAGATCACCTCTCAGTCTCTCACATGCATCTAAGGCAGGAGTCAGAGATGAGGATCCACTGGGAGTTTGAATTTAAAAACACCAAAGTCCTGGATGCTAGCAGCCTCTGGCTGCATTGTGGTAAAAGGTGTAGCCAAGCATCTCTTGCAGATGATCCAGCACCTACACTGGCCAGGCTACATTGTTCTTTTTTTCAGTGGCCTGCAGCCTCAGCTACCTCTGCTGAGTCAGAACTAGGTGTTTGAACCAGGAGCTCACAGCACCATCCACTCGCATCACCAGAGCTATGCCCAGGATAAGTCCCACGCTGCTCACAATGAAGCCCACAGCCTCAAAAATAAACCTGCAAAGAAAGGTGGAGAATCTCAGGGGATATTGAAGGCAGATCTAAAGTCTCTTGACTGCAGAAGCAAAACACTGTCCATTCTGAATATTCACACTTTTTCCAAGCTTCTCCTTCCCCTGCCAGCCACCTTTACTTCTTAAGCAAATCCACTCACTTGGGGGCAAACACCTTCCAGACCATGAGATGTCTGCGGAGAATGGAGGCTGCCAAAGCACAAGCCAGAATCTATGGGAGGAGAGGAGGAGCCAAGTTACTTGAGAAGGGGAGGATACGGGGCAAAGAAGGGTTGCTGTCAATCTGTGAAGAACAGAAGGAAAAAAGCAGTGAGTGCCAATAGTAAAAGCCCTGTGCTAAGAGTTAGGAACCCAATTCTCATCCTGGTCCAACCACTGAGTGACTCATTGTGTAACCTTAGGTAAGTTACTATCAGTCTGTGATGCTAACACTCAGGTTCTGCCTCCCAAAGTAGAGGATGATGTCAGCACCACCTTCTGTCTCTGGAGGATAGGATTCATGACCACAGTGTAGAAAAGAATTTTGGCCATCACCCATTTTTCCAGTCTGTGCACTAATGAAGCAATCCTCAAATGTAACCAACAGAGTACAGATGTAGGCTGTGGGGAGGAAATAACCAAGGACTATAATTCAGAAGAGCTAAGTGATCTCAATATTGCCGATGGAGTCTGACAGCCTTGGGCAATCACTTCACTTATGTGTCCCTCAGTCAAGCCTCCTTCCCAGGATTTTAACAAAGCACAAGAGAGAGACTATGATGCACACACATGAACAAAGGTCACTGATTCTGTGATATCTTCTCTGCACCCACCTGAACACCAAGGACAAAGAGGTATTTGAGGCCCAGCTGAAGCAATGCTGCACTGAAGTGGTGAGGGGCATCTCGGAGCCGCATCTCCATCAAAGGCTCCTCTTCCTCCTCCTTGGGCCTGATTCTGGCCTCAGCTTCATTCCCTGGGGTCTGCCGTTTCTTCCGGGGACCTTGGCTCTCACATAGGAAGGGCCAGAGCAAGAGCAATGGGCAACCTACTGCCTCAGGGGAGGACAGGTATAGTTAATGAAGGTCTCAGGGCCCACTATACCCTGATTCCCAACTACCCTGGTTGACTCAGTTGCAAGTCAGCTTAGGTCAACGGGTGTCAAAGATCCATCAAAACCTTATCTTCTCATTCAAATCCATGGGTGTACCTTCCTTCCACAAAGTCAGAGTAAGCAATGGGAGTGAGGGAGGGACAAGGAAGTACCTGAAAAAAGGAGGTGGGAGGCAAATGTGTTGGCTCCCACCAGCAAAGCAGGCAGCCAGGTGGAGGAGCCATGACCCTCTGGGAATCCTACAAAGGCTGCATGCCAATGGATGGCTGGAAAGACAGGTTGGTGGCCCGTGGAGTAGAAGGTCTGTGTGGCCATAAGGGCCCAAGCAGAAACTGCCTGCCATGGCACAGTAAAAGGACCTAGGGGAAGAAATAGGCCTCCTTATAGTCACATCCATTCCTCAATCCACAGCCTAGTGCTCTATGATCCCCGCACAGTGTTAACTCTCACACACATACAGTCCCCACTCTGTTATTCTAATTCCCTCTGTGGCACAAAACCCCATTACCCAAACATGAATCTCTAAGGCCCACCGTGATCAGTCTCTCTTTCTCATTTATAAACAGCTCCCTATGCCAGTCATTAAGGGAATGCTATGGCTGGAGTCCTGGTGTGGCACTGTGGGAAAAGTACTGGATTGCAAGAACGGTTTGAACCACACAGTCAGTGGTTCAAATTCACCAGTCACTCCTTGGAAACCCTATGAGTCAGAAGCGACTTAACAACAACATGGTTCTGTAGGATAAGCACTGGACTGCTGCTAATCAGATGCAGCCAGCCCTGCCAGATCAGCGACTCAAGCCCACCAGCTGATCTGTGAAAGATGAGGCTTTCTGTTCCCCAAAAGATTTAGCTTGGAAACCTTAGACAGGGTTGTTGTGAGTCAGAACCAACTCCATAGCACTTAAGAATATGCTCTTCATTAAGGAATTAAGGAACCCTGGTAGTGCAGTGGTTAAGTGTTGGGCTGCTAACAGCAAGGTCAGTGGTTCAAACCCACCAGCCATTCGCAGAAAGACGAGGCTATCTGGTCCTGTAAAGATTTACAGTCTTAAAATCCTAAGGAGCAGTTCTACTCTTCCTTACAGGGTCACTGAGTCAGAATCAACTTGACGGCCATGGGTGGGCATGCCGTTCATTATACTCATAACCCACCCATCTCATCACTGGGAATCAGGAAATGCCCTATTGGGATGCAGCATCACCATAAAAAAATGAGTCTTGGAGGACTCCTTGTCTCCCTCCCTCATGAGCCCTGCTAGCCCTGGGAGTCAGCAGAAGTGATCAATGAACTTGGTTACAGCAGACGAGAAGAGTACATTAGGAAGAACTTCCCAACTGTATGGGGCTTAAGATCCTGTGTCAAGGGGAAATTCCACCTCCCTGAAAGCGAGATATGCTGAATTCCCATCATTAGCATTGTTGTCCTTGGATTAATCAGGGCTGAGATATGTATTTACCAGGAGTGGTGATGGGTATCCCAGCAGCAAGCAGATGCAGGAGAAGGAAGCTCTGCAGAAACAGAAGCAGGAACACAAGGCTGATGCGCTCTGCATGCAATAGCAGAAGTGGAAAGGTCAACAAGGTGAGGGCTGTGACCACAGCAGCCGAGTAGACGCTCCCCAACTGATAAGCAGCCACAGTCAGGGGGCCCTGAGAACTGGTTCTCACTAGCTGGCCCCGGAACATTTCCTGCATGTGTCGGTAGATTTGAGGGACCACATAATCCAGGTCAGCCTGAGACGCAGGGGGCCCTGAGAAGGGAGTGAGGACAGTCCTGGTCCTTGGGGCATTCGCCCCAGCCTTCATCAGCACCGTCACAGGCTTCCAGAGCAGCAGCATGAGCCCGGAAGCAGCCAGCCCTGCCACGGCCCGAGGCAGCACAACTGATGCTCCAGCAACCAGAGCTCGGAGACGTGGGGGGGCTTCATCTGCCCCCGACGCCAAGGCCCAGTAGGCAGCAGTGCCCAGAGCCATGAGGGGCAGCCCCCAGCGTACAAAGAGCACAGGGGGCTCGGGGCTTTTGAGATTACCATAGCGGCGAAGCCACAGGCGCACAGCAGCTAACAGAGCAAATAGAGCCCCCACACAAGCTCCGTACCACAAATTCTTGGCTCGACCGCCCACCATGGATGCCAGAGGACTCAGCCAGGGAGAGGAGCGGCAAGCAGGTGTCTCTTCAGGGCAGCGATGGAAGAGTCCAGCTAGCCTTGTACATAAAAGCAACCCCACACCAAGCCCCAAGGTATGCATGCTACTGTGCCGTGGGGGACCTGCTGGGGTAGAAGGGCCAAGACGGGGTACTGCCAGCAGCTTAGGTGGTAGCAGTTGGCCCTCCCAATGAAGCTGAGCAACCAGGAGCAAGACAAGTGAGCCCAAAAGGAAGGGGGTGGCCCTGGCCTCAGCTATAACAAAGCTATCAGAGAAGAAGGCAGCCCACCGAAGGAGCAAAAGAATAAAGACAGGCCCAGGGATGGGAAGCAGGGCTGCCAGGGGCCTCCTGGTCCCCCAGCCAGCCCAGGCTTTCCATAGAAAAGACAGGAGCGAGCCCACTGCAGCCACAGCCCCTAGGACCACTGGATCCAGTTTCAGTCCAGTAGTTGCCAGGAGTCCAGTATACACTATGGCCCCAGCCAGACCCCAAGCCACAGGTACCAGGAGTAGAGGGCGGAAAGGGAAGCCTGGGGATATGGCCCACTGGGACGCCAGCAGGCAAAGAAAGCAGGCAGCAGCCAAAAGAGTGGCACCCACTGCCATGCGGACCAGAGAAAACTGAGCCCAAGACTCAATGCACATGGCCCGAGCACCCCGCAGAAACTGTTGTAGCTCAGCTATCACAGCCTGCAGGGTTGTCTCCGCCCCCTGGGGGTTCTGCAGAAGCCGATGGAAGTCAGCAGAGGCCTTGGAGAAGAGGCTCTGCAGCCGCTGAAGCTCCTTAACTTGGAGGTCCTGAGTAGCAGCTGAGTAGGTGTGAAGAAATCGGGACACCTGGTAGGAAAGGTCAAGACATAGGAGTTGGTATAGAAGCAAGGATAGATACTAAAAAAGGGGGGAAGTCAACTGGGATGGCAGAAGAAATGGATGATGAGAAGAGAACATGGCTAAGAGAAGGTGGGATTAAGATTGGCCTAAGGACAATGGATTGGCTGTTGTTCTTCCCATATGCCCTCATTAGCTCCCTCACCTAGAAGTCCAGCCCCTTACTTACCTGCTGAGCATTGAGATGGAGAGCCGAGGCTTGGGCCAGAGCAGAGGAGTGCGGTTGGGAGTCCTTGTTCCCTGAAAACGCTTCAGTCATCACCTCCCCGATGTTCGCAAATGGAATGGGCAGGCCCAGCAGTAGGGCCAGCGTGGGCACAAGGCTGATTTGAGGAACTACCTCCGGCTCCTAGAGTGAAAGCAGAGAGTCAAAGGTCACAGTAGAGCTGAAGTCAGTGTTTGGGATGGAAAGCACTGGAGTCAACACAGTAAACAAGAGTAGGGGATGCCCAGAATCATGAATTGGGGGTTCTACAATGAAGAATTCATGAGAATTCCGTAATCATGATGAAAGCTAAACACCAAGCAACTGATGAGATTAGACAAGGGTTAGCCAGGCCTCACCTCTGGCAGGACACTGGGGAAGAGGGCTGTGGGACTGTACAGAAAGAGCGCAGCTGAGACCTCCAGTTCGCTGTCCCCTCCGTGGTCCCCATTCATGGTCATTCCATGGTCCCCAGCCACCACAAGCAGTGTGTCATTCTCCAGACGTTCCACAAGGCCCCTGGGGATCAAGAAATGTGGCAAGGATTTGAACTGAGTCTAAATTTAAAAAGAAAAAGACTCCAAGATAAGGACTTTTTCTCCTGGGGCCATATACGCTGAGGTTCTCAGACATAAATCCACTCCTCCAGCCAGTACCCCACACTCACTGTATCACCTGGTCCATTTGGCTAAGTTTCTTGGCCATCTCAGGATGGTGAGGGCCATGCTTGTGGCCACAGTGATCCACACCCAGGAAGTGAGCAATCAGCACGTCCCATTCTCCATTCTCCACTGTGGAGTAGACAACATTGAGCACAGGGGACGTAGGTCTACGTCTCAACCCCAAGCAGGCTTTGACAATTCCCTTATGTCCAAGGGCGAAATCCCAGACCCTTGTACCAATGGTAGGTTCAGAATTTGTGAACTGAAGTAGCCCTCCCCAAACTTTGTCAGGTCTGCCTCTGGCCCTGTGCTCACTGGTGGGGTAGAGGTGTTCCAGGATGCCATTGTCCACTGTGTGCAGGTCTCGGACATTAAAGGATGGGAAGAAGAAAGCTTGGGAGAAAGCTCCAGGGAAAAGGTCTTTCCAAGTATCATCTCCCATGAAGACCAGACGCCTTCCTGCAGAAACATGAGGAATTCAAGGCAGGGAAAAAGAAAGGAGGCTTTTTAAAGATCCATCAGAAATCCCAACCAGACACCTAAATCGTAGCAATTGCACCCAGTAACTCTTCATAATTCAAGGCCTGAATTTTTCCGTCAGCAAACTTCCCCCTGATAACCATACTCTAACTAGACCTCTCACTCCGTGTTCCTTTAAAATACTGTTAGTTCTCTCCTAGTCCCTGGGTATCTTGGCTTTATTCAGGTGTCTCCTGCTTTTCCCATCAATAACTACCTGTGGACAAAGCCTAGCTCCCTCTACTCTCTCCTTCAAGCTTGCAAGGGTACCAGATTCATATCTACTCTTCTACCCCTCTCCCTTTCACTCTACTGAGTTTCCCAAGAGTTAAACCAATACTCTATGCAGATCAGAAGCTCCATTAGAACGATGTCCAGATCCCCTCTCCTTTATCCCCCCAAATGAGAGCTCTGGTCCCTTTCTCCTCCTGTCTCCCTCACAATGGTCAAACATACAGATGGGCACCCAAAGTCCTAGCACTCTTATGACTAGAGAAGGAATCAGACAAGATACTCCTGGCCTCCAAAGGGGCCCAGACTAACCTGCACTGGTGAGTTGCTTAATGAGATTGTCTTCCACTATGGAGTGGCTGGCAAAATTACTGCCAGCATCGATAAAGGTAGGCAGTGAGCCAGTGGTGAGGGCCTTGAGGCGCTGCATGGTGGTGGTGGGAGGGTCTACCTGAGATCTGTAGAGTCGGGCATGGTGGGGCTGAATCTCCAGAATCCTCTGCAAGGAGCCCAGTTTGCCCAGGAAAGGCAGGGATACCGGAGGTTCCCCAGGCACGTGTGAGCCTTGGGGCTGGGCAAAGTCAAAACGCAGAGCATCTATCAACACCAACACAACCCGGGAGAAACGTGAAGCCATCCAACAGGCCCCTGACTCCCCTCGGCCACCCCAGGGCAGAGGTCCAGGGCCTGGCGGTTCTTGGCAGCTGCTATAGTTGGTGAGCTCCAGACGAGTGAGCAGGAAGCCACTGGTGAAGAGGGCAATGCCAGCATAGAACAGGAAGCAGATCCAGGCCAGGAAGAGTAGCACTAAGACCTTCTGCATTCTGTTGGGGGTGGGGGAGGAAATTCATCACTAGAGGGTAGGGGTGGGGAGAGAAATCAGTGGATAGTCCAGTCCCTCAATTCAAAGGCCACCTAGAAGACAAACAGACCTAGAGCCAACCCGATGCAATATTCTTTTCAACTAGTTCTACTAGTGTATCTGAAGGTGAGGTCCACAGATTACCAGTATCAACCGGTGAGTGTTTCTAGGGCCCACCCCAGATCTACTGAATCTGGATCTTTGGTTGTAAAGCATAGGAGTTTGCACATGTACTCCAGATGATTGTAATGCTGAAAAACACAGCCCAAGAGCCAAACTTGAATTTCAAGTGGTCGACCAAGAGCTGACTTCGCTCCACTAGTCTCTCAGGCTCTCTTTTCACCAATCTCGACGCCCCCATGGACCGTCAAGGTTCCCAGTCGCTAGAAAACCCGAGAGGGCGCCGCCTGGCGGGGGCTGAGGGAACCAAGGGGAGGAGTCATGCTCCACTTGTAGACTGCCAGGGTCTCTAGGAGACTTAAGAGGCACGACATCGGCTGGGTTCCCATGAAACCGGGCAGGAGCGCCGGGCTTTGAGCCTGTTGTGCCTTGCAGGAACCCAGGGGTCTAGACAGCTGTGCCTCCTCGAGCGGCTACCTGAGCTTTGCCTGAGCACCTCAAACTGTGCGGATTGGAGGTGATCCCACATTTCAAGGTTGAGAAGTCTGGAGTTTCTTGGGAGACCCTGGCTCACCTGGATCGGCGCCCGGAAATGCGAAGGAGCCAGGGCCCGGGCATCACAGAGGTACGTGCGCGGGCTGGACAGAGTGGCCCGCCGGGGACCTCATCGCCATCTACCGGCGCCTCCGAGGTTGGCACGAAGTCGAGGATTGAATGGGAGATTATGGTAAATTAGAGATTTGAGGGCCAAGAAACTAAACTAGAATACAGGGAACCAGTCTCCACTCACGCTTAATACTAAGAGCAAAACCTCCAGAATCAAACTTGGCTTGAATTTTAGCTCCGTCACTCACTCTTTGGCAGTAAGGGGGGGTCTCTGGTTCTTAATCTGTAAAATGGTGATTTGTTGTTAATGCCGTCAAGTCAATTCCGACCCATAGCCACTCTGTATAGGGTTTCCAAGGAGCTTGAGCCGTCAACCTTGCGGTTACAAACCGACTTGCAGTCCAGCGCATTAACCCACAGTGCCACACCTGAACTCCAAAAACTGGTGATAGGTAGTCCCTATTTCCCCCCTTTGGTTTAGCTGATTTCTACAAATGGATTTGATTATTCTTCCTCTCAAAACCTTTGAGCCTTACTCAATAATAAAAACACAAATGACCCAATTAAAAAATGAGCAAAGCATTTGAATAGACATTTTGCCAAAGAAAACTATACAAATGCCCAGTGCTGTTAAATTCCTTCCAGTTGGTTCCAACTCATAGAAACCATGTTTCTGAGGAGCGGCTGGTGGGTTTAAACAATCCTATTAGTTAGCAGTCGAGTACTTATCCTACAGCTCCACACCAGGACTCGATCAAATGCCCAATTAGCCAAAATAAAATGTTGTTGATAACCATTTCCAATCCATTAGAATGGTTAGAATAAAAAAGTATTGACGAGAATGAAGAAATTTGAACCATCATACACTGCTGGTAGGAATATAAAATGGTACAATTGCTTTGGAATACAGTTTCTCAAAATGTTAAACATAAAGTTACCATTTATGTTTTGGTGGAGCAGCTGGTGAGCTTGAACCACTGACCTTGTGGTTCAAAACCAACTTTGCAGTCCAGCGCATTAACTCACACCACCACACCAGGACGCTAAAGTTACCATATGGCCCAGCGATTCAACAGGAATGAAACCCATCCAAGCAAAAACTTACAAATGGATGTTCATGCCAGTATTATTTATAAGAACTAAAAGGTGAGCGGGAACAAATCTTTACAGCAAGGATCATTCCCACCCCACTCCATACAGAGTAGACAGGGATGGGCAACTTGGACATTGGCTACCCAAAATGGGGGGGTGGGGGGTGGGCTACAAAGGCAAGAAGTGACTGGCTTACAAGCTTTCAAGAGGGAACCTAGATCCAAAGGGCATGAAGGAAAGTAGAATCTCCACTGAGTAGTATCCAATCTGTCTAGGCGGGCTGATTAAATGAAATGCTGATGGGTCTCTTGTGATACAATAGTGAATAATTGTTATCAGGACTGCTTGTGAGGGTTGGAAATGTAAAGGTAGGCATTTTGTAGCAAGGAAAGGAGTGATTAACTTTTCAGTCTAGGGGCAGAGGTCCCTGGGACCATCAAGGGAGAAGAGCAGAGATCAGGACCCTACCCAGAGAAGCAGTGATCTCTGAGATGGAGGCAGAGACAGACGATGATGTGGAGAGATGGAGCAGCTGGGGACTTTAGACACAGAGAAGGAGAGGGGCTGTATGCTGATGGCGGGGGCGCGGGGGAGCTGGCTTGTAGTGTATACCCTTTGGTTGGTTGATGATGCATGGAAGGGATTGTACCATGGCAATGAAATGATACACGAAAGGATGAATGTAAAACTAAGGTTCTCCCATGTAAACTATCACATAATTCACAACAAAACATTTAAAAAAAAGAACTAAAAGGTGAAACAAATAAACATATAAATAGATAAAATGTGGCATACCACCACCACTCACCACTGCCATGGAGGTGATTCCAACTTATAGCCCCCTATAGGGCATACTGGAAGTGCTCCATCAGTTTCTAGGCTATAAATCTTTACAAGAGCAGACAGCCTCATCTTTCTCCTACTGTTGACCTTGTGGCTAGCAGTCCAACCATAACCCACTACACCACTAGGACTCCTTATATTTCCATACATCAAGTATTATTCAACTATAAAGAGGAATGAAGTACTGACACATGCTACAACATGAATGCACCTTGAAAGCATTATATTAAGTACAAGAAGTCAGTCATAAAAGACCACATATCATGATTCTTGTATGAAAATATAAATCTATAGAAAAAAAGTAAATTAGTGATTGCTGAGGTCTAGGATACAGGTTTTTTTTTTTCCTTAAGGGGAGGAGAGTAATGAATATGCTGTAAAATTGTGATGCTAGCACAACTCCGAATATACTCAAGAGGATTTACACTTGAGAGAATTGTATGGTATGGGAATTATATTTTAGTAAACCAGACCAGTGGCTTGTGAGTCGATTCTAACTCACGTGTTGGAAATCCCATGTGTTCCAAAGTAAAACTGTACTCTCTAGAGTTTACATAATTGTAATTATGACTTTTTGGAAGCAGCTCACCAGGCATCTCAATAAAGCTGTAATTAAAAACAAAACCTTTCCACTGGTTTCTCATCTCAGTATTCTTACAGCGGCCCTACATGTCTACACACTAGCTCTCTTGATTGCGGATTGCTCACTTCCCTCTTTGATTCATCTAGCTCCAAACTACTTAACTACTTCATCCACAGAATCTCCTTTGCTCCTCCAGTTATGAGCCAGGCATGTTTTCTGCCTCAGGGTCTTTGCATTTGCAATCCTTGCTCAGATTCTCTGAGACTCAAGTGTATTTCTCCTTCATGTTGTTATAAGTACTGTTGAGTTGGTTCTGACTCATAGTGACCCTAAATAGAGTTTCTGAAAAGTGGCTGGTGAGTTTGAACCACTGACCTTGTAATTGAAACCAGCCTTGAGGGCGAGTGCTTATCCTAGGGTGTCACACCAGACTCAGACCTCCTTCATCTTTAGGCTCAAATGTAGTATCAGCAAAGTTTCCTAGAACCCTGTATTTAAAATCACAGTCCCCACCTCTCCTTTAATTCCCTCCATAGCCTAACACATCAGCATCTGAAATACTTATCTGATTGTCCCTTTGAAATACAATATA
The DNA here is from genome assembly GCF_000296735.1 of Chrysochloris asiatica. Lineage (NCBI taxonomy): Eukaryota > Metazoa > Chordata > Mammalia > Afrosoricida > Chrysochloridae > Chrysochloris > Chrysochloris asiatica. The sequence goes on from NW_006408571.1 coordinate 11,991,368, forward strand.
AGCTCACTGAAGGCAAATAATTTTTATTACCTGGTAGATAATTAGAATTCAAAAATATTTATTGGATGGGTAAGTGAATAAATTCTAATTGAGAAATAATGTTGACTCATGCCTCCATCTTCAGCCCACAGCTTGTCACCTCAGTTCAGACTGCCTCATACTCTCCAGTCACTGAGCCAGTCTTTCTATCCTCCCAGCTGCTGCTTTCAAATTCTTTCACACTACAGCAGTCAAGTTCCATTTGACATATAAATGTGACTTTTCTACCCAGAAGGTAAAAGAAACCTCCGTGGTTCCCCATTACTCTAATGATAAAGTCCAAATCCTTCTCCCTCTCACAACCCAACCTTCAGCACAGATCATCAAATGTGTCAATAAGAGGCTTCAGAAAGTTGGTGGAAAAATGGAATTTTTCCACAAAATTTTTGAAGTCTCTGTGTATTTCTCAAGTGCTGGGCCTTTGCACATTCTACTTCTTCCAGCCAATGTTCAAATAACCAAATAACCTTGCTGCCCAAAAATATAGACATGTTTCTCTTCCCAGGAGCCCTCAGAATTGTTTGTCTACCCTACCTAGCCTTGTATTTCATGAAAGCAGGACCACTTTGTTACTCCCATGTCTAGCACTGGGTTTTGGTCGTAAAGTCAGATCTGACGCAGAGTGACCAGTTAGCAGTACAGTGCTTATCCTACAGCACACAAGAAACATGCTTTGTTGTTGTTAAGTGCCGTCGAGTTGGTTCTGACCCATAGCGACCCTGTGTAGGGTTTCCAAGGAACACCTGGTGAGCTTGAACCGCCAACATTGCAGTTCAAACCGACTTTGCAGTCCAGCACATTAACCAGCAGCACCACACCAGGACTCCAGAAACAAGCTAAGCGTCATTAAATGCTTTTCAATGAATGAATAAGAAGGGTCCTCGGCCCCTGAAGACTCTATGAGCATTCAGTATAAAAACTATCCTGCCAAAGCAGTCCACCCTCTCATGAAAAAAACAAAAACAAAAAAACCCTTAGCCACCAGCCTCAAATACACACCCCACTTCCCATAGTAGGAGGACTACACTTTTCAGTTGGCAGTTGAGTAGACAAGAGGTTCAATCCTTCCACCCTATCCCACCGCTTCTCCTGAAGACAGACCAGGATGATTTCACTTTTATGAAGTACATTGTTGCTCATGAAGGCATCAGCTTCCACGCCCTGACAGAGCCGGACAGTGGGATGGACAATCAAGGAGAATGCTGGTGGTGACTTTCCAAACTTCACTTCCCAGTCAAAAAGGAGAGTTTTCCTAGTTTGACATGGTGACTTTATTACATGATTAAAGTTCAAATAAAAAAATAAAAACCAAAATTTCAGCAGGGAGGCCAAAGCCAAAGTCTGGGGGTGCCATCTCCTGGTTCCCCAGCCTCCCTGACCAAGCCTAGCTCCACTAACTCAGCTTGACTCGATCGAATTCCTCATCGAGACTTGCATCGGTGCCCTGGACGGCTCTGCTGCTCCCACTGGAAACTGGGTCCTGGGTCCCCGGCACTGGTGCTTTGGTGAGGGCTCCATAAACACCCATAGCCTGCGAGGGAAGAGAAAGTGCTGTGAGAACACCTGGCAGAGGGTAAAGCCCAACCCACTATTGGCTGAAAAGATGGAGACGGGCTGAGGATCATGAGATTGTTCTTCATTCCGAAGGCCTCTATGGCTGTGAGCAGTATCTTTGACCCTGGCATCAGTGACTTGTGCCTAGTCCTCAGGGAACTCTAACCTGGGCCACCATACTGGTGACATCACTGGGATTGGAGGGCAACAGGATGGTGTTGGAGTCCTTGGCCAGTTTGGAAAATGCGCTGACGTACTGCTCAGCCACAGTCAGTGAGGCTGCTGCATCTCCATTCTGTAGTCACAGGAGGGGATAAAGTCAGAAATCACAGACCTGGAAAGGGGGAAGGGAAGGGAAGGGGAGGGGAAGGGAGATCAGGTTCCTGGGGAAAGGGCTGATGGGACACAAGACAAAACTTGTATCATCTGGGTCAATGGGGTTCACAAAGGCAGGAACTTCCCCTAAGGTTGAATGAGGTTGAATGGTTGACTGTCAATTTTGTCCCCTATACCCATCTAAGGGCCGCTCACATGTTGTGTCAGAGCTGCAGCCAGGATGCGAATAGCTTCAGCCTTGGCCTTGGCCTTGGCCAGAACCGCACTGGCCTCTCCTGGAAAAGAGACAGAGGTCAATACCCCAAAGTTCCTAGCCCAGCATCAAGCCTCAAAGACCCATGCCTTGCTCCTCCCTCAGCCTCTACACTGCTGACCTGCTGCCTGATTTATTTGCTCAGCCTTTTCTGCCTCGGAGGCCAGGATCTGGGCTTGCTTCTTGCCCTCTGCCACGTTGATGGCTGACTCTCGGGTTCCCTCAGATTCTAGAACTGTGGCCCGTTTCCGACGCTCTGCCTCCACCTGGAAGCCCCCAGCAACTCAGTCAACAAGAAGCCAGGGGGAACTCTTATATAGACTTATAACTTTACCCATCACAATAGGGAAGGGAATCATGGTCCTTCTGGGGCTGGAGAACCCTAGAGCCGTCTTCTCCACCCCTCCGTGACCCCCACCTGCATCTGCATGGACTCTTTCACCCGGGGAGGCACATGGATATCCTTGATTTCATAACGGAGGCAGCGGATGCCCCAGCAGTCGGCAGCCTGGTTGATGGCATCCACAATGTTGGCATTCAGGGACTCCCGCTCCTACAAGAAGAGAGGTAGAAGTTCCATGGCCTAAATTCACCACTTAGGAGCCTAAAGTGAGAAGGGCCTTGGACTGATCCTGACCCTCAGGAGGACTGATCGCTGGGCACATGTCTTCAAACTAACTCTGGCTCTGGTCCCCTTACCCGAAAGACTTTGTCCAAGGAGAGTTTTCCCAGTTCTGATCTCATGGTCGTCTGAGCTAGCTGGGTGACTGCATACTCAGGATCTTCTACACCATAGCTTGCCTGAGAGGGGCATGGAGAGTGTAAGAAGCTTGGGTACAGGGTTTTAGTGAGGAGGGTGACTCAGAAGGAAGAATAAAACAAGAGGTAAGGTACCTTGTAAGGGTCCATGATTCGGAGGTATAGGACCCCATCAATCTGCAGAGTCACGTTGTCTACAGGAGTAGGAAAGAATGGGGGAAGGTCAGGCCTCTGAGTCCAACTAGTTTTCTCTTCCAAGCACTGGATATCCAGCAACTACATCCTAATGGTCTCAGAGTACCTGTGTCACCCTAAGCCCCTCACCAAGAGTCACGGCTGACTGCTCTGGCACGTTGATGACAATCTCCTTGAGACTCTGCACATATCGTATCCGGTCTAACACAGGAACGAGGATGTTCAAGCCCTAGGAAGAGGAGTCATGGCTTCTCAGAAGGATGGGGGCTGGGGACTAAGCCTAAAGTGGGTTGGGGTTGTCACCATCAAGGAAACCCAAGAGGATAGGAATGTGAGGCTAGGCCTCTGATTGGAGGGGAATCTCATGAGAATTGGAGCCAGCAAAGTAAAACTCTCTAAGTAAATGGTTAGAGCTGTGGGGATGAGTAGGGAGAGTCCCAGGAATGGGGTCTGTGGAATAGGAAAAGGTAGCCACACGTTTATCTGTACCCTTCCCAGGTCTGGCCTGGGGAGTTCCCTGGGAATCACAGGGGTGGGCCGGATCAGGAAAGAGGTCTCCATGTCCCCCGCCCCGAGGGAATTGGGTAACAGATTGGCCCGGGGTGGGCTAAAGAAGCTCTCACAGGATCCAGGATCCGGTGGAATCGGCCCATTCGCTCCACCACCCAAGCCTCCTGCTGCGGCACAAACAGTATCACGGTGTTTCGGGGCAATCCGGAGGAGGCACGGCGCGGAGCACAGCCAGGAGCCTGCACAGAGCCCTAAAGGGAAGACAAGGGTAAGCAGAAACCCCAGTCAGCAGGGCTTCCGTCCCCTACGACGCCTGCCAGCGAGGCATTCCCCAAGTCTCGACTCTCAGGGGTCCTCGGAACGGGATTCACGTGGGAGAACCATGATCTCTGACCCCAGTCTCTCCCCAAACTCAGAATCTCACACTTTTCCAACTGGGCACCCAAATGATCTCTGATTCAATTCCATGAAGACGGTAACCTTGCTCTCTCACCCTCAGTAAAAGCCCTCCAGTTCCCCGCGCCGCGCGCGCCAGCATTTCCCACGGCCACAGAGACCTCCGGAACTAACGAGACACGGAGCAGAGCGGTCCCACTACCGAGTCTTTCCTTCTGCAGTCCCGGCCCCGGAAGTAGTTTTGGTCCTCCCTTCCCCCATTCAACATCCAGCCAATTATAGAGTTACTTGGCAATAAGAGCATCAAGTTGTTATCTGGGAAAGGCAGACAGACCTTAAAGAGACTAAGATTGGAGCTTGTTTGTGCCTACGATCTTGGGCACGGTGACTAAATAGAGTCTATTTCCTATCGGCACTTGACCCCAAATCTCCTCCAACGTGTTATTTACCCTCACCCACGGCAGAGTTTACGCTCCTGAGCATATGATTACCCCATCTGTCACCATAGTGACCAGAGGACTGGGGCTGACTCGTTGCCATGGTTGCTATAGTGACATTCTCGAGTAGTCCTGCTGTGCTCTACCCAGCCCTCCCACTGGGGACTGACCCCATTCCAGTTGCCATGGTGATTGGTCCTTGCATTGCCTGGTGATTGTACTGAGACTTTTCTCCTTTCCCAAGGCACCATAGCCCTTTCCACATCTTCTCCATCAGGGTCTGTCAGGTCTGGTCCACTTGCACATAGCCCCAGTGTCCAGCCTTACTTAGAGCATGCCATTCTGCACACAGCCCTGATGCTTTGGCACATCTTGGAAAAGGCCTGCCTTCTTGTCAGATGCTATGGAGCGGGTTCTGACTCATTATGACCCTGTGTACAGCAGAACAAAACACTGCTTCCTGCACCATCTTCACAATTGTTACAATTTAGCCCATTGTTGCTGCCATTACGTCAATTCAGTCTTCCCCTTTTTTGCTGACTCTGCACTTTACCAAGTATGAAGTCCTTCTCCAGGGACTGGTCCCTTTTGATAACATGTCCCAAGTACAACAAAGTCTTTCCAGTGCTTCTAAGGAGCATTCGGACTGCACTTTTTCCAAGACAAACTTGTGGTTACATGTCAGGCTGCTAACCTCAAGGCCAGCAGTTCGAAACTACCAGCAGTTCCATGGGAGAAAGAAGAGGCTTTCTGCTCCCATAAGGATTTACAGCCTTGAAAACCCTATGCAGGGTGGCTATGAGTCAGTATCGACTCCACGGCACACCACCACCAATGGCATTCCATGGTACTTTTAATATTCTTCCTTATTCAACGTCCCATTTTCACATGTATATGTTGTTAAGTGCCGTCCAGTTGGTTCCGGCCCATAGTGACCCTGTATAGGGTTTCCAAGGAGCAGCTGGTGAGCTTGAACTACCAACCTTACAGTTCAAACACTTTGCAGTCTTGACGCATTAGTTCACAGCACCACACCAGGACTCTAGGAGTGATGGAAAAGAACATGCCTTGGTGCACCTTAGTCCTCAACTGATTATCTTTGCTTTTTAGTAGCTCTGGCACATCCTTCACGAGGCTTGCCTATTCACCCTCACTTTACGTATGAGGGCACTGAAGCTCTGAGAGACTAAAGTCATAAACAGAATCAGTAGAAGAATCCAGATCTATACTCAGAGAGGCCAGTTTCTCTGGTTGACCCAACCACATCCCTTTCCTACCACTCCATCTCATTACCTAAAAAGAGCAAACTTGGCCTCCAAGCATCCTCAGGGCCCAGCCCCCGATTTCATGCCACATCTCATGAAATGAAGGGCAGAGTTCCAGCTCCTGTTAGGCTCTTTATCCTCTTTTCCATCGACACCCCAACAGAAAATAGGGCTTAGTTCAAGTTTCCAAACAAGAGTTTATTCTTTTTTTTTTTCTTCTAAAAAAAGTACCAGGTACATTTTTTTTTCCTGTTATTTTTCAAGTTTCAGCAAATGCCTGTTCCCCTCAATCCAGCCCTAGGAGTCAGTGCTTGGGTGGGGTCAGAGTCTGGTGTGGGGTATGGGGTACCACATGATTGAGTTTGAGGGGAATCCCTCACTCCGGCTGAGGTAGGTGAGTCAGAGTCTGGCCAGGTGAGAGAAGGCATCCTTAGCCCTGACTCTGGCCCCTGAACACCTTCCTCAGTCAGGACCCCAAAGCAAGGAGACCCAGGCAAGAGAGACATCTGGAGTGAGCAGCCCTAGGCGAGGAGTGATTAACCCTCATGTGTGCGCATGTGCATGGACACTCTCTCTTTCACACTCACTCACACACACACACACCTTGTTCACACACGCACACATGTAAGTTGGCTTTTAGAGGTGGGTCAGAGGGTAAGAAAAGTGAAGGGAACAGGGAAGGACAGAAGATGCTGAGGTTTTGGCTAGTAACTCAGTCCCTCTGGGATAACCCCTCTGCCCTCAGCAGAAGGAGAGCAGTTCTCCTCCACTCCACATCAGCCTCATCAGCTCCTGAGGGTGGAGAAATGTACGGGCATGGGAAAGGAGCAGGGGCAATACCAATGATCAGGTTTGGGAGTCACCAAGGCAATCCAATTTGAATAAATTATAAATAAAAATAAATAAAGTACTAAGTGGTCCCTGCTCAGGACAGGGAGGCAACGCTGGCTTGACTTGCCTGGGAACATGGGAAAATCTCAGGATAGCTCTGGTTCCTCCCCACTACCTAAGCTGGTTTGGGAAACCCAAGGGAGGGGACAGGCATGAGGAGTACCCCGAGTACGGCAGGGTGTGCTAGGGATCAGAAGCTTAAATACCCAAATAATCAATTTGGGCATGGCGAGAGCTTTAATTCAAGCCTGAAGGGTGTCTTGCCACCTTTCCACGTGTTTTTTCTGTCTAGGATGGAATACGATGGGCAAGTCCTTAGCCCACATGGCAATCAGAGCAAAGGTGAATAACGTGGATTGTGAGGGGCCTCCGTCACGGCCTGCAGTTCATAGGGTAGCCCTGTGTCCAGCTCCAGGCTCCGGCGGGAAAAAAGCAGACGGATGTCTCCATGCAGGCTTAAGCGACCTGAGCGGGAGCTCCGGAACCTGGAGGAAAACAGTGTGGTCAAGGTAAGAATTAAGATAATAGAGAAGCAAGGAGAGTGCCCATTCAGGCAAAAGATACCTGGACTTCCCGAGTTTTCTGTAGGCTCTGACCTTACCTGAGGTGCAGCAAGTAGCAGAGGAGGCGGCGGGTGGGGCTAGCACTTCCCTCCTCACCCACAGGCACCAAAAAGAGGCGATGGCGCAGGAAGGTCATGTGGGCAGCAGGCATGTCAGAGAAGTCAAAGGTCACAAGGAACATCTTCACCACAGTCTGGTTGGGGTTAAATAAGGTCTGGGGACAGGACAGGTAAAGTTGATAGGGCCTCAGGGTTGTTTTCCTCTCTCCCCACCTCCCAGTCCCTTAGAGCAAACTCACCACTTGGATGGTGCCCATCTTGGGCACGCTGTAACCCTTCCTCCCCAGGGGGTTCAGGTCCACGACGCCCTGGGAAGGCCATGGAGCCATCAGCCAAGGTGGGGATGTTCACCCTCTCCACAATCTCTCACCCAGGGACCTGCCCCCTCTTCTATACTTGAGCGCTCCCCACCTAGTCCTGACTCTCCTAGATGAAGAACATCTACAGAATCCTCTGCCCTCAACCCTTCATCCTGCTAATGAGCTGACTTTGAGTTGGGGGTCAAGGCATACCAGGAAGGGGGCCGGGGCATTTTGCTCAGACACATCAAAGAAGGTGACAGTGACAGGCAGCGTGACATGCTGGGGACAGTAGGACCCACTAGCTCCAATCTCTGCTGTGAAGCCCTCAATGTGGCCAGATGGTGCAAAGCGTCCTCGAAGCAATGATTCCTGAGATTGGGTGGGGGGGGAAGAGACGCATTATAGGAGAGGGAATCCGGTTCTTTTCTTCATTCATCCAAGCCACTCTCTACCATCCCACTCTCCCCAGGACCCCTCAATCAATCACAAATCTACCATCCCCCTCTCCCCAGGACCCCTCAATCAATCACAAAGTCCAGGAGAGCTACCTCAAAGTTTCCCAGCAGAGTACGGCTGACAGTGGGGATAAGAATAGGGGAGGCACTGGGTGGGCTCAGCAGGCCTGGCCCCTTCCGGAGGCTTCGAAGGGAGCTCCTGGTAGGGGAGGCAACAAACAGTGGGTTAGCTTGAAATATCTTGAGATGCTGGTTATGTACTTAGGCCCCACCCTTTGCTACTGCCTAGGTCCTGCCCTGTGGTCCCTGCCCCAGGGATAGAAAGAGGATTAGAGACTTTTGCTACCATTCTCAGTGATAGGGCAGAGGGAGAGCTGGTCACTTACAGCTTCAGGCGACGGGCACCTTTAAGCCTTCGCCCTACAGGACTGCAGTCTGTTGGGTCCTATGGAGAGAAAATAGAGGATGGGTGGAGACTAGGTGTGGGCAGGGGCTCATAACCTCTCACAGGTACATTCTAGCCAGGCCTCCACTTTTAACCCATCAGATATCATCTTAAAAGTACACCACACCTGGCTTACCAGCACAGGGTCCTTGGGCCCAGGCAGCAGATGGCTCCAGAAGGATGTGGCTTTGGCATCAGAACTGTTGGCAGCAGGAAGGTGGCCCAGGGTTCCCCGGCGTCTCCGAGGGGCTGGCCCCTCATCTTCAGAGTTGACATCTAGGGCTTCTCCAGAAGGAAGCAGCCTTCGCTTGGTGGGGCAGGGGCCTGGAGGTCCGGGGCCAGGGGGTGTGTGCTCGGGACTGTGCCCATTGGCAGTGCCAGGGGACTCCCTGGGCCAGGGGCTGCTCCCATTGTCCACCCCAGCCACTGGGCTTTTATCCCTTATTTGTGCAAGACTGTGCAAATCAGTGTCAAGTGTATGCAGGTGGCCTGGAGCTGGCCCCGAGGGCTCCCCCAGGTACCCCTGTCCCCCTGGATCTGGGCAAGCCCAGTCTCTGGTGTGCAAAGTATTGCAGGAAGCATTTGATGGGGGCCAAGGGAGGCTCTGGGCCCCTGAAGTCCAAGGTGAGGTGGAGCTACCTCCCTGTTCCACAACACAGAGGCCTCGATGGGAGAAATGCTGGATGGCCACGCCCAGTCCCAGCCCCAGTCCCTCGGAGCCTAACAGCCCCACAGTAGATGGTTCTTCAGGAGGTAGTCCCTCTCTGGTCCCCAGCCCAGGGCCTCTCTTCAGCTCCCGGGGACCCTCACTGGGAGGGGCTGACCGCTTCAGGGCCCTATGAGGCTCAGAGACACCAGTCGGAGGGGAAAAGATGGATACCTGGTAGACCCCGGGGGATGTCGCCCCCCCTGCTGGGCTGTAGCCCATGAGCAGGCCACCCTGGAGGGCCCCCTGCCTGGCTGGAGGCTGTGAAGGGCCAGCCTCTGGCTCTGAGGATGAAGACGGCTCCGTCTGCACGTGGCGCATGAAGCTCCCCCTTGGGTCAGGGAGGCCCCCACACACGGCCTTTATGCTGGGGATGAGCTGGGAGGCCTGGGGACATCTGTGCAAGAAAGGAAAAGAAAAGGTAGTCAGAGGAATTGAGGGATCTTCTTCATCTCAGCTTAGTTCTAGACCCTCCCCTGCCTAAAGAGACTATCCTGAGGGATTCCTGGGCATGGAGGGATCCAAATTGCTAGATAATATAGAGGCCACTCCTAGAACTCTTGAGAGGTAACTTATTTAGCTTGGGTTTCCCACTGGATCTGCTCACCCTTTTCTTTTCTTGGCACTTACCCCGATGAAGAGGCCTCAAGCCTAGCTGTGTGTTCCCTCTTGACTGATGTCTTGCTCCCCTAGCTTCCAGTCTGGTCCATGCCCGCTGCACTGGCAAGATGACTGCCACCATTCCGTGCAGCTCCTGGGCTCAGCAGGGCCCTGAGTGGAGAGGAGAACAAATAAAATAAGCCAGGCTTCCTGGAGGTTCTGGTCAGGATCCTCTCCAGTTGTGGGCTAATACAGGCTAATATGCTCTGGGACATCTTCCTCCAGTTACACTTTTCAGAAACTTTTCAGATGTGGCAGGCTTGGTGCCTAGGGCCCAGACAACATAGCTGGACTACCTGTGGAGGAACTCAAAGGCAAGACTGGGCTCCAAGTAATAAGGATGTGAGAAGTGAATTCAGGCAGGATGGCCACTTGTCAGGGTCACCATTATGGGGACTTCTTCCTTGGGTGGTAGGGGGGATGAGATACCCTAAGATCCAGGAGACTATGCCCAGCTGAAAGGTGGCCAAGGCAAAAATTCCGTTCTCCCACTTAAGGCCACTGAGTTATGAAACTCCTTTCTATTTGTCTATCTCCAAAGGACAAACGTCATCCCAGAGTCTTAGGGCAGAGACCCTGAAGACACTCACACCCCATCAGAAATTGTCAGAGGTACAAACCCCAGGTCAGCTCAAAGCTGGCCTTTCATCTTTGAACTCCTATTTGTCCACAGCAGTCGGTTCCTTTAACAGGATGCAATATATCCAACTGAAAACATGTTTGGAAAAGGAGGCATTGCTAGAAGGCACTGCCCCACCCCCAGGCCCTGTAAACTAGAGATAAGGCAGGCAGCTGGAAGCACCTCTCCACCACCCTCCCACCCCCACCCCAATGCTCACTCACCCAACATCCAAACCACTTCTTCACTTCTTTTCTGCTTGTGCACAAGATAGACTTCACTGACTAGTCCACCCTCAGAATCCCATGTCAACTTCTGCTATGAGAGGAAATACTGCTCCCAAGGGTCAGGGTTCTCCTTTGGGCAGTATCCTGAGCTACCTGTCATCTACAATGCTCTTTCTCTTTCAAAGAAAGCCCTATATGCCTAACCAAGTCCTATCCTTCCTCCGAGGTTGGATCAAATGCCTTCCCTCCAGAAAGTCTTATTTGGTCACCCCAGTCCATAGATATCTTTCTTTCCTGAGACCTCAGTGTCACTACTTCCTGTAACTTAGTGGCAGTTCTGCTTGCTCTTGTTGGAAAGGCATCTCTTAGTCTGGCTATAGGGTTCTTGAGGATATGTCTGTGCTCCCCTTAATCCACCCAACTCCAAGTATTTAACAGGGCTTCAAAAAGTGGAGTGCAAGACTTAGAGATCTGGGTAGTAGTTCTGACAGTGCAAAGACAGACTCCCTGATGAAAAAGGCCTAGGGTTTAATTGTAAGGGAGAACCAGTAATAACAGAGGTGGGGGTAGCAGGGAGGAAGGGGATTATTTGTATTCAGGGAGTAAAAAGCTCTTCTACATAAGGTTCCCATCATTGTATCTAACCATCTAATTTTACCAAGTTCTCATTAGAACTGAGATCACCTATGAAAATCTGGGTTTAGAATCCCTGTGGTGAGTAGAATGGCTGCAAAGAGCAGGACACAGTCAGAGAAGACAACGTGCACTCACCTTAACCACACCTTTCCTTTACCCAAGTCATTCAGATTCCTCAACAGTCTCACCTCCAGGTCATCCCTGCTGGCCTCTAGAATTCTTGCCATGGGGAAGCCAGGTGATGACATGATGCCCTACTTGACCCCAGCATGCCTGGCACCTGCTCATTACTCCAGAGCCCTCTCAATTCCCGCCCCTTCAAGGAGACGCTCTAAGACTTACTTCCCAGCCAGTTTGGCTCTAGACCATGGCTTCAAGCTGACTCATGGGGCAGGACTGCAGAGGGGGTGGGGTAGGCTGAACCTCACCCTCTGTGCAGGGGGTGGGCAGCAGCTGGCGTCAAACAGCTGTGCCAGGCTGTGTCTGGCAAGGACTACACCTCCCAACATGCCAAGGAAACAGGGCCAGAAAAAACAACAAATCCCAGAATACCGTAGGATCTGTACCCTCAGACACCTGCTAGGCCTGGGAGGTGGGGTGGGTGGGTGGGTGTTGGTACAGGTACTAGCTCCCAGGCTCATTTCCCCTTTCCTTCAGTATTAAAGAGAGCCATTTCTATCTTGACCAAGGAGGGTGACCGGAAGAATTCCTATGCATGTGTTTTCCACCCTCAGCCTGTTCAAAGAGAACTGCTTCCAGCTGCTCTACATTTTGTCTCTACACACACTCATCCACACAAGCTAGGAAGGCTGTTCCCACGGACCACCACGGTTCACAGGAGAGTTAACCTCTGCTCTCTCACCAACCCCTTGGCCACTGAACTAGAGTCCTCCACCTTCAGTGCAAAAGGAACAAACCTCATTAACTCCTTCAAACTGATCCCAGCTGACTCACTCCGGCTCCTGGATTTCTGGTTCTGGACAATCCTTCAGCCCCTGCTCAGCCTTCCAGGTCTTTGCTCACCCTTGCCCTTCCCAAAGCATGCGCACCCCTGCCCTTCCCAAAGCCTGGGGCAGGGCCCATTCCCTACTGGGGCTTCGGATATTTGCTCTTTTCCCCTAGCACACACTCACCCCACTCCCAAATTGGCTCCACCGCGACGGCTGCTGCTCCTGGCCGGGGCCTTCCGTCCTGTCCCAGTCCCTCCCCTCGGATCCCTGATTCTCCCCTCCACGGGCCCCCAACCCAGACAAAGGGTAGCTCAGGCTTAGCCCTGCTCTGCCAGGTCCTTCTTTGCTGAGCTTCGTGTACAACACTAGCGGGCCCCGGCGCCCGCAGGCCCCCAGCCACTGCCGCGCCCCTCCCCGCGACGGTCCCTCCCCGGGGCCGGCCCGGCTCCGCGCTGCCGACTCCGCTGCCCCTCTGACTCACAGGCCATTTCCTACCAGCTGATGGGGCCGCCCGCCCCGCCCAGCGCCCCACCGCCCTACCGCCCTACCGCCCTACCGCGGCGGTCGCGACTGCCACTCCCCCTTCATCAGGGCACGCCCACCATGAGAAGCGGCCTAACTCATTGGTCTACAAGAGGCCAGCCCCTGGCGACCTCAAGGGTGAAGCACGCCCTCTCCAAGACACGCACGTCCATTGGTCCACGAGGGGGCCGGTTTACTGGGGTTTCCCTGCCCATCTCCTTAACCCCTCAACTGCTTAAATCCAAATCAACTCTCAGCTCTGCCACTTCTCACCCCGCCCTTCCTCTCCCAGGACAGCTTAATAGGAAGTCTCAAGGCTTTCACAGGAGGTCGACAGTCCCAAAGTTAAAATCTTTTTTTACATCAGACCCAAAATACTCCCCACTTCCATTCATCTTTCCCCACTTTCTAACCAGTGTTCTAAAGACCGTCGAATTGTTGGAGCCCAGGAGGCTTCCTTCATGCAGAAATAATGAAAAATGTCTTTTATGGCGCTATAGGATAAACACTAGACTGGTAACCACAAGTTCTGCGGTTCAAACCCACTAGCGCTCCTTGGAAACCCTATACAGGAACACGATGAGTCTGAAACAACTTGATAGCACTTAAAACTTACTTACTGTATGTTGGAAGTGGTATTCTATTTCTCTTTCTCCATATATATGTTCTTTGGCTTTTATTTGCCCCATGGGCTCCTGAGATAGGGATACATTTTAATCCAGGAACCCAGATATCATGCTCAGTGTCTTTGAATTCTCATTCAAATCCTTTCCACCAGAAGGATTTCTTCTTTCAAAGAAACAAGATTTCCAGGAGAGAAAGGATATGAGGACTTCTGACCAGAGTGGGGAAATGTGCCCAACTCTCAGGGTGAAGCTCAACCCCCCATGACTCACAACTCTCCTGAAACTCCCCACATTCTCCCTGAGTCATAAGGCCCTAGGCCCAGCCTTGTTAAATGTCCTCAAGTAGGTTCCAACTCACAGCGACCCTGTGCAAGGTTTCCTGTGCAAGGAGCAGCTGGTGGGTTTGAACTGCTGACTTTGGTTCTTAATCCAATGCTGATCCTACAGCGCCACACCAGGGGTCCAGGCCCAGCCTAGACCCAACGGAATTAAGCAGCAACAGAACCAACATCCCTAACCCTTGTCCTCTGTTTTTAAAAAGAACCATCAAATTGGGCATTCAGACACTTTTTTTTTAAGAGAGGTTGCTCAAAGGGCATCGTAAGAAAACAGCCCTTCAACCTTACCCTCTGCATCTGTTGGCAAATCAGAAAGTTTGAAAGTTAGAAGACTTTTTCCTCCAGATTTCCACAAAAGCAGGAGACAAATACTGCAGCCAAAAGAGGGAAGACTCAAACTGAGACCTTGGAGAATTGGTGTCAGCTGGGGCAGGCTCCTTTCTGAAGGGAAGTCCAGTCTTTTACAGCTGAGAGGTTCCAGAAGGCTCCAGGTCCCTGTTTCAGCCTTGTCTCTACTATGAAACCTAAAGGTCCTGAAGGCTCTCTTCACTTACTTCCTCCTGGTGCCCTAGACCTAGGAGGACAAGCAAGAAACAGTTCTAGGCTTTCTCCTTACCTATTAGACCCGTGAGGGAAAAAAAACTGAAAAAAAAAATCCCCAGTTGCCTTGGACTGACTTTCTTGCTGGCTCCCTGATGTTAAGAAACAGATTAAGATAATTTTCAACACCCTGGACAAAATTGCAGGGTACCAATGTAAGAGCTGACTTGCCTTACTGGGTAGAGACACAGAACACTGGATGAAAGAAAGAATCCTGTGGTGAATCCACCTTGTTCTGTTTTACTGCTACTAGCACAGGGGTCCTGGTGTGGCACTTAGTATAAGCACTGGACTGCTAACTGCAAGGTTGGAAGTTCAAAACCACCATCCACTTCTTGGAAGCCCAATGTTGTTGCTGTTGTTAAGTGCTGTTAAGTCGATTCTGACTCATAGCAACCCGGTATAGGGTTTCCTAGAAGGTCGGCCGTTTAAACTGACCTTCCGGTCCAGTGCATTATCCTGCAGCCTACACCAGGACTCCTGGAAACCTTACACAGAGTAGCTATGAGTCAGAACCAACTCAACAACACTTAACAACAACAGCACAGGCCCTAAAGAACCTGGTGATACTATAGGTTAGGCACTGGGCTGCAAACTGCAAAGTTGGCATTTCAAATCCACCAGCCAGTGCATGGCAGAAGGCTAAAACTATTGACTCCCTTACAGACTGAGTCTTGGAAACCAAGTATAGGGTTGTGTGAGTCAGAACCAACTCGATGGCAGTAGCATAGACCCAGGCCTTAGTTATCTACAAAGGTTAGAGAGCAACAGTTCAGGAGGAAGAATCAAACATGTTTCAAGCCTCAGTATGTCCTGAGAAAGCAGCCTATACAATCAAGAGACATTATCTAGATTCTCTAAGCTCTTCCCTTCTTTTTTACATACACACAGATACAGACTCCATTACAACATGCTCCTCCATGAAGCAGCAACTTTGTCTGGTTCATACATGCCAGTATTCCCAGAGTCATTATCAGTTATCAGCACTTAATAGGTATTCTATAAACACAGGTTGAAAGAGACAAGTAGTCTTGAGCTAAATAAACAAAGTTATCAGGATAACTGGGTCCTAACTCTGTCATGTCCTCCTAAAATCCGTGTTGTAAATCTTAATTTCTATGCTTGTGGTTATAATCCTAATTGAGAATGTTATTGTTAAGTGCCACTGAGTCAGTTCCAACCCATATAGACCCTGAATAGGGTTTCCAAGGAGCAGCTGGTGGTTTTGAACTGCTGACCTTGTGGTTCAAACTGACTGTGTGATCCAGCACATTATCCTGCAGTGCCACACCAGGACTCCAATTGAGAATGGGTGGTCTTTATTTTGTCACTGAGGCAAGAACAATGTAGGGCATATCTTGAGTCAATATCTTTTGAGATATAAAAGAGATTACACAAGCAAGTGAGTAAGCAGAGATGGGGGGAAGAGAGATGCCCCAAGCCAGATGAAGATAGCCTAGGAGCAGAAGCTCAAAGAAACAAAGCCTTCCCTTCCCCTAGAGCCAGTGTCTTAAATGCATACTTCTACCCTCCTAAACTGTGAGAAAATAAATTTGTTAAAGCCATTCACTTGTGGTATTTCTTTTATAACAGTACTAGATAACTAAGACACTCTTGCTCTTCCAGTGTGAAACCTTGGGAAAATCATAGTCTCTCTGGTCCTAAATCTTCAAATCTGTAAAATAAAGGGTTTGCAAAAATGTTGACAACAGAGGGCCTCTGCAACTCTGGCCTTTTATAGCTATAATTCTAAAGACTGCGGTTCACTCATATCCATTTTCAGAGGATGGCCCCAGACATCTGAATGCCCTGTAGCTTATATTGTGCAGAAAGACTTTGTAACTACTGCCTCAGCAGAGCAAACTGCTGCCCTTTCTTTCCGAGTCCCACCCACTCTCTCTCAACTGCCCTAAGGAAGCTGCCCAGTCCTAAAGAAGCAGTACAGAGTGTGCCCTAGGCCTGCCTTCTCTGAGAGACAATCTGGGAAGCAGTGTTGCCATAGCAATCAGCTCCTCCTCAAAAGGCTCTCCTTTACCCCACCCTGGCCCGCTGCTTTGTTTGGCCTCAATACCTCCCCCCACCCCCTTCCCAGCCAGTCTCTTAGCTACCGGTTGGTTGTGTGAAGAGGCTGTCTTGGGGCCCCTCTCATCAACATTGTCACACTCATTCAGCCACTGTGTGGAAGGCAGAGCCTTTCTCACCAGAATCTCCCAGCCAGCTCAGGGGCAAAGAGAACTCTGGCACTATATCAAATCCCCTTAGAAAGTCACAGACGTCCACAAAAGAAATAGGCCCTAGTCTCAGATCTGACAGCTTTCAAGCCACACCACTCCCTCCCCCCCACTGGAACCTCACATCCGTTCCTGGGTGCAACTTACAATAGTGACACACCCACTTCTTAAAACACTGATCAAAACCCAAAGACGTTTTTCCCCACTCACCCTCTCACAGAAACCCAATAATTTTGAGGGCCCTAGCATTCCTCAGGAGTCCTGGTGTGGTGTTATAGGATAAGCACTGGACTGCTAACATTGTACAAAGTCAGCAGTTCAAACCTACCAGCTTCTTCTTGGAAACCACATACAGGGTGGCTATGAGCTGGAACTAACTCGACAGCAATTAATAGCAACAAGAGGGTTCCTGAAGGAGCTCTGGTAGCACAATGGGTTAAGCATGGTTAAGATCTACAGTCTTGGAAACCCCATGGGTGCCTACAGGGGCTCTATGAGTTGGATAGAGCTGAAGGTAGGGCTCCTCACCCAGGGGAGAGATAAAGGTGGAACAAATCAGTTGGGGCAAGTGGTAACAAAGTGGCTACCAATCACTTGGAGGTCTATTAGGAGAGATCTTGGTGAGTGTAGTGGGGGTGGGGTCTGGATCTTGTTGCTGATAACCAGGGTCTCCGGCTACTGAGTACAGAGTCCAGGCAGGGAACAGTTCCTAGGCAGGCAAAGACCAGGCCAGGCCCCAGGGCAAGGAAGGAAGTGGGAAATGAGCACACCCAGAGCATAAGGGAGGGGTGGGGAGGGGAACAGTGACCAGGGCAGGCTTCTGGGAGGAACAGGAACTAAGATAGGGGGGTTAACAGGAACCAAGTGGGGGAAGTGTCCCTAAGAACACCAGTTGGGGAAGAGACCCCAATCTCAGCGCAACAGAATCAAAGCTGACTGAGAACACTGTTAGACAAGTCCTAGCGCAAATGGTCAGGCCAAAAGTGAAGTTGGGAGCTGTCTGAGAAGCCAGAAGCACTACAGACTAGCTTCTTCACCCTGCTAATTCCATTACCCTCACTCGTATAAAATAATACACAAACATCTTCCGGGAGTTCTATGCATGTCCCCAGACTATTACGTCTCAAATCACCAGCGATTCTCCCCTACAACTGGATCCCCAAACCCTTTCTCCTCACACACTGCCCATTGAGCGTCTTCACATAGGACGTCTTCCTCCACATAGTCCGATCTGTCCCACCAACCCTTCTGCATCACTCAGCTCCCACTTCTCTCCAAAGCGCCTCCAGATCTTCCCTTTCAAGTATCTCCTCCAACTCTACAAATCAGACAGCGACCCCGCCCCCTCACATTGTACCACTCCCGCCCTTCCCCCACAGGGCCCCTGGAAATTGCACCTCCTTGTCCGCACACTGAACCTCCAACTCTTTTTTTCCCCTGTAACACACTCCAGATCTTCTTTTTCCTAACTGTGCCCCCCATCCTTTCATGTCCACCCAAAACGCGCCCCCATCCTTGTTTCTTTTTCTACGCGCACCTCCCCCACACCTGTCGTTCCGTGAGTCCCGTGGCACCTGGGGTAGTAGTGGATTGGGGCAGTTACTGAGCAGCCGTAGCTGCAGCCTCGGCCTGCAAACCTCGCCCCTTTGGCCCGAGCCCCGCCCCGCCCCTCCCGGGCCCACCCTCTCCCTTGTTCCAACTCCCACCTTCACCCCCAGCTCGTCCCCTTTCCTCGCTTCTTTAATTCCTTGGGCTGGCACTTTGTAGCCCAGGCCCCTCCCCTCTGTGGCCGTGGCTCCGCCTCCTCCTCGTCTCTGCTTTCCCCAAGGATCCTCCGCTAGCCCCTGACCCCAGCCCTGCTCTCCGCCCCCTTTTGGTCTCTCCGCCTATTCCCAGGACCCACCCACTTAGAATCAACCCTGGAAGAACCGGTGCCTTGCTGGCTTCCACCACAAGCCCCCTCCCCTCTGCGAGCCTCTCATACCCACACCCGTTCCTCTGCTCGCCTCACCCAGGCGCTTGCGCTCCAGCCCCGATCCACTGCCTCTGATTGGCAGCGGCGGCTCCAATGGATGGCAGAGGAGACAAAGTGATGGCTGCAGGTTGACTGAGGTCCCACCCGGCCACGTGCAGCTTCTGTGATGACAGGTCTAGAGGGGCGGTGCCTCTGCCGACTGGGGCCATGCCTAGACTGACCAGATCCTGGCGGAGGTGGGAAGCAAGAGCCCGGCCGAAGCTCAAATTTGAGGACATTTATTAGCTCCTCGAGGCTTTTGCACTGGTGCAAGGTGTCTGCGGAACTTGAGACTTTTAGTGGGGGCGCCTGGCTTAGCACTCATTCCCTCGTGGGAGAAATCTATGGGGTTTGCAAGGTAGTGCAAAGAGTCTCAGAGGTCTATGAAAATGATCTGAGCGATGGGGTCTCAGGTTTGCGAGGTTGAGCCGTTTCTGCTGCCTACGTTGTGCGGATGTGTTTGGGTTTTGTGAGATGTGCAGCGAGGATGTCGGTGCACTTTAGGAGCCTTAGGTATGGCTAATGCGTCAGACTGCAAAGTCGTTTGAACTGCAAGGTCAGTGTTTCAAGCTCACCAGCTGCTCCTTGAAAACCCTATGCAGGGTCGCTATGGGTCGACGACACTTAACAACAACAGTGTTAATACAAGGAGCTCTGGAAGTGTAGTGGGTTACGAGTTAGGCTGCTAACTGCAAGGTCAGCAGTTCGAATCTACTAACTGCTCCGAGGGAGAAGGATGAGGCTTTCCGCTCCCGTAAAGATCCACAGCCTTGAAACCCTACACAGGGTTGCTAAGGAGTCTGAATCAACTCCACAGCACAAAACCACCACCAGTGTTAATACGGGGGTTAAGAGAGCTTTCAATGCCGGAGAAACGTTAGACTTTTAAACAGGTTTCGAGTTAACTATTTGACAATTTCATATGCTCTGTAATTTAATTAGCGCCTGAGTCCTCTTCTTTCCTGAGTCTCCCTACCTTTCTTGGTCCGGAGATACAACAGGAGAGGCCACTGCCTCCTAGCTGCCGGCAGGTGGCAGCACAGGACCCTTATAGAACTGAGTGAATACGTGAGCTTTGGCCCTCAAAGAAAGAACCGCATCAAGTACGACTGCACAATGTAAAGGTCTCTAAAAGTCTCAGGTTCTTTAGATCTCTGTGACTTTCTATAACTAAATTAAGCTGGATACTGAACACCAATTGTGTGCTAGGCCCAAAAATGAAAGGAAAAAGAGAAGCACGATATGAAGTGAGGGGAGACGTACAAGAACACCCGAACTTGCAGATAGTACACATTTGACCTAGCCTGCATGGGTTGATAATCAGAACTGGACTAGAGGAAGATTAAAAACAAACGAACAAACAAACAATTTTTGATAAAGGAAATTTGCATAAATTGCTACAATTTGATGAACTTGACCTATACTCATGGATGTAGTAGCTCAGAATACCAACAGAAAAGGAAAGAGTCCTCGTATCAAGCATCAATCCTATCCCCTCTGTATACAGGGTAGATAGGGACAGACAGCTTGATATTGGGTACCTAAAATGAGAGGTTGATAAAGGCACGGAGTGACTGGCTTACAAGTTTTCAAGAGGGAGTTTAGTTTGTGCAGGATGGGGGAAGATAGAGTTACCACTGAATAGTTTTTTATCGTGTCTAGACGAGTGTGGTGAAAAAAGATGGGGATAGGATTTTTATGATTCAGTGGTGAGTAATTATTATCATGACTAATTGCGACTGTCACAACTGTAAAGGTAGATATTTTGTAACAAAAATAAGGGAGTAATTAACCTTGTTATGAATCGGGCTGCTAACCTCAGCAGGAGAAAGATGAGGCTTTCTGCTTCCGTAAAGATTTACAGTTTCAGAAACCCTGTACAGGGTCGCTATGAGTTGGAACCGACTCCACGACACATAACAATAATAACAAATTAATCTTACAGTCCTGAAACAGAGGACCCTAGGACCATCAGGGGAGAAGAGCACAAGCGGAATGCGGAACCCTATCCAGAGAAGCAGTGAGACCAGAGATGGAGGCAGAGATGACGATGTGGAGAAAGGTAGCAGCTGAAGACTCTAGACTCATGGAAAGAAAGGGACTGAGTGCTGGCAGCCAGGGGCAGGCTTGCAGAATGTGCACTTTGGTTTAAATTATTATATATTCCTGAGTGGTTTTGTGTATATCTACCCACCGCCCCCCCCCCCAAAAAAAAAAGAAAAACAGGGAATGGAAGCAAATACTGTTGAATGGTGATACACGGAGGAGATTGTAATCATTGCAATTAAACGATGGTGTAAAGATGATGTTCTCCCATGTAAACTATCACTCAGTTCACAATAAATAAAAAAAAGAGAGAGAAGCATATTTTCTCTGCTTTAAGGAGCTTATCATTTAGTTATACAAATATTTATATAATAATATTTATATATAATTCTAGAGAGAGTAAGATTAAAAGATCTTTGTGTAGTGGAGAAAGCATAGGACCTGAAGTCATCTTAGTAAGTCTCTGAATTTGGGCATTTACTAGCTATGTGAGTTTAGGTAAATGACTTACCTTTTTAAAAAACAAAGTTTTAATTTTAAAACCATTTTAGAAAAAATTTTAATATAGTGCATAGTATTCCCAATTGGAGTCCCGGTGTGGCGCTGTGGGCTAATGTATCAGACTGCAAAGTCATTTGAACTGCAAGTTCAGTGGTTCAAGCTCACCAACTGCTCCTTGGAAACCCTATACAGGGTCGCTATGGGTTGGAATCAACTCAACGGCACTCAACAACAACAACATTCCTAATTACTCCACACCCAGTTTTCCATATTATTGACAGTCTACATTAATATAGTTTATTTGTTACAATTTATGAACCAATATGAGTGTGTTGCCCATCCATGAGTAAAGTCCATACTTTCAGATTTCCTAGTTTTGATGAATGTCCTTTTTCTGTTCCAGAATACCAACCAAGATACTACGATACAGTTATTCGTCTTGTCTCATTTTAGACTCCTCTGGCTCTGACAGTTTTTCACATTTCCTTGTTTTCAATGATCTTGACAGTTTTTGAAGACTACTGGTCACGTTTTTTTGTACAATGTCTTTGATTGGAGTTTGTCTGAGGCTTTTCTCATGATTAGACTGAGGTTATGTGTTTTTGGAGAAAGCACAGAGAGGTCAAGTGCCATTTTAATCATATCATATCACAGGCACGTTTCTCAGTTAAAATTCATCATGATCACCTGGCTGAGGTGGTGCTTGTCCAGTTTCTCCACTCAAATTGTACTCTTTCTCCCCTCTTTGCATTTTTTACTCTTTGGGAAGAGTGGGGTTGCAATTAAAGATATGCCTCCTCCTTAAGGGGAGTCCTGGTGTGGCACAGTAAGATAAGTCCTGGACTGTTAACCGCAAGGTCAGCAGTTCAAACCCATCAGCTGCTCCTCGGAAATCCTACACTGGGTCACCATGAGTTGGAGCTCACTCGATGATGCTTAACAACAACAACCTTGAGGGAGGAGTATCTACGTAAATTACTTGGAATTCGTGGAAAATTTATCTATTCTCCATCTGTTGAAGTCCATTTTCTTATTTGTCGAAGGGACAAATATATACTTTATAGAGTTACTGTAAAGATTAAATGAGGTAATGAATGTTCTTGTCATGTAGTAGATGCCCATATTTAAATATAAAAATTTTTAAAAAAATAAGTGCTATATAAAGGGGTGGAGTCCTACTGTGGTGCTGTGGGTTAATGCACTGGACTGCAAGGTCAGTTTGAACCGTAAGGTCAGCAGTTGAAGCTCATCAGCCACTCCTCGGAAACCCTACACAGGATCACTATGAGTTGGAACCAACTTGATGGCACTTAACAACTACACAACATATAAAGGAGCACACAATATATAAGGAAGAGAGATTGCATCCATTGAGATTGAATTAAAAAAGACCTATGAAAGAAATGATATTTGAATTTCATCTTTAATGATTAGTCAGATTAATAGTATGAGGAAGTAAATCTAAAGTTGTTGTTGTTGTTGTTAAGTGCCATGGAGTCAGTTCCGACTCATAGCGACCCTGTACAGGGTTTCCGAGGCTGTAAATCTTTATGGGAGCAGAAAGCCTCATCTTTCTTCCGCAGAACAGCTGGTAGTTTCGAACTGCTGACCTTGTGGTTCACAGCCTGATTCGTAACCACTACACTGCCAGAGACTTGGTATATTCTTGATATGATTATTTTGTTATAGAAATCTATTGAAATATCCTTTTCCTTTCTGTAGATAGAATCTCAGTAATAAGGAATAAAGCTTTTTCTTTGTTTCAATTGTAACTGCGATGACATCTGGGGTCACCCTGTATTTTGAAATTAAATAAAATTGACTCTTGCCCTTTACCCTACATTCAATGGGAAGCCTAGTGCCATCCTAGAGCCTTCAGTGAATTTTGGGGTTAGGAATTAACTTAATTTCTCAAGACTCTTCTTGGCTTAGAGTCACTGGCCCTGTTTGAATTTTCAATTTACCTCCCTCAGCTTTTCTTTTTTTTTTCTAAGTTAAACATGGAACTCTTTATTCTCCCCATAACTCCTCACAGGGGACATTTGTGTGAATAGCAGACTTTACCGAAGCTTTCAGGGGTAGTGTAAGGAGTAGAAATGTATCTACACAAACAACTTAAAGCTGAATACTCAGACATCCCAATTCTTTAAATATTCTAAAAAATCCTTCAACCATCTGTAATCATTTTCACACTCTTTCAGGACTCCCTCCTACATTTCTCTTTTTTCCATTGCTTTATCATACCAAACTATTTCTCTACATCTATCTCTTTGAGTAGATACTTCTATGTATTTTTGTATTATATAAAGGCTCATTGTTACTGAAGATAAGAACTTTAAGAAAACCTTTTTATGGTTCCTTAGACCTTCTTATCTAATTAAAAAATGGCTGCAAAAGTACATTGACAGAGAACTTCCAGAGGTTCAAGCTAAATTCAGATAAGAACATGGAACAAGGGATATCATTACTGACATCAGATAGATCTTGGCTGAAA
>NW_006408571.1:12015881-12016696 GCF_000296735.1 Chrysochloris asiatica
AGTGAAAAAGAGGAAGATCCCCAACAAGATAGATTGGCACAGTGGCAGCAGCAATGGATGGGTTCAAGTGTAGCAACGACTGTGAGGTTGGCTCAGGACTGGGCAGTGCTTTGTTCTGTTGTGCATAAGATCACTTTGAGTCAATACCAAATTGAAGGCACCTAACAACAAGGCCTTCTGATCACAATTCTGACTAGATGTGCCCTTTTTTTTTGTGAAGGAAATTAAGGGACTATTGGCTTATTATTTGCTGTTTTTAAACATGCCACTTGAAGATGTGTGCCACATATTGCAATAAGAAAAAAGAATATTTAATATTTACAAATTATTTGTTAAATCTTTTGCTTTAAGACAATACTGATTTGATTTTTATCTTTCTGTTAAAGACAGCATCTCAAATAAAGTGAGAGAATTAAAAGTGTAAGTCACTAAGAAGTTCTCAAGTTTTGTCTCAGGAGAGGCTAAAAAAGCCCTGAGAACAACTGGCACTTTTTCTGCTGCCCATCCCACTGCTGCCCTACCATCCCCCCTCCTTCAGAAGGGAACAATTTTCCACTAGCCTGGAGGGGGTCACAACAGGACTGGGCAGGGTTTTGTTCTGTTGTGCAAAGGGTCTCTATGAGTCGGATTGACTCAATGGCACAACACCTAACAACAGCCTGCAGGGGCTGGGTTGTAAAGCTCAGGAACAATGTCGTATACCTCCAAAACCAGGCAACACTATGTTAGAATCCTGAGTGGTTTGAGTAATTGAAAAATCCCATCTCAGTGTTCTCTGATTTTCCCACTGACAAAGAAATTAGCTTTTTGGAGTC
>NW_006408571.1:12017586-12018783 GCF_000296735.1 Chrysochloris asiatica
CATCATGGAAAAAAGGCCTTATGTTTTGCTTCTGTAAAGATTACAGTCAAGGACATCCTATGGAGCAGTTTTACTCTGTAACACTTAGGGTCTCCATGTGTCTGAATTGACTCAATGGCAGTGTGTTTTGTTGTTAACCTTTTGTTGTAAAGGTTTACAGAGTAGATGAGTTTTCCATTCAACAATTCAAATACATTTTGTTTTATGTCACTGACTATAATCCCCATAATGTGACATCACTTATCCTACTTTCTCCTTGTGTTTCCTGTTTCCTTTCTTAACCCTTCTGAATTTTGTCCTTGGGTAAATGCTATTCTTTTGATCTTTAAGTGTTGATTATTCTAAGGTGTGAGTACTTTTCTAAGGCGTTCCCCTAACTATTGTTTGGCTGGAAGTTGAGCCATGGGGATGAGTTTATGTGCAGATCTGAAGGGTGACTAAGGGTCATAGTCTCAGGGGTTGGTGTATTTTTTATAAGAGTGCATTGCTACCTATAAATATGTAGTCAGTAAATGAATGTTGTTGTTGTTGCTGTGTGCCTTTGAGTCTGTTATGACTCATAATGACATTGTATAGGGTTTCTGAAGCTGCAAATCTTTTTTTTTTTGAAGCTTTTATTGTGAATTGAATGTAAAACAGGGCAGATATTCAGATTTACATTCAACAAATAATATTTTGTTTCATTGTAATGATTACAATCTCCTCCATGTACCTTAGTTAGCAGGATTTGCTTCTATTCCCCCCCCTTTTTTTGATGTACACATACCACACAGAAAATATATATTCATTTAGATGTCCAAAGTGCACATTTTGCATGCAGCCTCTTGTCTACAGGCACACAGCCTGTCTCAGTCCATGGGCCTAGAGTCTTCAGCTACTTTCTCTCTCTATGCCATCACCAATGCCACTGTCACTGTTGTCTCTGCTTTTCTGGTTAGGATCCCACACTCTACTCATGTTCTACCCTCTTGATGGCCCTAGGGTCCTCTGTTTCTGAAATGGAAGATTAACTACTGCCCTACACATCTTCTGTGTTTACAGTTATAACACTCACAATTAGTCCTGACATCAAGTACTCACAATTAAGTCATAAAATCCTCTCCCCATGCTCTCTTACCAGACCTATCTGGACAAAAGGAACACCATTCAGTGGGAATTCTACTTTACCCCCCTCATTCTGTAACTAAGCACACTCAT
>NW_006408571.1:12019963-12022072 GCF_000296735.1 Chrysochloris asiatica
GAATGAATTTTTTGGAATTCATTGAATTGTTGGACATGTTGATCTTCAATTTTCATTATTTAGATAATCCTTGTATAAATATCTTTTGTGCGCAAAGCCCCTCCCCCTCACACTTTTATTTGAATTATTTTCATGGAATAAACTGTCAAATGGAATTTTATTCACTTGACAAGTATTTTTATTGTTAAGTGCCATCAACTTGGCTCTGACTCATAATGACTCTGCTTTTCGAGGAGCAGCTGGTGGGTTTGAACCGCTGACCTTGTGGTTAGCACTCTAGTGCTTATCCTACAGCAGCCTACTAAGACTGACAAGTATTTACTGAATTCCAAATATACAGGTGAAGCCTTGGATTTTATGCATGGGAGAAACATTTCTACTGTAGTTTTACTGCTTTGAGATTTAGATTTTTGTCTTTAATTTTGCTAATTTAAAGGCTTAAAATAATTGCTCAGCTATCTCCGTTTGAAATTTCTTTTATATTTGTCATAGATTAATTCTTACTTGCAAAAAGTAGAATACACTGTAGCTAGTTTAAGCAGAAAAAATTACTGAAGAATGTTGTTGATTTCAGAGAATCTCTAAGAGGGTTGGAAGCTAAGCAGTCAAGAGTTACAAATGCCCAAATTATACCATACTTTGCTTGGTTCTCAAATCTCTGCAGCATAACAAGACAAATACCTTAATTTAAAAATTGTTAAAATACTTGGATAGGTATTTCACCAAAAAAGATATATGAGTGTCCAAGCATTACATGGGATCCTGGTGTGACGTTTGGAGGATTTGCACTGGACTGCTAATCACAAGGTCAGCAACTCAAATCTACCAACCATTCCTGGAAAGCCCTATACAGGGTTATTGTGGGTTGGAACTGACTCTATGGCACTTAGCAACAACAACAAAAAGCAGTATAAAAAAGAGAAAAGTTGCTCAACATCATTAGAAATTTGTTGTTGTTGTTGTTAAGTACCGGGGAGTCGGTTCCGACTCATAGAGTGACCCTGTAGAGGGTTTCCGAGGCTGTAAATCTTTATGGGAGCAGAAAGACTCATCTTTCTCCCACTGAACAGCTGGTAGTTTTGAACTGCCGACCTTGAGGTTAGCAGCCCAATTCATAACCACTACGCTACCAGAGCTCCTTAGCAATTAGGGAAATGGAAATTAAAATAATGAGATACTACTACACACACATATAGAATATGTTAATGTGCTGGACTGCAAAGTTGGTTTGAATGGCAAGGTCAGTGGTTCAAGCTCATCAAGCTCCTTGGAAACCTTACACAGGGTTGCTATGGGTCGGTACTGACTCGATGGCACTTGACAACAACAACAAATAATAAAAAAACACAGATGATGCCAAGTGTTGACAAAGATGTGAAAAACTGGGCTCTTTATACATCATTAGTGAAAATGAAATATGTATAGCCACTTTGGTAAAATAGTTTAGCCAGTTTCTTTAGAAGTTAAACATAAGCTTACCATATGACTCAACAATTATACTCCGTAATATTTCTAGGAGAAATGAAAACATATATCCACATAAAGACCTGTACAAGAATGTTTATGTCAGACTTATTCTTAATATCCCCCAAGTGAAAACTACCTAATTCTTAATATGCCCATACTGAAAACCAACCAAATGTCCATCAACTGGTGAATGGATAAACAAATTACATCCGTACAACAAAATATGATCCACCAACAATAAAGAATGTTATGTATAATATGTAATACTGTGATATGTAATATGTATAATATTAAGTATAGTATGAAGTCATCTCAACAACATTATGCTAAGTGAAAGAAGCCAGAGAGAAAAGATATTATATAGTTCTATCTTTATAAAATGCCCAGAAAGCAAATCTATAAAGACAAGAGAGTATATCAGTAGTTGCCTTGAGGAAAGTGTTGGAAAAGGGAGTGACTGCAGATGGGCACAAGCCACCCACCTTTTTTGGGGTGGTAGAAATAGTTCTAAAATTGATTGTGATGATAGTTACACAAATCACTGAATTGTACACTTAAGATGTGTAATTTTATGTTGTATAAATTATACCTCAATAAAACTTACAAAAGAAATCTCTGCAACATTCAACAATATATATATAT
>NW_006408571.1:12023542-12024866 GCF_000296735.1 Chrysochloris asiatica
AAGTGAGAGGCCTCCAACCTTATTCTTCTTCTTAAGCAGTGCTTTGCTTATCCTGGGTCTCTTTCCTTTCCATATAGTTTGTAATTGTTTTTTCCATCTCTTTGAAGAATGTCATTGGAATCTGGATTGGGATTGCATTATATGTGTAAATTGCTTTGGGTGGTATTAACATTTTCACAATGTTAAGTCATCCTATCCAGGAGCATAGTACATTCTTCCATTTTTGTAAGTCTCTTGGTTTCTTGTAGTAGTGTTTTGTAATTTTCTTTGTATAAATCCTTTGTTTCTCTGGTAACAATATATATATTTTAAATACTTTCGATATGCCAGGTGTTGTGCACATTGAAGGGATAAAAATAAAGTTAGGGGTAAAGATAGAGAAAACATGTCCTTTGCTGTTGAGGAGCTCTGAGTCTAGAGAGTAGATAGATGTGCAATTACTCCCTTATGAGATAAGGTTTACAATGAAAGAACAAATAAAGTTTGCTGATCTTGATTTCCTCTGTTCATTTGGTTTGAACTGCAAGTTTGGTGGTTCAAACTCACCAGCAGCTCCTCAGAAACCTTATACAGGGTTGCTATGATTTGGACCCAATTCGATAGTATGTAATAACAATTCCTCCTCTGGTTCTCCTTCTTTCTCTTTCCTCTTAAAAATGGGTGTTCTCTACAAGCTGACCTTTGTTCCCATATTCTGTAGTCTCCTGGCAACCTATGGCTCCAACTCTTAAGCTCTTTACAGTTTACCCTCAAATACCTGTACAGATTCTATGTTTTCACTTTCTGATTTGCTCATGCTATTTATGCTTTCCCCCCCCATCTTTATATGCCCAGTCTTATCCATCCTTCTAATCCTCCTCCACATGCTACCTCCTTTATGAAGGCTACTTTGATTCCTCCCCCAGCATCATGGCTAACTGTTCAGACTCTGGTGAAAGATGCTGTTAGTTTGTAGCCTGATTTTACCTCATTTTCTTTATTAACAAAATAGGATTAAAATGGTTACATCTTTATTGATTGAAATAGCTGCCTCTAGCCTCCACTACTCAGAGTCCAATTCTACATTGTTGTTGTTAAATGCTGTTGAGTCGATTCCGACTCTTAGCATATATAGCATAGTATAGGGTTTATGAAGCATAGCTGGTGGGTTTGAACCACTGACCTTGCAGTTCAAACTGACCTGTGGTCCAGTGCTTATCATACAGCACCACACCAGAACTTCTTATCGATTGTTTAATGAGTATGTCTACAAAAATGTCTCACACAATCTCAATTATGTCAAAAAGAAAACTGTTTTTCCTGGATTATCTGCATTTAAGCCAGG
>NW_006408571.1:12027071-12027657 GCF_000296735.1 Chrysochloris asiatica
AACACCCTCTAGCCCATGAATAATTTTCATCCCCTATAACTATCATAGAAAGTTTCTTTTATCAAGAAAACCTTTTCTTAATTTTTTACAATATTGGTCTCATATTACATTTGTCCTTTTTGTGATTTACTAATTTCACTCAGCATAATGTCCTCTAGGTTCATCCATGTTGTGAGATGTTTTGCATATTCATCCTTATTCTTCAACATTGTATAGAATTCAATTGTGTATATGAACCAAAGTTTGTTTAACCATTCTTCTGCTGATGGGCATTTAAACGGTCTCCATCTTTTTTATTTATTTTAATTTTATTATTTTTTAAAAGTTTTTACTATGAGGTTTACATGGGAGAACATCAGCTTTACACTCATCATATCATATTTCATTTCATTGCAATGATTACAATCCCCTTCATGCATCATCATATAACCTCAAAGGGTACACTACACAGACCCTCCCCCACCACACACAGCCCCTCTCCCTCCCTGAGTCCAGAATCCCCAGCCCTCTTCACCCCCTATCCCCAGTCCCTCTCCCTCCCTGAGTTCAGTGTCCCCACCTGCTCCATCTGTCTACGTCATCTTCT
>NW_006408571.1:12029356-12044478 GCF_000296735.1 Chrysochloris asiatica
TTTTCTGCACTGAGTTAATTTTGTTTATGAGTTTTGTTTTTTCTTCCATTTTTGGTGGTTATGTTCTTTATTTTATGAGCCACTTTGTTACTTAGCTGACAGGTAACCTCACAGGATAATGTTGGTTTAAGGTTTAGAGAGTATATGAGGGCAATAGTCTTGGGGAGCCATTCATTTTCAACCAGTCTCTAAGTCTGGGCTTTTTAAGAATTTGAGTTCTGGTCCATATTTTCTTCCATTCTATCAGGATCCATCTCCTGTGGCCATCATAAGAATGGTTGCTAGTGGTAGCTGGACACCCTGTAGTTCTTCTGGCCTCAGGGTGGATCAGGCCATGGCTCATGTAGACTATTCTCATAGACTGTTTTTTTCTCTGAATCTTTGGTTTCCTTCTTTCTCTTTTTCTTTAGACATGTAGAGACAAATAGTTTATTGTGTACTTTTCTTTTTTTTTTCTCTTTTAGTTTACATGGGATATTGTGTACTTTTCTTGATCCCTCACTCCATTCTCAGTATTTCCTAGGTCTCTGAGAGTCTTAACTTTTAACTACCTACAGCTAAATATAAATGTGATCTCCTTTGAAATGCTGAAGGACTTTCAAGAATTGTACTTTCAATGTTTAAAGACAGTGAGGCACAGAAACTCTGGCTTTCCATCCCCATTCTGCTTGGTCTTGAAGATACCAGATACCTTGCTGATGATGCACCAGGCTCTAGTCAGTGTCTGGTATGCAGAGGACCTTACTTTTTTGCATGTTCCATTTAACTGGGAAACTGGAAAATCTTGGAGCCTTCATCACAACATCTGGACATTGATACTTGCTCTACCTAGCACATCTTCACCTCCTAGCTGCATTCCCCACTACTATCTACAACCTAAGTTATAACAAACATGTCTTTGGCATAGAACATTGAGCATTTATATATACCAGGTAATTTAACTGCATTATCTCAAAACTGTTTTATGAAGTAGGTACTATTATTACTTCTTGGGAGACTAAGTAACTTGCCCGAGGTCACAGAACTAGAGCTAGGACTCAAATTTAGGTGTGGTGAGCAGATTTCTTAGATGGCTCCCAATGATTTCTGCTATATAGTGACATTCACAATCTTGTGTACTCCCTTTCTTTAGAGTGTGGGCTGGACCTACTGAGTTACTCTTTTTTTTTTTTAAGCTTTTATTGTGAATTGAGTGATAGTTTACATGGAAGAACATTAGTTTTGTTGCACTTATCCTATTGTATTTTGTTTCATTGCAATGATTACAATCCCCTCCATGTGCCACCGGTTAACAGTATTTGCTTCTATTCCCCCCCGCCCCCTTTTTAATGCACACAAAAACACTGAGGAATATATACTCATTTAAACAACCAAAGGGCACATCTGCAAGCCAGCCTCCTGGCCACCAGCACACTGCCTTTCTGTTTCTATAAGTCTAGTGTCCTCATCTGATCTATTTCTCTATGCCATCACCTCTGCCTCTATCTCTGGTGTTGCTGCTTCTCTAATTAGGATCCCATGTTTTGGTCATGCTCTTTTCTCTTCATGGTCCTAGGGTCCTCTGTTATTGGAATGTAAGATTAACTACTCCCCGCTTTTTGCTCTAAAACTTCTACCTTTACAGTTGTGACAATCGCAATTAGTCATGATAACAATTACTCACTACTGAATCAAAAGGATCTTATCCTCATCTTCTTTCACCAGACCCATCTAGACAAGATGAAAACTATTCAGTGGGAATTCTACCTTCCCCGGCACACTCTGAAACTAAACTACCTCTTGAAAACTTGTAAGCCAGTCACTTCATGATTTTATAGTGCCCCCCACCCCCCACAGTTTAGGTAGCCAATGTCTAAGTTGCCTGTCCCTATCAATCCTGTATACCGAGGGGATAGGCTTGATCCTTGATGTGAAGACTCCTTCCCTCTTGATTGGGATTTTGAGCAACTACATCCATAAGTATAGTTCAAATTTATCAAATTGTAGCAATTTACACTTGCTTTTAGTATCAAATTTCTTTATCTTCCTCTAGGAGCTCTGATCATCAAGCCATGAAACTTAGGTCAAATGGGTACTGTCAGCAAGTTTGGGCATTCTTGTGCATCTCCCCCCACTTAATATCAGCTGGGCACTTCATTCTTAGCTCTCGCTCTCCGTGGCTAGGTCAATGTCCATAGGCTTAGGAGTTCCCAAGTCTCCCCAAACTTCAAACCAGCCAGCCCTTGTTCTTCTCTCTCTCATCTCCAGGTAGTAAGGAGTCTACGGAGCATGATCATACTCAGCCTATATCTTCATTACTCACTTCCCCCGACTTCCACTCACATATAGACCAACGTAGTTGCCAGTGAGCTTTCCTACCTGCTTGTGTGTTCCTTTTGAGTTTCATTCTTGGAGGGGGTTTGTCTCGAAGGGACTTGATTGCTTGCTCTAATGGCTCCCTGGGTGACTTACATTTTAAAAAAATTTTTTTACAGGTTTTTGTATTTTTCTTATAGACTTTCCCCCCATTTTTATTGGGAATTGAGTGTTAGTTTACATGGGGAAATATCAATTTTATACTCATTTCATTGTAATGATTAAAATCTCCTCTGTGCATCATCCAACAGTATTTGCTTCTATTCCCTCTATTGTTTTTGGGGGTTGGGTGGGATGTACAATAAAACACTCAGGAATATGTAATCATTTAACAACCAAAGGACACATTCTACAAGCCTGCTTCCTGGCCACTAGTACCTGGTGGCCAGCATACAGCCTTTCTCTTTCCATGAGTCTAGAGTCCTCAGCTGTTCTATTTCTCCATGCCCTCATCTCTGTCGCCATCTCTGGTGATGCTGCTTCTCTGGATAGGGTCCCACATTCTGCTCATGCTCTTCTCCCTTGATGGTCTTAGGGTCCTCTGTTCCTGGACTGTAAGATTAACTACTCCTCTCTTTTTATTATAAAACTTCTACCTTTACAGTTGTGACAGTTACAATTAGTCATGATAACAATTACTCACTATTGAATCATAAGAACCTTAGCCCCATCTCTTTTCACCAGACCCATCTTGATAGGATGAAAACTATTCAGTGGGGATTCTACGTTACGCCACGCCATATGAAACTAAATACCCTCTTTTTTTTTTTTTTTAGTGGATCACATTCTGAATTTTTTTTTTTTAAGGTTTTTATTGTGGATTGAGTGAAAGTTTACCGGGCACATCATCAGTTTCACATTCAACCATTCATATGACTTGTTTCATTACATTTATTATAATCCTCTCCATTCATCATCAGTTAACAGTGTTTCTCTCTATCCTCTTTAGCTTTTTTTTGAGGGGGTGGAACTTTGCCTTTTTGGAATTTACAGTCTCGGCTTTTAGAGAAGGTTTTTACATTTATCTGTGGATATCCAGGGCTCATGTATGCAATTATTAACAAGCATAACTGAATAATCAGATGAGGGACAGTTTGCTATGTCTGCTAGGTGGCTAAAGTCTGATCCTCAGAGCCTATGGTTTGGACGGTCTGCAACGCTTGGGCCCACAGGGACTTGAACTCCTGACCGGGTCTGCATGGTCTGCATCAGATTCCCCCTTATTTATTATTTATTTAAGGGACGCTGCCTGTCTTAGGCGGTCAGTGTGAATTCCTCTGTCTTACCTGTCATCGAAACTAAATACCCTCTTGAAAACTTGTAAGCCAATCACTTCGTGCCTTTATAGCCCCTCCATTTTAGGTAGCCAGTGTCTAAATTGCCTGTCCCTATCCATCCTGTATACAGAGGGGATAGGACTGATCCTTGATATATGAAGACTCTTTCACTCTCAGTTGGTATTTTGAGCTACTACATCCATAAGTATAGGTCAAGTTCATCAAATTGTAACAATTTACACTTGCTTCCTTCATCAAATTTCTTTATCTTCCTATAGTCAAGTTCTGATCATCAAGCCGTCGAAGCTAGGTTGAATGGGTACTATCTACAAGTTTGGGTGTTCTTGTGAGTCTCCCCTCACTTCATATCAGCTGGATGCTTCACTCTCAGCTCTAGCCCTTGGAGGCTTGTCCTTATCTATGGGCTCAGGAGTCCCCAGGTCTCGCCACACTTTGGATCAACCAGCCCTTCCTCTTCTCTCTTTCATCTCCGGGTCGACAGAGTCTATGGAACATGGTTGAACTTGGCCCATATCTTCATTGCTGCCTTTCCCCCTCTTCCACTCACCAGTAGACCAATATGGTCACCAGCACCATGCCTGCTCATGTGTTCCCTTTGAGTTTCAGTTTTGAAGCGGGGTTTGTCCTGAAGGGACTTGATTGCTTGCCTGGATGGCTCTCCCATGAACAACTTGCTCGTTCTTGCAGTATCCAATCAGATTGCCATCTTTGCTTTGGATTTTTCCTGCTGGTCTTCCTTTCAAGAAGTGTCTTCTGTTCTAGTTGTTCCGGGCTGGTCTGCTTGTCTTTTCAAGTAGGAATGTTCCACCTCAGAAGGTTCTGGATGGGGCTCAGGATTCCATCTAAGGTCTTATAGACTACAAAGGCTCCACAGGAAGCCTATTTCACTGGGCAAGTTCTAGAACCCCCTTTTAGGTATTCTAATCAGTTTTAGGCTGAAGATGGACTTACAAGCTTTCCATAATCATGTTTCCTGATACTCCTTTTTATCCCACTCAAGTGTCTATTTTACAGTAGTAAGCAAGGGAAACCAATATTCATAAGACAGTCAAGTATCTTAACATTATTTCCCATCTTTAACCCATTCAGACTATGCCCTAACCCCTGTATCACAGAGCCCTGTTGTTCCAAGGTTGAGCATATATCACTATTTACCACTGTCTCATATAAGTCCATGCAAACCTCCCTCAGTGCTTCCCTGTCTACTTTGTCCAGGTGACTTACTTTTTTTTTTTTTTTTTGAGTTTTTATTGTGAATTATGTGATAGTTTACATGGGAGAACATTAGCTTTACATTCAACCTATCATATTTCATTTAATTGCAATGATTACAATCCCTTCCATGCATCATCAAACAAAGGGTACATCCCATAAATCTGCCCCCTGGCCGTCAGCACACAGACCCTCTCCATCCCTGAGTCCAGTGTCCCCAGCTGTTCCATCTCTCCAGGTCATTGTCTCTGCCTCCATTTCTGGTTTCACTGCTTCTCTGGATAGGGTCTGGTCCCAGGGACCCCGCTTCTGGACTGCAAAATCAACCACTCCCCTCCTTTTGTTATAAAACATCTACCTTTACATTTCCAACACTCATAGTCAGTCCTGATAACAATTATTCACTATTGAATCACAAAAGTCTTATCCTCATCTCCTTTCATCAGTCTCGTCCAGACAGGTTGGAAACCACTCAGTGGAGAATCTACCTTCCCCTGTACCCTCTGGAATGAGGCTCCCTCTTGAAAGCTTGTAAGCCAGTTACTTCTTGCCTTTGTAGTCCCCCCATTTTGTGTAGCCAATGTCTAAGTTGCCTATCCCTGTCGACCCTTTGTACCAAGGGGGTGGGAATGATCCTCACTGTAAAGATTTGTTCTCTCTTTTGAGCTATTACATCCATAAGTATAGGTCAAGTTCATCAAATTATAGCAGGTTACTCTTTTTTCCCTCTTCTTTCTTCTTCTATTTGCATTCTGATCATCCAGCCTTTAAGCCAGGTCAAGTGGGTATTATCTGCAAGTGTAGGTGTTCTTGTGCATCTCCCCTCACTTCATATCAGCTGGATGTTTCACTTTCCGTTCTAGTCCTCTGTGGCCATGTCCCTGTCTCTGGGCTCAGGAGCCAGGTAACTTACTTTGGATGAATAAAAAACAGTAAAAATAATGGGACATCACTTCTGTGATTAGGTTACAAATAACTCTGACTTCTGTTTTGCAACTGATGTCTGTTGCCTGCTCAGCATGTATGCTTTGATGAAGTAAGCTGCCATGTTGGACAGGCCCACATGACAAGGAATTGAAAGCCAGTAAAGAACTAAGCTCCTCAGTCCAATAATCCTTTAACAACGGAATCCTGCTAATAATGACATGTGTAACCTTGGAAATGGATCCTTCCACTATCAAGCTGACCTCTTATTGCAGCCTGTGAGAAACTCTGAGCCAGACGATACAGCTAAGCTGTGCCTAGATTCCTGACTCACAGAAACTGTTGGACATTAAATGTTGTGGTTTTAAGCCACAAAATTTTGGGTAACTTGCTAAACAGTAATAGATAATACACTAGGTGAATCTGACTAGCTGCAAGTCCATGCTCATCATAATTTTATTGGGGCGTTTCCCAGTGAGGGAAAATTTTCATCTTCCATTGATTGGTCTTTTCATCACCTAGGAGAATCCCTGGGTTCATAAAAAAATCTGCTTTTTGTTGTCCCTATACTGAGTCCCTGAAATTGCAGGACATACACTAGATCGCAAGATCTGTATGAACTGCAAAGTCAGCAGTTGAATCCCACCAGCCACTCCTTGAAAACCCTAGGCAGGGTGGCTATGAGTTAGAACTAATTCAATATTTAACAACAACATACTCAGTCCCAGTATTCAGAAGTTTAACTCCTGTATTGTTTCTTGTTCTTTATATATAGGACAACTGGACTAAATAGCTGAG
Organism: Chrysochloris asiatica; assembly: GCF_000296735.1. Taxonomy (NCBI): domain Eukaryota; kingdom Metazoa; phylum Chordata; class Mammalia; order Afrosoricida; family Chrysochloridae; genus Chrysochloris; species Chrysochloris asiatica. Next base: position 12,035,944 of record NW_006408571.1, read on the forward strand.
AACTCCAACCCCTGGTATCTCAGGGAATGTCCAAGGTGTTGTGGTTGACTAGGCTAACTGAGTTACCCCTGCTTAAAATCTTCCTCAAGGAATTAACCCAAACTTGGGTAAACACTGGGAAGATCAAGTCTTTCCCTTTCCTTCTCCAAGCTTCTAGCCATAGCATTTGGAGTATCACTTTCTAATAGCACTTGTTCCAGTGAGAGGAATGAGAGAAAAAAGCAGGCTTGCTTTTGGAAACAAACCATCCTTGATTTTGGTAGGTGGGATCACATGGGGCCACCAGCTTGCAAACACTGAAATATGACCTGGTGCAGTGCTGTGGGTTTATGTTCTGGACTGCAAAGTCAGTTTGAGCTGCAAGGTTGGCAATTCAAGCTCACCAGCCACTCCTCCTAAACCCTATACAGAATCACTATGGGACGGCACTTAACAACAATGAAGCCTTAGAAAGCACCTAATCTAGTGGGGCGCCACCCTGCCTGCACATTAGAATTGTCTGGGGAGCTTTTAAAAATAGAATGCCTGAACTCTATCCACCAGTGCTGTCTGTTTCCATCTTTTCCAATTCCTCACATGTGCATGAATTGTCTTGTCAGAAGCCCTCTGCTTAAAATGCACTCACTCCATCCTTCATTAAGTAAATATTTCCGGAGTGCTTCCTATGCATTCCAGGCATTGGAGATACAATGTATGAGTGTGAAAAAAAGACTTATATGGGAACCAGGTCTCCAGACATACTTTATGCTTACTCAGATTTTTTTTCTTAGCTTAGTTGCTGATGAAAACTTTCTTTTCCATGTGGAGTCGTTATGAATCGGAACCAACTCGACGGTGATGGGTTTGGTTTTATTTATTTATCTTTGGTTTGCCCTGTGAGTTAACCTACAGCTAGTTGAAGCATACAGGCACGTGCAGAAGAAAGATAGTACAGTCTACTGTCGTAAAGATTTTCAGTCATGGAAACCCTATAGGGCATTTCTAGTCTGTCTTACAGGTTATACGAGTTGGAATCGACTCGATGGCAATGGGTTTGGCTTGGTTTAGACCCTGTCAACGGTAAGGAAATTCTTCAATGAAAAGCGTCCGTTCCAAGGTGGAAGCCCCGCCCACAAAGGAGGAGCGGAGATCTTCAATACTGGCCTTACACAGGTGAAGAAAAGTTTCGCCTTTCTGTGCTTTAAGCCTTATTAGTAGTGGGTGGAGCTGCCGTCTGTCGCGCACGTAGAGAAAGCGGGATACTCCGCCTCCTACGTGCTTGGGAGGGCGGAGTCGGTGGACTGGGCGTGAGTTGATTGGCGGAGGGGCGGGGCGCGCCGGGTTGGCTCCGCCCAGGCGCTCGCACGAATCCCTGGTGGAGTGACTGGAGAGAGTTCCCACCGCTCCTGCTGCCTCCCGGCGATGGCGCCCTGGTGCCGCGCCCAGTCCCCTGCCTACCGGCTGGTACTCCCCACCTTCCATAGCTCGCTCTGACGGTGAGAAGTGGCGTGGGTCCGAGGGAGCTGCGGGACGCAACTTCGACTGGAACCATGCAGAGCGGCCAGACTGGTGGGACTGATAGCGGGAGCAGGCGCTGCACCTGCTGAGAGGACTAGGAGCGGCCGGGTCCTGTGGCGCGGTTGGGGCGCGGCAGAGGCTCGCCGGCGCCTCGGCCATGTCGCTTCTCTGTGTGCGCGGTGAGTACGCTGACTGGGGCGGGGCGGGGGGCGGGGGGGAGGTCGCCAAGGGGGTGTTAGGAAGCTTTCGGTGGGCGTACGGTTACCACGTCTTTCCAACTTCACTTCCCATCGTTGCCTCGGAGGACGATTATGTTAGCATTCATTTTTAAGCATTAAAAGAGTTCTTTCTACCCATTCTTGTTTTTCTCCACGCTCCTGTGAGGGACTGTTACCTTTCCATTCTGGTAGCCAAGTGAGAACGGTTTTGTAGGCGGGCAGGCCCAGATCCTATTCAGTGTTAACCGGGGCTCTCCCCTAGTGAGAGTAGATGAGCTAGGAGACCGCGGATGGCTTTTCTCCATAGTGGGCAGTCTGACACGCATTCTTTTCTTCTTCCACCGTAAACCTACTATAATAGCAGATTCTTTGATCAGTCTTTATACAGCTGTCACATCCTTTTCTTCCTCTGTAGGTTTTGGCTTGCAGCTCTCTATTGCTTGTACCCTGCTTCTTCCCTGAAACCTTAACCCGTAGTCAAAGCTAAGATTATTCTCATATTTGACTTGGTAAGGTCACTAAGGGTCGGAATTCACTCGACGGCACTTAACAACAACAAAGTGTGTTGGCTTTTCTCTTTTCTGAACAGAGCATAAGAGGTCTGTTTTTTTAAAAAGCTTCCATCAGAGTCATTCAAGGTAAAGGGCCTTTATTGCTTTTTCACTGAGGACACTTGACCCATCTAAGAAGATATGTAAAGGAAAGAGCTTTGAAATTAATTTAAGATGAGCACGCTCCGTAGGTTAGTGACGGTTTTTTACTACTTTTTGTATTTCTAGTACCTGACATAGAAGCTCAGTGCTAGTTTGAATGAATACAAGGATTGTGATTTTAGAGAATATCTTATCAGAAAAAGCAGGGTTTAGATTACCACTTGAATTTGATTTTAGAAACTTGAAGTTATAGCCTATTGTTCTGTGATGATCAAGATGGGATAAGGTGGCTTGAGAGAGAATTTATCCTCTAGAGCCTTCTCTAGGTCTTTCTCCAGCACCTTTTACTGGATGGAGTTCATGTTTCCTCTGGCTTGAGGACTTAAAAGCATTGTTGTTTGTGAGCTCTCTGAACTCAGTATTTTCCCCAGCTGCTGGCAAACGGGAACTGCTGTGCTCTGTTCTCTTCCACCCTTATGTTAAATCTACATTAACCCAAAATGGATTTGATTATTTCTGGGGCTTGTAAGACACACAGATTTTTTTTCCCCCTGTTTATGGTTGATTTTTCATTAATGAGAATTTTGCTTTGCTTTTAATAAGACTTTATCTCTCAGCAGCTGGACATCTATTCATTCCTTTAGATCCCAGCTGCTGAGTAGCAGGATTTGGGAGAGGTTGGGCTTCTTGAACAGCTTGTTAATTCTTAACTACCACAGAGTATTAACAAAGCTAGTCCTTATGAAAGACTCTTCAGGCAGGAATAGCCTTAAGCCAGAAATTTCTATTTAATTGAATTCAAAGAACTCCAGAGAAGAGCTACTACAGTTTCCATACAGTTTCATAATATTAGGCAGCTTTCATTGTGTAGAAATTCTGCTATTTAGCTCATCTCCTTCCCTTTCAGTGTTACAGTTGTTAGTTTCTGTTTGGAGCCTGGGGGAGTGAAGATTGGCAGATGATTGTCTTTTGAATGAAGATCGTAAAGATTATTAAGTATGGAAATAAGCAGCTGCCTATGTATTAAGATATTCATATTAAATGGCAAATCATTCTGCAAAAACTTAAAGAAATGGATACAATAAATCTTGCATTATATTTTGTTAGGTGGAATGGCACTCATTCTGAAAGCAGTTTGTGAAGTGATACATTATGACAATTAATACTGGAATAGAGTTGAATTAGAAACTTTCCTCATGTAGACAAAGTTGACTCAGTAGTTAAATTGATGTAGAAACTGCTTGCTGTTGCTACAATCATCCCCAAACATCTCATTCAAGAAATCAGTTCCCTGGTCTAAATCTTGAATCATGCCTCATTGCCTTCAGGTTAGAGAGTCAATGTTCTCATCTCTGCCTTCCCTGTTGTCTCTATAGTCTTGCTTACTCTTATACAGATACTTTAGTACTGTTGTTGTTGTCATTGTTAAGTGCCGTCGAGTCAGTTCTGACCCATAGCGACCCTGTACAGGGTTTCCGAGGCTGTAAATCTTTACTGGAGCAGAATGCCTCATCTTTCTCCCGTGGAGCAGCTGATAGTTTCAAACTGCTGGCCTTAAGGTTTGCAGCTACCAGAGCTACCAGAGCTCCTGCTTCTGCACTGTTTTGCACTTCTATCCCTGAAATATTCTTTTCATGTTTTCTGCATGTCTAAAATATAAGCTTCCTTTCCCAGCTGTCTTTGTTGAAAACTTCCTTCAGTTTGTCAGTCCACAGAGCTCTCTTTCTCTTTTGAGAGCTAGAAACAGAGCCAGTTATGCTTATGGCAACACACACAGAGGCAGTGATAGCCCTGGTCAGATCGTATCTGGACTTTTGTGTTCATTTCAGTGTATTCTAAGAGGAACACTGAAAAACTGGATTATGTTCAGAGGGGATTGACAAGAACAGTGCAGAGTGTAGAAACTATTTGAAGAACATGGGAGGTTTAGTTTTGAGAAAATTTAAGAGGAAGAGTATCATAATAGTACATGCAAATTGTTTAAAGAATAGTTATGTAGAAGGCAAATCATCTTTTTCTGTTGTAACAGAGGACAGAACTGGGTCGAGTGGACTAATGATTGAAAATTGTAAGAAATTAGATTTAAGCGTAACAGGATAAAGATCTTTAACAATTAGGGTTGTTCTTAACAAATATAATGGATGACTTATTTAGGAAGTTCATATTTTGAATTGGGACACTTTTAGCAGAGATTGAATGAAGGTAAGGGTGTTGTAAATGGGGTGTGTAAATAAGTTGGATGGGTGGTTAGACTTGAAGAATCTTAAGAAACCACTCTTTTATAGAATTCATTTAGACCTTCTTTAAATATTTGGGAGCAGCTTCCTCATACCCATACCATACCCACTTGAGTTGATTCCAGTTCATAGTAACCCTAGAGGACAGAGTACAACTGCCCCATTAGGGTTCCAAGGCTGTAAATCTTTATGAAAGGAGCTCTAGTAGCGTAGTGGTTATGAATCGGGGTGCCAACCTCAAGGTCAGCAGTTCGAAACTACCAGCGGTTCCGCAGGAGAAAGATGAGACGTTCTGCTCCCGTAAAGATTTACAGCCTCGGAAACCCTGTGTAGGGTCAGTATGAGTTGGAACCGACTCCACGGTACTTAACAACAACAAATCTTTATGAAAACATACTGTCACATCTTTTTGCCAGCCTTTCTTTCAGTTAGCAGCTGAATACTTTAACCACTGCAACACAGGGCTCTGCTTCCTCATAATACTATTTTTTTTTTTTTTTTGCTTTCAAAAGGAGCCAGTACTATAGTAGCAACTTCAGTGAACAAAGTCAAGGATTTTCTTTTACTTTTGTCTTGGTGTTCATTACTACTTTATAAATATTTTGGGAGTTGCATTAGGTCTTTCCATGATATTTCTCTGTAATTCCCACAGTGTTTATAATGTTGTTGTTGTTAAGTACAGTCGAGTCAGTTCCGACCCATAGCAACCCTGTACAGGGTTTCTGAGGCTGTAAATCTTTACGGGAGCAGAAAGCCTCATCTTTCTCCTGCGGAGCGGCTGGTAGTTTCGAACTGCTGACTTTAAGGTTCGCAGCCCAAATCGTAACCGCTACGCTACCAGAGTTTGTTTATAATAGTACTTAGTTAAATAGTATGGATTTCTTTCCCCTCTAGTTTGAACCTAATCTGAGTCACTAATTTGAAGAGTACTATTATAGTGATGTAGGATAAGCACTGAATTGCTGACCACAATGTCGGTGGTTCAAACCCAACAGTCGCTCCTTGGAAAGCCTATATAGGGTTGCTATGCGTCAGAGCCAACTCCATGACACTTAATAACAACAATAAAATTTGAAATGACCACATTTAGCATGTTTTAAAAAATAAAATCCCAATATTTTTGGAAGTTTGAAAGTAATGTGTGGTAATATATTGTTAAATGTAGCAATATATATTAATTTAAAAATCAAAATGTAGAAGACTATAAAAAGGTAAAAAATATTATCATAATCTCACCACCCCCAAAACACGTTGATATTCATTATTTTTGTTGATTTGTTTTATGAAGTTAGTATATATGGATGATAAGAAATTTAAGCAGGTATAAAGAGAAAAGGATAAGGTTCTCCTATCCCCATTCCATAGTTTCACTCATCAGAGAGAACTATTCTTTACAGATTTAAAAAAATATCCTTCTAGACATTTTCATTGCACATAAATATACAATAGCTGTTGCCATCAATTTGATTCTGACTCATAGCTCCCCTAGAGTACAGAGTAGAAGTGCTCTCTCAGGTTTCTGAGGCTGTAAGTCTTTATAGATGCAGACTTCTTCATCTCTCTCCCTTAGAGCAGCTGGTGGGTTCCAACTGCCGACTTTTGGTTAGCGGCCCAGTGCTAACCCATGGCACCACTAGAGTCTTGTATGAGAATATAGATTCCACAGTTAAATGTACACAATCTTCTTCATCTTTTTTAAACAACAACAGCAACTTACTGATAAATGGACTCTTGGTGTGGTACCACTGAACTACTAACCACAGGATCAGCGATTCAAACCCACTAGCTGTTCCTTGGAAATCCTAGACAGGGTTTCTGTGAGTCAGAACCAACTCCATGATACTTACTAACAACAACAGTGATGTATTATGGAACATTTTTCTGTTCATGTGGATCTACATCATTCTTTTTAATGGTTCCAGACTATTCCTTATGTGAGTGTGTAGAATTTAGCCAGTTTCATATTGACAGGCATTCAGGGTTTTTTCTTTTTGTTATCTCAAAAATGTTAAAATGAGCATCCTTGTACATAGGTTTTTGTTGTATGTTTGGGAATCACCAGTTAGGTTTCCACCTGGACTTTCTATGTGTGGTTTGCTTATTGCTACTTTCATTGACATAGTAATGTGGTGCTGTAGGATGAGCCCTGGATTGCTAACCACAAGGTTGGTGGTTCAGACTCACCAGCTGCTCCTTGAAACACAGTATGGGGCCGCTGTGAGTTGGAACTGAGTCAGTGGCCTGTAACAACAACTGGTAACACTTAGCTGGACCCATATAGCAAAAACAAATGCCTCAGCATCTCTGAGATCAGAATACTTTATTAGAGGTATGCCCTTTACCAATGGTGGTGGCGGTGGTTATGTGCCTTGGAGTCATCGGTTCCGACTCATAGTGACTCTGTACAGGGTTTCCAAGGCTGTAAATCTTTATGGGAGGAGAAAGCCTCATCTTTCTCCTGCGGAACAGCTGGCAGTTTCGAACTGCTGACCTTAAGGTTCGCAGCCCGATTTTTTATACCTACCCAAAAGACCAAAGACCTCTGAGCAGATCATCAGTTTTGCATTATGCAAGTCATATACTTTGTTTAATTTCATATACATTCATTTAAATGATTACAATTCCTTAATATAAAATCACTCATCATACTTCCTCAGTGATTCTTGTTTCCCTTTCTCTGCCTTTCCCAACGCCTCTGGATTTTGTCCTTAGGTAAATGCTGTCCATTTGATCTTGAATGGTTGACCATTATATGGTGTGCATTCCTCACTAGTGTTGTTGTTCCTGCTATATATCTATCTACTCCTTTACTGAAAATTAAACTAAGAGGGTGAGTTCAGTTCTAGACTTGAAGGGCGACCAAGGGCCAATCTCTTTCTGACAGTAAATCTGGCATTTTTTTTTGTAAAGATATTTTTCAGTTCTGTTCCACATTTGCCCCCTTCTATCCAGAATCTTCTAATGTGATCCCTTTCATAGCAGTTGGTAGTGGTAGCTGGGCACAATTTTAGTTCTAGTCTCCAGGTCATGGAGATTGATGTTTATGTGATCCATTAGTCCATTGGACTAATTGTTTCCAGGCATCTTCAATTTTCATCACTCTTCTTTTTTCCATACAAGGAGAGACCAATAATTGCACCTAGTTGGCTGCTCACAAGCTTTGAAGACCTCAGTCACTATTCAAAATGTAGGCTGTAGAACATTGTCTTTGTGGGTTATGTTAGGTTTCATGTACTTTTTCTTCTTTATATTTAAAAAAGATATATTTCTGTGTTGGAACTGTATTATTCATGTTTGTGGGTTGTGTTTTCTTCTTTGTATTTAAAAAAATATATATTTATATTGAACATGTATTTGTTTGAATGTATGAAGTATGAATCTAGGAAAATTATTAAAAATGAAATGGAACTCATAAACTTTGATATCCTAGGCATTAGTAAGCTGAAATGGGCTGGTATTGGCTATTTTGAATCTTGACAGTCACATGGTTTACTATGCTGGGAATGACAAATTGAAGAGGAATGGCATCACATTTATCATCAAAAAGAACATAGTATCTATCTTGAAGTACAGTGTTGTCTATGATAGGATAATATACATATGCCTACAAGGGTGACCACTTAATACCGCTGTTAAAATTTGTGTCAGCCACTAAGGCCAGTGATGATGAAATTGAAGATTTCTATCAACTTCTTCAGTATGAAATTGATCAAACATGGGATCAAGATGTATTGACAATTACTGGCGATTAGAATGCAAAGGTTGGAAACAAAGAGGAAGGAGCAGTAGTTGGAAAATATGGCCTCAGTGATAGAAATGGTGCTGGAGATCGCATTGCAAGACCAATGACTTTTTCATTGCAAATACCTTTTTAAAGCAACATAAAAGAAGACTATGCATGTTGGAAGGAGCTCTGGTGGTGTAGTGGTT
>NW_006408571.1:12046453-12047600 GCF_000296735.1 Chrysochloris asiatica
TTGGCTGAAACAGAGAATACCAGAAAGATGTTTACCTGTGTTTTATTGACTGTGTGAATTGTGTGAATCATAACAGACTATTCTGGAACACTTAATTGTGTTCATGAGGAACCCGTAAGAGGCAGTTGTTCGAACAGAACAAGGAAACACCGAATGGTTTGAAATTATGAAAGGTGTGTACAGGGCTGTATTCTTTCACCATACTTACTCAATCTATATGCTGAGCAAATAATCCGAGAAGCTGCATTATATGAAGAAAAATGTGACATCTGGATTGGAGGGAGGACTCATTTACAACCTGTGATATGTACATGATACAGCCTTGCAAGATGGTTTGGTGGGCTTTCTGGCCCTTGGAGTAAAGCAGATCCACAGAGCAATAGAGCTGAGTGCCATCGGATAGGAAGCTTCCTGTTGGAGTGGTGTGCCTCTGGACACTGGTGGAGTTAAATTGCTTTCTAACATTTGGCTGAGTAGGGCAGAGGCCAGGCCCAAACAGGGGCCAAGGCTGAGAGCAGGGGCTAAGAGCAAGGGCCCAGTGGTAGCAGCCAAGAAGAAGCTGTCCTAATCAGAGAACTGTATCTTGAGTTGTTAGTGTTACTTCTAAGATGATTCTGATTCCAAATTGTAACATGTTACTTCCCTAATAAATCCCATAATTGTGAGTATGGGCTGTGAGTTCTTTGTGGCACTGTAACAAATTATTGAACTCAGCAGAGAAGGAGAGCATGCAGTGGGGAGGGACATCTGGTGTTAAAATTGGTGAAAACGTTGTAGAGTGGATGTATGTCTGACCTCTACCTCATAGGTATCAGCTTTGGGCTGTACTGTTCTCGAAGTTTGAGAAGGATGTCTGACAACACACCATTTTCATAGGTACACAGGGACTAGACCATATAAGGTACTGTAGGCCATATCAGAGTTTAGATGTTATTCTAAACATCACTGGAAGTCACTGGAGGATTCTAAACAAGAGGGTGATGCTTTGCTTTATGTTTTACAAATGGCCAGTGTGCAGTAAATGGACTGGGGTTAAGGAGCATAGCTGGCAATACTGGAGGTATTGGTATTAGGTAGTATTGTTATTTGTTAAGTACTGTCGAGTCGGTTCCGACTCATAGTGACCCTGCACAGGGTTTCCGAGGCT
>NW_006408571.1:12048529-12056798 GCF_000296735.1 Chrysochloris asiatica
TAAGTCATCCTTCCAAGTGGAGAAAGAAAATATAAAATGAGGAAAGAAAACTATAAGGCTCACTTGAGTTAATAGTATCTGTAAGATGTGACCTAAAAGATAAATTGTGTTGAAGGGGTCAATAATCTTGTTGTACATGACCCTTGAAAATGTTTCCTGAAAATGTAAATCTATAGGTTAATTTAAAAATCTGTTTACAAGTAAATATTTGGGAATTGTAGGTATTTGGTAATAATGCCATTGATGTTAGGTACTATCGAGTTGGTTCCAACTCATAGCAACCCTGTGCACAACAGAATGAAACACTGCCTGGTTCTATGCCAGTCTCACAAAATAATGCTATTAGAGTGGATAATATTGCCTGTAAGAAGATAAGAGAGAAGTAAAAAGGACCAGTGCTGGAGCTGAGACACTTCGATCCATAGGAATTAAAAGAGGATTTGATAGGTTTGGTCAGAACTTCAGGAAAGTAGAGTCTTGTGTCAAAGAGTCCAAAGCCTATGGAAGGAAAGATCAGTAGATAGAGGTGAATGATGGTGGCTAAGAATGAAAAAGAAAGTAAAGAGATCATTGGATTTGAAAACTAGAGCAATTTCATTACTGTAGTGTGAAGGCAGGAGTTAACTCTGCAGTGGTTAAGAAGCTTTAGGAAGTGAAGAAGTGGGATGAACAAGTGTTGGGAAGTTTTGCAGTGAAGAGAAGGGTTGATAATTGATTTCTCTGTAATATAGGCTATAGGTGATCAATGATATGTGGTTGGTTTTTTTTTTTTGGTTTGGTAGCCTATAATAGGAGTCCTGGTAGTACAGTGCTTAAAGTACCTGAGTTGGCAGTTTGAATCTACCAGCCTCTCTGAGGTGAAAAGATACAGCAGTCTGTGTCTGTAAAGATTTAAAGTTTTCAAAACTCATTGGGTACAATTCTCTTGTGTCTGTAGGGTCACTATGAGTTGGAATTGATTCGATAGCAGTGGTTTTGTGGTTTTTTTTGGTATATTTGTTAGTTGTGTAACATGAAGATTAGGTGGAGCGATAACTAGACTAACCTTGAGATGTCAGTGTATAACCAGGCTTGAATTATTCCTGGTAAATAGTAACCATAGAAATCTGGTTGTGTATTAATGTAAACTGTATCCCAACAGGTTTATTTATTTAGAAAACATTTTAAAAAAAGATAAATTTGAGTACTTGTACATGTTCAATTATAACCTGGACTGTGTTTACTTTTGAATTAGTCATTGGCTATATTAGTTGTGGTTTGACGTAAGCCCTTGTTGTTTGTCTTTTGTTATGAGAATGATCTTATAGGTAATAAATTTTATTGATTCTTAGAGAAAATTTTTTTTAAGAAAAGGATAGTATGTTTATATATGTTGTTGTTGTTATGTACTGTCGAGTTGGTTCCGACCCATAGAGACCCTGTACAGGGTTTCCAAGGCTGTAAATCTTTATGGGAGCAGAAAGCCTCATTTTTCTCCCATGGAGCTGCTGGTAGTTTAGAACTACTGACCTTAAGGTTCGCAGCCCGATTTGTAACCACTACGATACCAGAGCTACTTTATCAATATTCTTTTTAAGTTATAATAAATAAGGTATGAAGTAAAGTACATGCCTTGACAATAGGTATTTAAGATTTTTCAGAAATGTATATGAAGGAATTATTTGAAGTCACAGATATATTGCTGCTTTGCAGCTTTGCTTTTGTTTATTACTGTATTCATGCTATTTTTACAGACTGTATTTTCTTTTTTGCCTTGGCTTATTTGTATACAAGTTGAAATGTTACATGGTATTGGAATGGTATTAGTACTGAGGGAAAAAGCTTTGGACTACAAAAATTGTGAGCTTTGGAAACTCACTGTCTATTTAATTCTGAGACCATGGATAAGCTACTTAAGCTCTGTGCATTTTACTTCATCTGTAAAGTGGAAATTATAAACTGTTGTTGCTAAGTGCCATTGAGTTGATTCTGACACATAACGACCCTGAATAGAGTTTCTAAGCAGTGGCTGGTGGTATTAAACCACCGACCTTGTGGTTAACAGTTTACAGCACCAAATACTGCAGTAGTTTTTCAAATTGTAGGCATGATTCATTAGTCCTGAAATCAGTTTAGTGGGCAACTAGTACAACAATTTGTGAAACTGTGAATTTCTGTTTGTCAAAGCATCCACTTAAGGTGTTCCTGTTATTGTTGTTGTTATGTGCCGTGGAATTGGTTCTAACTCATAGTGACCCTGTACAGGGTTTCCGAGGCTGTAAATCTATATGGGAGCAGAAAGCCTCATCTTTCTCCTGTGGAACAGCTGGTAGTTTCGAACTGCTGACCCTGAGGTTACCAGCCCCATTCGTAACCACTATGCTAAAGTCCAAATTCATAGTGCTCACTGTAGAGGAAAGCTTTTTCTCTTTGTCTCCTGATTCTAAGAGGTTCCCAGTGCAGGGGACCCCAGGTCCAAAGTACATGCAGCTCTTCTTTCTTGGTGTTATTGATGTCCCCCTGCTCTTTGCTTGCTTGTTTAATTCCTTTTTGTATTTTATAAGTGATTGACTCAAGATACAGCCTCATCATGTAGATTGCATCCTACCTCATTACCATAACTGCCTGGACTCCTGCTTCATTAGCATCATATTGCTGTTGTTGTTGTATGCCTTTGAGTTGATTCCAACTCATAACAACCCTGTTTAGAGATTTCAGGAGCAGATGATGGGTTTGAACTGCCTACCTGTGGTTAGCAAATCCAGTGCTCATTCTACAGTGCCATACCAGGATTTACAACACATAGAGTAATTATGTCAGATCACAAAATGGAAGATAATTGTAACATATGGAGAATCATGACTCAGTCAAGTTGACACATATTTTGAGTGGGGTGGGTGGCTACAATTCAATTTATAACAGTTACCTAGCACTTGACTGTGCGCCACAGTTGGCAGTTTTAGCCTACTAGTCTCCTTTAGAGAAAAAGATGAGGCTTTCTGCTCCTGCAAAGATTTACAGCCTCAGAACCCCGTATGGGTTGCTGTGAGTCAGAACTGACTTGACAGCATTTAACAGTAAGAATAGGGTTTCTATAACGGAGTACCATAAGTGAATGGTTATAACAAACAAAAGTATTAGTCAACAGTTTTGGAAGCTAGAAGTCCAAATTCAGAGCCCTGGCTCTAGAGGAAGGTCTTTGTCTCCTTTTAACATCTGTGGGCATAGTGTACAAGGGAGCTTCAAAAAGTTCGTAGAATATGGAATTAAAAAGATAATGGAATTTGAAGCCCCATTGTACATGTATCTTGGCGTCAGTCTTTTCCTGGGTCTAGAAGTTCACAGTGCAGGAAACCCGGGTCCATAGGACACACTTGGTTCTTCTTTCGTTTTTTTTTTTTGGTTATATAAATTTCATTGCATTAAAAATATCACTGACAGGTCTTAGGAATCTTTTTACCTATTTCCATAGCTGGACAGCTCTTGTTCCTAATCAGTCTGTTGAACAGTTTCTTTTTCAGACACATAGATATCATCCAAAAAGTTTCAGGTATCCTTGTTTTTAACTGTCATGACTTGGTGAATAAAGTAGTTGAATTTGAAACAAGTTTAATGTCATTTCCTTCAAGAATTAATTCATCTTTCTGAGCCTGGATACTAAACATGAAATAGCTGCCTTCAGTTGAACCCTACTTATATATTTTTCTCCCAAGAAGTTTCGGATTTCGACAAGAGACCTACTCTCCTGAATAATGACGTGGATGGGGAAGTGAGCATACGTAGACCTCATCATGTAACAGAAGCCCAGTGTAATACTGTTGATCATATTCTGAACATGACTACAGATAGTGGGAACTGTAGCCAGTTTATTTGTAATTTCCCCACCACTTGTTAATGTGAAGCCTCTTTTTCTTTCTAAGGAGACTGAGTTCTACATTGATGTGATTAAAGTCCCTCCTCGAGGTTCCTCTGGAGACCTTCACAATAACTGTATAACCCTTCGGACTGATGTCGACATTCTCAAAGCCTAGTTCTTCTTTCTTGACGGTACTGAGGTACCTCTCTTTACTCACTTCTGTCTCCTTTGATCTTTTGTAAGATAGAAAGTGATGCAGGCCAGACCCCAGGGAAACTTCCTTTACATGGGATCAGGGCTGTGACCCGATTAAAGTTTGGTTCTTACCCACCCTAATACCTTTACAGCTAATTGGCTAACCACATCAGATCATGGGGAATCATTACATCGCTGCCAAATTACATCATTGTGTAACTGCCAAACAGCTGAGAATCATGGTCTAACCAAGAGCTAATGGGTTTCAACTGCCAACCTTATAGTTACCAGTCCATTGCTTGTATTACAGTGCCACATCAGTGCTCAGAGGTGAATGAATAGTAGATAACAAGACAGACATGATTCCTTGCCCTATGGGAGAGAAGACAACAAACAGATTATCAAAAATAAAATGTAAATGCAGATTCTCCTAAGTGTTCTAAAGAAAAGGAACTGGAAGAAAATAAGAGGGTTTTTCTTTAGGTGGAGAAGGTCTCTTAGATGTGAGAACATTTCAGCTAAAACTTGAAAGGTAAGAAGGAGTTAATTGGTAGATTCTTGGCAATGGTATGAAGAACTTTTTAGGTAGTGGAAATGGCCCTGTTAGAAGGCTCTGTGTGCAGGAAGAGATAACAGTGTTCCTGGAACTAAAGGAAGGAACTAAAGGAAGGACACTGAAAGGAAGGCCTAAAAGCTAAAACAGAGATGTGTGTAAAGCCAGAGAGATAGAGAAGTAGGGGCCAGGTCACACAGTTTTATGTCATGGTAAAAAGTTCAGGTTTTATTCTGTTTGCTGTATGAAACCATTGAGCGATTAATCAGGAGAATGCAGTGATATTTGTTTTTAAAAGATGATGGAAGTAGAGTATATTTGAGAGTGAAACGGTGAAGATAGGAGTCTTATTAGTAGTCTGTTTCCAGACTAGGTGATATACAAGCGTGGAATGATTTGGACTATTTGGTTAATGGAAGCTTAGATGGAGAGTAGTGAATGTATTTAAACACTAGGAGTTGAATTGACAGGACTTGATTGAAAATGGAGAGTGATAGAGTATGGGCTCTCAAGAATTGATTCACAGGTTTCTGGCTTAAGCAGCTGAGTGAATGGCTGCTGTTTACTGTGATACTGAAAATTAGATGAAAGAACAGACTTGGTGGGATGATAGATCATGAATTTAGCTTTAGATATAATAAGTTTGAGAAGCCTGGGGTTTGGAGCACAGAAGATTAATCTAGAGATAGACATTTAGAAATGGCAACTATAGAAATAGTGTATATATATATCTCTCTATATATATCTATATATATCTATATAAATTTTTTATTGTGAACTGGGTGAAGGTGTACAGACAAGATTATCAGCTATACACTCAGCTAATTATGTACTTTGTTTCATCTCAATGATTATAATCCATTCCCTGTAAACAACATTTAGCCTGCTTCTTCCCTATGGCTCCCTATTTACATCTTTTATTTTACAAATGAACAAGGCAGAGATATTTGATGTACACTTAACAAAACAAAAGAATGTATATATAATTTAAATGTCTAAAGGGCACATTCTGCCAGCCAGCTCTGCTCTGTCTTCCCATGCCACCATCTCTGCTGTCCCCACTTTTCTAGGTAGAGGTTGTTGTTGTTAGGTGCGATCAAAGTTGGTACCAACTCATAGGGACCCTATTCACAACAGAACGAAACACTTGCCTGGTCCTGGCTCTGACCCAAACCTCACAATCCTTGCTACACTTGAGCCCATTGATGCTGCCACTTGGCCAATCCATCTCGTTGAGGGTCTTCCTCTTTTTCTCGATCCTCTACCTTACCAAACATGATAACCCTCTCCAGTGACTGGTCCCTCCTGACAATATGTCCAAAGTATGAGAAATGAAGTTTGACCATCCTGGCCTCCAAGGAGCACTCTGGCTGTACTTCATCCAACACAGATCTATTTGTTCTTTTGGCAGTCTATGGTAATTTCAATATTCTCCTCCAACACCACAACTCAAATGCATAGGTAAAGGTAGAGGTGGTATTTGTAACAGTGGGAGTAGATTATAATGTCATTTAGGGAACGAATATAAAGTGAGAAGAGGACATGGGAACAAACTCTGCGAAATGCTAGTAACTGAGAGGTAGGGTAGAATAGGAGGTGTTGGTAGCAAGTGACACTGAAAGGAAGAAACCAAATATGCAGCAAACAAATCAGCGGAATATGGATCATGGAAGTTAAGAGAAGAGTGTATTTCAAAGAGCCAGTTGTCAGTTGGGCCAGTAGATGTAAGATGAGAATTAAAGTGTCCATTGGATTTGGTAGCATGGAGATCACTGATGGCCTTGACTAGAGTACTTTCATTAGTGGTGTGAGAGTAGAAGCCAGACTGGAGTGGGTGAAGAGTCAGTAGGAAGTGGGGAAGTAGCAATAAATATGTGTAAACAATTCTATTACAGCACTAGGTCTATATTTGGTTTATGTAACTGCTTCCTTACTATACATAACATTTTTTGAGGGCAGGGGTGATGTCATATTTACTTTTCTGGCTTCTGAAATCTATAGTGCCTGGATACTTAATTGGCCCTTAATAGAATGTTGATTGAATAAATAAATATGTAGTAGTTTCCACAACATTTATCTATTTTACTTAATAGTATGAATCTTACCTTTTCAAATCCACTTATTTATTATAAACATTTCCCCTTTTGATTCTTAAGGGCCTCATTTATTTAGCTTTTTCATTGTTAGACTCACTAAGAAAATGTTTTCTTGTCATTTAGATTTCTTTTGGAGCATGCTTTTTTTCTTTTTACCTGCTTTAGATTTTGAAATGGGGCTTCAGTGCTAAAAGCAGTATGTCCTTATCATAATTCAATTTATTCTGCATTTGTATTGATTTTCCTTTTAGCCTAATCATTTCTGAAGTCTGAAGGACAGGAACTGAAGGTGTTTTTTACACTTATACCCTTTAATATTTTCTACCCTTCTTAGAATTTTGTCAGTTTTTTTCAAGTTTTTCCTGTATATCCTCTGTGCAGGTATTTATTGAGTACCTTTAGCAGCACAATCATTTCGTTTTCATAAAGGAGAATCTATGGGAACTAGTGCCTGTTGCAAGCACTAAAGTTATGCCCTTGTCCAAAATTTACCATAACAGCAGCTCAAAAATGCAAATCAAACTCGTGAATCTCTATACTCAACACATCATGGCACTACATGAAAATTGCACCTTCCTTACTTCCACTGATGAAAATTGATATATAAGGTGCTTAAATACATTTTTTCCAGTTTCTTCACTTTTTTCACTAAACAGAGTGAGATCTCATAGTCTGCTTGACCAATTGTTGTTGTTGTTAAGTGCCATCAAGTTGGTTTTGACTCATAGCAACCCTGTATAGGGTTTCCAAGGAGTGACTGGTAGGTTTGATCTGTTGACCTTGTGGTTAGCAATCTGGTACTTATCCTATAGTGCCATACCAGGACTCCATTTAGCTCATGGAAACTGTCAGATATGAAATTATTAGTTTTAATTTTATGGAATGATCTCCTAACTGGTGATGGGAATTGTTTAGTGGTGCCCCATTCAGTGGCATCCAGGACATGTCCATATCTTAGACAAATCTCTGTTCATATCACTAGATTCATTAAGCAGGTTTTTTTCATCTCGAGTTTGTATTAGTTGTTGCCCCATTATGAGTATATCCTCCTGAATTCTTCCTACCTTATTGTTCCTGTTTAGCATTTCTTTACTTTGAACATTATGCACACAAGGGATTCTCCAGGTGAATGTGCACTATTTAAGGTAAGGCTTTTCTCTTTATCCTTTATCTGCTTTCCTTCTTCAATGAGCAAAGTAGAGAACCAAGACAATCTCAGTATCCACTTTTTGTCTTTCACCTTTAAAACCTAGCAGATCCAGATCCAGGCCAAAGTAGCTTCCCCTGGTTTCTTTATTCTGGCCTGGCACTGCTTGTATGATCAAGAACACAGGACCTTTCTAGGAAGAAGACATTTCTGTTAAGTGCTGTGGAGTCAGTTCTGACACACAGTGACCTTGTGGAGGGTTTCAGAGGAGTGGCTTGTAGATTTGAACCACCAACCTCATGGTTAGCAGTCAGTGTTTGTCCTACACCTCTACCCCAGGACCCCTGTAGAAGATATCATCATTGCTGTACTGAAAGAGGACTGAGAATTAGCATTTTCAGGTGTCCACATTTTATAATTCCTCTATAAAAGAAATGTGGAAA
>NW_006408571.1:12065260-12066622 GCF_000296735.1 Chrysochloris asiatica
AATTTCTGGATTCTCGATTCTGTTCCATTGATCTATGTACCTTTCATTGTACCAGTACCAAGCTGTTTTGACCACTGTAGCCATGTAGTATATTTAAAAGTCGGGGAGTGACAGGCCTCCAACCTTCTTCTTGTTCTTAAGCAGTGTTCTAGCCAAATGACTTTTATCTGTTGGATCTGGGCCGGAGAAGGTGGAAGATGATACTGATAGATTGTACTATTAAGTTGTGAGTGATTGTTAACAGGGCTAATTGGGATTGTCAATTTTGCCTTTTTGCTGGGTATAAAATAAGCTATGTCAGAAACAGAAGGGGGAATCTTACTACCATCAAGGAAGAGGAAGAGCCAGGAGTGGAGCACATCCTTGGACCCCGAGATCCCTGCACATGGAACCTCCCTGATTCAGGAGACAGAGCTATGACACCACAGCAGTGGCAGAGAAGTGGTTGCAGCAGAACCAAGAGGTCGAGCACAAGCAGTGGGAGTCTGCAAGTAAAGCTGAGTGACTTTGGGCAGGAGGCTAACTTCCAGAGTGGGATGCCTCCAGGCATTTAACTAGAGGAGCTAGAGTTGCTGTTCCATGGAGCTAGAGCTGAGCATCTTTGGGTTGAGTTTTAAGGTGGAGTTTAGTGCCTGGTGGACATTTAATGTTGTTATCCGGTCAGTTCCAACTCATATCAATCCTGTATAGGGTTTCCAGGGAGCAGCTGGTGAGTTCGAACCACTAACCTTGCGATTCAAGCTGATTTTGTGGTTCAGAGCTTATCCTATAGCACAGCACTAGGACATTTAATAGCAGTCCTAAAAGAGCTTTGTAACATTGCAGTTCTTTTCTGAAATACGTGAGGTCACCGTAAGTTGGAACCTACTTGACAGCAAGTTTTTTTTTTTTTTTTTAATCTTCATATTGATTACATATTTAGAAAAACGTATTTCATTAATTATATTTTTTCTAAGGACCTAATTAGTCCTAGGACTAGAGAAGACCCTGAACTACCAATAATGCCATCCAATTCCAAAGCAAAACATTTTGATCAAACATCATGTGATTGTTTTTGTCATCTCCAACTCATAGCGACATGATGCACAACAGAAAGAAACACTGCCCAGTCCTATGCACCCTCACAATTGTTACGCTTGAGCCCATTGCTTTTGCATCTGGGCCAATCCATCTCATTGGAGTTCTTCCTCTTTTTGCTCACTCTTCACTTTACCAGGTATGTGTCCTTCTCTAGAAACTGGTTCTTCCTGATAACATGTCTGTAGTATGAGAGATGAAGTCTTGCCATTCTGGTTTTTTAGGAGCTTCCTCCAATAAAGATTTGTCTGTTCTGGTAGTTCCTGGTACTTTTTTTTTTTTTTT
>NW_006408571.1:12066822-12075701 GCF_000296735.1 Chrysochloris asiatica
AAACAACCAGAGGGCACATTTTGCAAGCTAGCTGGCTGCCCACCAGCACACAGCGTTTCTCTTTCCATAAGTCAAGACTCCTCAGCTGCTCTATCTCTCCATGTCATCACCTCTGCCTCAGACTCTGGTATCACTGCTTCTCTGGTTATGCTCCCAAGTTCTGCTCTTGCTCTTCCTTCTTGATGGTCCTAGGGTCTTCTATTCCTGGAATGCAAGATTAACTACTCCCCCCTTTTTGTTGCACAACTTCTACCTTTACAGTTGTGCCAGTCTCAATTAATCATGATAGCAGTTACTCACTACTGAATCAGAAGAATCCTATCCCCATCTCCTTTTACCAGACCCATATAGACAAGATGAAAACTATTCAGTGGAGATTCTGCCCTTCCCATGCATGCTCTAAAACTAAACTCCTTCTTGAAAATTTGTAATCCAATCACTTTGTGCTTTTTATAGCCACCCTCTCCCATTGTAGGTAGCCAGTGTCATAAGTTGCCTGTCCCTATCACCTCTGTGCACTGAGGGGATCGGCTTGATCCTTGATGTGAAGAATCCTTCCCTCTTGCTTGGTATTTTGAGCTACTACATCCTAAGTGAAGGCCAAGTTCCTCAAATTGTAGCAATTTATAGTTGTTTCTTCTATCAAACTTCTTTATTTTCCTTTAATTGAGTTCTGATCATCAAGCCATCCAAGCTGGGTCAAATGGGTACTGTCTACAAGTTTGGGTGTTCTTGTGTGCCTCCCCCAACTTCATATCAGCTGGATGCTTCACTCTCAGCTCTAGCCCCCAGTGACTAGGTCAGTGAACATGGACTCAGGTGTTTCCAAGTCTCACCAAACATCGGACCAATCAGCCCTTCCTTTTCTCTTTCTCATCTCACGGTCGACAGAGGAGTCTAAGTCCATGGTACTTTTAATATTCTTATTCAATACCCAAACTCATCATTTTGCATTTCTTCTAATATGGTCTTCCTTATTTCTTGTCCAACTTTCAGTTGCATATGAGGGTATTGAAAATACTGTGGCTTGGGTTAGACATCTTTACTCTTTAACACTTTAAAAAGATCTTGTGCTGTTGATTTGCCTAATGCAATACATTATTTGATTTCTTGAGTGTTGATTGTGGATCCAAACAAAATAAAGTCTTTGACAACTTCACTCTTTTCTGCATTTATCATGATGCTATTTATGAGGTCCAGTTATGAGGAAAGAAAGTGAGGATAAAATCTGCTAATCGCCTTTCCTACCTGCCTGACTGCTTCTCTATCCCCTTAATTTATCGTCTTTCAGTACCCAGTAAATGTTACCAACTGCACCAGGAGCTTGGGGCAAGAATAAAGAAAAACCTATGATTATGGTGTGGATAAGAAATAAAGAGGGAGATGGAGTGTATATTTGTAGTCCTCAGTTTCCATACCACTTCCTAAGAGAACACTAAGATGTCATGTCAGGCAATTCATGGATCCCTCTGTGTACAGTCTTGATTGTTGGTGGTGTTTTTAAGGGCTGTGGAGTCAGTTTCAACTCATATGGACACAGTATAGGGTTTCTGAGGAGTGACTGGTGAATTTGAACCTCCGACCTTGTGGTTCAAGCCCCACCTTGCAATCCGGGGTTTATAAGAAAGTAAAGATCAGATGTTCATGAAATATCACTTCAACTGCAGGTAAAATGACTATCTTTAAAAAAGAAAAAGAGAGGTATTGGAGAAATTGAAAACTTACCATTACAACAGAAAACAGTTTGGAGTTTCTTCAATAAGTTAAACACACTATTACCATATGATCCAGCAATTCTATTGTATTACCCTCATCTCTAGCCTGGTAATTATACTGTTCTTCTAAATGGTCTTACTGACTCCAGTATCTGTCTTCTCCCATTCAGTCTTCATTTTATTTTTGTAAATATCTTTGTCTTTCTGTCTCTTGTTTTCAGATTACTGTCCTAACTTCTCTGACGAGCATTCAAAGCACTTGACAGTCTGGCTCTATGTTACCTGTTCCATTTCCGTCTTTTCTTTTACTCTAACGCAAACAAAAAGCAAGTCTGTTCTAGAAAAACTTGTCTATTCAGTGTTCACTGTCAATTTTTCATATTGATTGTAGCTTTTAATGGGAATGAGTCTCAAAACTAGTGTGGCTGTGCTTGGTGAAACTTGTTAATGCAGAGTCCCAGGCTTTACCCTAATTTTGATTTAATACATTGGGTAGGCTTAGGAGCAAAATTTTTAATAGACTCACCAGGTAATTCTAATGCAGTTCGTTTGGAATTTCACTTAGAACTTTATTAGCCTGTTCTTTATTTCATGGTGTCTCCTCATCTCTTTCTGTATCTATATTTTACCTATTGATGTAGTCCCAGCTCTAGTTCTATTTGATGAAATCTTTTATTTTCCTACTCTTGATTATCTTGCCTTTCTCTGTGGTACATTAAAAAAAAAAGTTTTATTGTGAATTATGTGATAGTTTACATGGTTACAATCCCCTCCATGCATCATCAACCAACCAAAGGGTATACCTTGCAAGCCTGCCCCCTGGTCGTCAGCACACAGTCCCTCTCCCTCTCTGGGTTTAGAGTTCTCAACTGCTCCATCTCTCCACACCATCGTCTCTGCCTCCATCTCTGGTTTTGCTGTTTCTCTGGGTAGGGTCCTGCACTCTGCTCTTCTCTCTTGGGACCTCTGCTCCTGGACTGCAAAGTTAATCACTCCCCTCCTTTTGCTACAAAATGTCTACCTTTACATTTCCAACCCTCACAGTCAGTCCTGATAGCAAATACTATTGTGCCACATGAGTGCTGTCCCTATCTCCTTTCATCAGCCCCGTCCAGACAGATTGGATACTACTCAGTGGAGATTCTACCTTCCTCCGTGCCCTCTGGATCTAGGCTCCCTCTTGAAAGCTTGTAAGCCAGTCACTTCTTGCCTTTGTAGCCCCCTCCATTTTGGGTAGCCAATGTCCAAGATGCTTATCCCTGTCTACTGTGTGTATGGAGGGGGTGGAAATGATCCTTGCTGTAAAGATTTGTTCCCTCTTTTGAGCTATTGCATCCGTAGGTGTAGGTCAAGTTCATCAAATTGTATCAGATTAGTCTTTTTTTCATCTTCTTTCTTCTTCTAGTTGAGGTCTCATCATCCATCCATTGAAGCCAGGTCAAGTGGATATTATCTGCAAGTGTGAGTATTCTTGTGCATATGCCCTCTCTTCTTAGTTGGATGCTTCACTCTCTGCTCTAGTCCTCTGTGGCTATGTCACTGAATCTGGGCCTAAGAGTCCCCAGGTCTTGCCACACTGCTGGCCAACCAGGTCTTCACCTGGGTTCACAGGAGTCTATTGAACAGCATTCAATAGCTCGCAGCTTCATTGCTGTTTTTCCCTCACTTCCCCTTATCGGTGACGAACGTGGTCACCAATCAGAGCGCATGTCTGCTCGTGTATTCCCATTGAGTCTTAGTCTTGGAAGGGGGTTTGCTCTGAGGGGACCCGACCACTTGCCTTGATGTCTCCTGGGCAATCAACTTGCTTGTTCTTGTAGTAATCAGTCAGTCTCTGTGTTATATTTTATCAGAGCAGTCTATTTTGTTTTCTAGGCTTACACTGAATTATGTAATTAGATCTTTTCTCTGTCTTTTCTTTCTCTCTCTCCCTCAACTTCCTTAGGGTAGAGACTATATTTTTGGACATTCTGATGAAATGCAAAGAACTGAATTTAGAGTCAGAAAACATGAGTTAATTATCTAGCTGCGTTATTTATTATCCATGTGCTGTTGCCAGTTGAGTCTTAATCTGACCCAACCACAGAACCTCTCTGAGTTTGAATTTTTCCTCATCTATAAAATGGAGCTAAAAAGGAAAATTGACATAAAAATCTCAGAAAAACAGCTTTTCCTGGCTTGGTCAGGAAACAAGAAGACAAGGTTAAAAGCAAAAACTTGTTTGTAAACAGGAGCCGATCATTGTTGATGTTCTAACCACTGCTGGACACATACTCTTGTCCTTCACAACTCCAGTGTTGTGAACACTCATGTTATTCCACTTTAACCTGAACTCAGCAGCTTTCTCAAACCAGCTCAGCACCTTTGTTTCACTCCCTCAAGATTCAAGATGGGAGACTGTGATTGCTGCCCCTAGGACACCAGCCTCTTATCTTGCTGTCTTATCTTCTGCAGTGGAATGTACGATCCTGCTCCCTATTTCTCTCATGATTCTTTTAGAAGAGGAGTGGTGTTGTGATGCTAGGTAGCCCTAAGAAGAAATAGCCATTGTGATCATTGAATTTAAATTTTTTTTGGCAGTTGTCTCCCTCTTACTTAAAGGTATTTTATAGATATTTGTTGGGACTTTTCACCTATTATTAAAATTATTTGTTGATGACTAAGATTTAGAGGAACTTTGAACAAAAAATTTATATAAATACCCACTGAAATATTCAATTTCCATGTACTCTCTTTGCGTCTCTATCAAAAAACTAATGTTGGTTTCTAATAAATGGTTTTTCTTACTTGAAAACATACTATCTGAAGATACTATTTTTGGAAAAGGATTTGGAAATGAGACAGAAGCTAAATATTTAAGTTGACATTGCTAGTTTTCTTTTGATACATGATTTCTGTCCTTTGGAATACTTATATTTAAGAGGTTTCCTCAGCTGGAGATACCCTTTTATTTATTTTTTTTGTGGGTGATGGTGGTGTTGGAGAGGGTCAAAAGCTTAAAAGTTGTAAACAGAATGAAAGGAAGAAAGAAAGAATGATAGATATAGTTTAAACTGTAAATGCCAATGAAATTGAATTCCTACCATGCTATAGTTTTTGTTCTTTGGAAGTTTATAGTCATGTTCAAGATATATTGTTAGATATATTGGTAAGAGTAATTAGCTGCATGCAACAGAAATTCTAGCTGATTAAAAAAGAATATTGAGTAACTTAAAGAATTGGAGCTATATGTAGCCTGAAACAATACCCAGTGTCATGTTGTAAAACTGGTCTGGTGAGGAAGTTGCTGTCAAAGCTGCCAAGTATTAATTGCTGCAGTTTGTCCCCTGCTGCACCAGGAACTGGGTCTTACTGTATCTGTGTACCCTTCAGAGGATGTTATCTCTTATCTTGCTTCTTAGGGTCACTGGTTCTTGATTTGAAGGCCTACACTGGTATGTTTGATTAGGAGGCTTGAGGTAATGTGCTCATGCCTTCCTTACCTGTAAGGGAGTCAGAATGAGTATCTGGCATTTTTATTTTCTGTGTTGTGAGTAAAGTTCATGCTTTCACTATATTTTCCCAGAAACAGAATGATTTGTAATTCTGAGAACCAAAAGGTATAACAAAAAAAGTAAAGTGTGTCTCATTACATGTAGCTTTGGATATACAGCAGCACAGTGCTAGGCTACTGAAAGGTGGTCGATTCTAACCCACCCAGCAGCTCCACAGGAGAAAAACCAGATGATCTGCTCTTGTAAAAATTACAACCACGAAACCCCTTCTTGTTTTCGTTAAGTGCTGTTGAATCAGTTCCAACTCATAGCAACTCTGTATAGGATTTCTGAGGAGCGGCTGGTGAGTTTGAACTACAAGGCTTGCAGTTCGAACCAACTTTGTAGTCCATTGCGCTTATTCTACAGTGCCACACTAGGACTCCAAGAAAACTGTATGTGGCAAAACTCCAGTGTGGCACAATTGACTTGAAAGACCCTAAAAACAGCAACAACATGTTCACTACATTACAAAACTTATCAGTAAAACACATACTTCAAGAGATGGCAAAAAGCAACATACAGTTGTTCGTTGGAGATAGATAGCTGCTATTATTATCGCAGTTGTAGTTTCAAAATGTGTTTGGTGATGAGTCTAGATCTCTTGGGAAAAGGCCATCAATGAGAAAGGAGATAGGACTTGCAAGCTGATTTGATTAGATCTTAAGAATGGGAGACTAAAATCTATTGGGAAGCTTGTTGACTGTGAATTTCAACACACTTCATTTGTTTGGAAACCCCTGGTATTAATTTAAACTTATTCCTGGACATGTCATATTTCCCATAGAAGAATTCCTAAGGGTAAAGTCCTTACCACCAGTTTCGTATTCAGCATTGAGGATTGATATGGCAACTGAAATCCTTTGGTACCCAGGCCTTCAATTGTGCTAGATACTCCTGAGTCCAGAGACCTTCTGCTTCTGAGTACATAATAAACCTCTTGATTTGTACTAGAGTATTGGAGACAATAGGGTGCCAGAGTATTGGAGGGTATTTTAAGAGGACTTAAAATACTTACTGATGAAGGTCAAAGACCACAGCCTTCAGTATGGGTTGCATCTCAATGTAAAGAAAACAAGACTCCTCACCACTGGACCAATAAACATCCATATAAATGGTGGAGAAAAGATTGAAATTTTCCATCCTTCATTCTGCTTGGGTCAACCATCAACACTCATGGAAGCAGCAGTCAAGAAATCAAATGATGTATTGCATTAGGCTAATCTGCTGCACCAGGCCTCTATAAAGTGTTGAAGAGCAAAGATGTCAGTTTGAGGACTAAGGTGCGCCTGACCCAAGTCATGGTATTTTCAGTAACCTCATATTCATATGAAAGTTGGAAAGTGAGTAAGGAAGACTGTAGAAAAATCGATGTATTTGAGTTATGGTCCTGAAGGAGAATATTGAGAGTACCATGGGCTGCCAAAAGAACAAACAGATCTGTGTTGGAAGAAGTGCAGCCAGAGTGCTCCTTGGAGGCCAAGATGGCCAAACTTCGTCTCTCATACTTTGGACATATTGTCAGGAGGGACCAGTCCCTGGAGAAGGATATCATGGTCGGTAAAGTGGAAGGTAGGACACAAAGAGTAGGACCTCCAGTGAGATGGATTAACACAGTGGTAGCAGCAATAGGCTCAGGTGTACCAACGAATGTGAGGTTGGCACAGGACCTGGCAGTGTTTCGTTCTGTTGTGCGTAGGGTTGCTATGAGTCGGTACTGACTTGATGGCAAATAACAACAACAACAACAACAATTGGAGCCAATTAATTGCCAGGAGGTATAGAGTAGAAGTGGGCTTCTGGCGTGGTGCTGCTGGTTAATGCGGTACACTGCAAAGTCGGTTTGGGCCGTAAAGGCTGGCAGTTCCAACTCACCAGATGCCTCTTGGAAACCCTGTACAGGGTCGCTATGAGTCGGATCTCAACTCGATGGCACTTAGCAACAAGCAACAACATAGAGTAGAAATGGGATGGGACCTAGGGATGTAGCAACTTTTTAAAACAACTTTTACCCAATCCTCTTATTGTAGCACCCACTCTTTTTCCCCAGTTTCATTTTAAGTTTTGATATTATTTGTTTATCTTAGCCTAACTTTTCCTCATGTAATAATCAGTCCTGGTCTGGCGCTGTGGGCAAATGCGTCAGACTGCAAAGTCATTTGAACTGTAAGGTCGGTGGTTCAAGCTCACCAGCTGCTTCTTGGAAACGCTATGCAGGGTCGCTATGGGTCAGAACTGACATGACGACACTTAACAACAACAACAACAACAACAACAACAACAACGTGCTAATGTGAGAGCTAAAGGGGATATGCTCACTGAATGCTATTTCTGGCTCTAAGGCTCTTTCTTCTTTATCTTGATTCCCAGGGATTGTAGCCTTCTTTAAAACATGGGAGATACCCATCTCAACTCCATTCTTCTCCTTCCTAGCCCACATTTTATCATGGGTATTTCATTTTGTTTCCTTTGGACTCTAGTTTGTGAATGATAATCTTGAAATCTAGTGCCTAGAGCATTTCTTGGATTGATGTCCAAATTCTTTTAATCATCTACCATATTTCAATTCCTTTCTATCAGTTTGGTCCCCTTGCAGCCCATGAACACACAGTATTTAAACTTCTTCCCTGCCTTTACTCACTTCCTTATTATGAATGTCCTTCCTTCTACCCTTCCTCCTTGTCCAGATTCTGGGAGTTCATCAAGGTTTATCTCAAAGTATACTTTCTGGGAAACCTTGTTCTCACTGCTTCATCCTTTATTCATGACTTCATCCTTAGATCTCTTTTGGTTACATGGTCTATACCAGAGTTTCTTAGCTTTGCTCTGTTGACATCTTGGGTCCATATAATTCATTGCTGTGGGGAGCTACGGCATGTTTAGCAATATCCTGGCCTCTACCCATTAAATTCTAGTAGTATTACCTGAGGACTTATTAGAAGTACAGGAGCTCTGGTAGCATAATGGTTACGAATCAGGCTGCTAGCCACAAGGTCAGCAGTTCGAAACTACTAGCCGTTCCACGGGAGAAAGATGAGGCTTTCTGCTCCATAAAGATTTATAGCCTCGGAAACCCTGTACAGGGTCGCTGTGAGTCAGAAACAACTCCATGGCACATAACAATGTGTGGCATGGTGGGTTAATGTGCTATGCCACAAAGTCAGTTTTAACCACAAAGTTGGTGTTTCAAACTCACCAGCTGCTCCTCAGAAACCCTAAACAGGGTCGCTATGGGTCGGAACCAACTCAGTGGCACTTAACAACAACAGCCCATTCTATTGAATATGTAACACTGGACCAAGCGATCTGTATTTTTAAAAAACCCTTCAGATGGTTTTGGAGTCCTGGTTTTGCATTAGGAAAGTACCAGGCTGTTAACTGCAAAATTGACTGTTCAAACCCACTAGCCACTCCTTGGAAACCCTATATAGTGTTGTGCTTAACAAGGCGAAGATGATTTTGATGCATGATAAAGTTTGACTCTGTGCCTTAATAGGCTATAAGTTTTTTGTTTTCTGTTTGTTTTTTCTCCTTTAAGGAAAGAAACCCATTTGTTTGATTCTATTTTTGATTAGCATAATAGCAAAATTAAGTTTATTGATTAGTTAGTATTTCCAGAACTTAATAGTCT
>NW_006408571.1:12080841-12081462 GCF_000296735.1 Chrysochloris asiatica
ATAAGTAGACCAGGGCAGTTACTCGCAAGCATACTAGAATGTTCGTGTGTTCCCTTTGACTTTCAGACATAGAAAAGGTTTACTTTGATGGTCTGTCTTTTCTTGCCTTGGTGGCTCCAAGACAAACAGCTTATTTGATATTGTCACAGCCAAACGGTCTGCCTTTTTCTTTTCTGTTCTTTTTTTCTTTCTGCTGGTCTTTCTTTCCAGAAGTATCTTCTGTTCCTCTAGCTGTTCTAGGTTGGTCTGCATGTCTTTTTAAGTGGGAGTGTCCCACTTCAGAAGGTTCTGGGTAGGACTCAGGAATCCACCTAAGGCCCCATACTCCACACAGGCTAAACAAGAAGCTAGCTTATTTCCCTGGGCAAATTCTAGTACTCCTTTTAGCTAATTCAGTCAGTTATAGGCTGAAGATTATAGGACTTACAGCTTTCATATTTCCTAGTATTCCTTTCGATCCCACTTAAATGTCTATTTTTCAATAGTAGGCAGTGGAAACCAATATTCAAGACAGTCAAACACCTTAACATTATTTACCCTCTTTTTTCATTCAGACTATGTCTTGATCCCTATATCATAGAGCCTTGTTGTTCTAAGGTTGTGCATGCATCACTATTTACC
>NW_006408571.1:12082947-12089312 GCF_000296735.1 Chrysochloris asiatica
TATGAAATTAATATTAAACATAACTGAACAATAAGATAAAAGACAGTTTGCTATGTCTGCTAAGTGGCTAGAGTTTGTTCCTCAGAGCCAGCGGCCTGTACAGTCTGCAATACTTGAGCCTACAGGGCCTCGAACTCCTGACTGGGTCTGCACGGTCTGCAACATGTATTACCCTCTCCCTATCATGCATCTGTCCCCAAACCTGTGAGTTAAACTCTCCCCTCCCTTCCACTCCTGGTAGCCATCAAATAATTATTCTTTTAATATGGAAATCTTTTCTTAAACTTTTTTTTTAAATGTTTTATTGTGAATTATGTGATAGTTTACACGGGAGAACATTAGTTTTACATTCATCCTATCTTATATCATTTCATTGCCATGGTTACAATCCCCTCCTTGCATCATCAAACAACCACAGGGTTTACCCTGGAAGCCTGCACCCCAGTCATCAGCACACAGTCCCTCTCCCTCTCTGGGTCTAAAGTCCCCATCTGATCCATCTCTCCACATCATCATCTCTTTTACTTAAGCTTTTACAATAATGGTCTTATGCAATGTTTGTCCTTTTATACCTGTCATTTCACTCAACATTATGTCCTCAAGGTTCATCCATGTTATGAGGTGTTTAACAGCTTTGTTATTCTTCAAGGTAGCATGGTATTCTATTCCATTGTGCATATGTACCAGAGTTTTGTTTACCCATTCTTCCATTGATGGGTACTTAGGCTGTCTTCATCTTTTTGCTGTTATGAATAGTACTGTAATGAACATTGGTGTCCATCTACTTGTGTTCTGGCTCTTATTTCTTGTAGATATCTACCAAGTAGAGGAATTGCTGGATCATAAGGTATTTCCATTTCTAACTTTCTGAGGAAGCACTATACTGTTTTCCAGAGTAGTTGAACCATTTTAGAGTCCCACCAGCAATATAAAGAAAACAGAAATCCTCACCACTGGACCAATAGACAACATTCTTATCATTGGAGAAAAGATTGAAGTCTATGTATGCCCTGTATTGGAGCCTTTAAGTTGTCTCTATTTTTTCATTGATGATCTTCATGATTTTGGGATTTACATTTAGGTCTTTAATCCATGTTGAATTGATTTTGTCAATATTCTGCACATTTAAGTGTAAGAGTAATTGAGAAAAGGATTTAAACTGACATGATAACTATTAGAGGCAGGCCAGTGGGAGATATACTTTGATTCAATAAGAAGTACATTGAGCAGTAAGTGCTGCCTAAAAATGGAGAGAGTCCAGTGAAAGGTTCTGAATAATCCATCTCTTGAAAATGTTAAGCAAGATTTAGATGTTTGCTAAAGTGAAACTTCAGTTGTGCAGGCTATGGAGAATGCAGATATGTACCCCTAAGTATCCTTTTTAGATTTTGTGTCTTGGGGTTTCCTTTTACCCCTTTTTCTCCTTGTGGACCTTAGCCCTAATCTTCACTGCAATAACTTTTTGGAATTTAAATTTTCCTGTTTGTGTGGTCTTTGAGCCCTTTCCTAGGAGCTAGCATGTTGCAGTCCCTTTGTCAGATGCTTACTTACACAGGTCTCCACTGACCCTTTGGAAACAGAGTTTCTGTGATCATTTGCACAGAAGCTCCTTTTGATATCTGCTTAGTTCCAGGAAGAAGTTGATTCTCATTCTTGTTTTAAAACCTTTGTCTGGATCTGGGCTGTTATGTTCTTTTGGCTTCAACAGAATGGAGGGAGGTTCTACCATGGGTTTTCCGTAAGAAATACTTGTAACTTGAACCTTAGAAAGATATTAAACATGAAACTGCTACAGAAGTAATTTAGTGCTTCCCACCTCCTTTTCCTGGTGTGGCACTGTGGGTTAATGCCCCAGACTGCGAAGCTGTTTGAACTGCAAGATTTGCGGTTCAACACAACAGGGTTGCTGTGGGTCGAAACTGACTAGATGGCACTTAACAACAACAACTTCTTTTTTAGGAGACTGAAAGAGAGATTTCTGTGTTGTGTATGAAGTTATATTTGGAGATCTTTAAAGTCAATTTTCTGCTTTTTGTTCATCGATCAAGAATGTTAGCTTCTTTTCCCTGATGAAGACTTAAACTTAAAAATAACATCCCAAATCTAACTTTGGCACATAGTAGGTACTTAAAGAAATGTTGGTTAAGTCATAAATGTGCAAACACTCTTCATGGTGTCCTTTTTTTCCCCTCTTGCAGTTAAAAGAGCCAAATTCCAGGGTTCACCAGGTAAGACCAATTCTTTTGTTTTTATGTCTTTCCTCTCAACTTGCTGTGATTTAAAAGCAATCTTTTAAAAATTATTAATTTCATTGAATTTATTAATTAAATTAGCTCATCTGATTAATTAAATTTTTTATTATAGAGAAAATCATTGCTGTTGTAAAACATTAAGAATTGTAGCCATTTATATAGTAGAAAAGTTTAAAACTTTCTGAACTCTTGACAAACTCAGTTCCACTTCTCATAAGTAACTATTTAGGTTTTTAATATATTTTTCAGATCTTTTCCTGTGGATATGCATGTACATGCCTTTTAAAAACTTTTTAGAACATTTTATTGTATCTTAAGTGAAAGCTTACATAACAAATTATTTTTCCTTTTATACACAAATTGTTCTGTGACATTGGTTGCAATCTCTACAGTGTATCAGCTTTACCTTCAAGCTCAGCTCAGCTCAGCTCCATGAGGTGTTTGGTTAAGTCTAAGAAGTTTCCATAACTGTATCCCCTAAGTGGTCTGTTGTATATATAAATATACGTGCAGCACATACTTATATGTTGTTTTTGGTGTGTGCCCTTGAGTAGTTACGACTCATAGTGACACTATATCGGCTTTTTGATAGTGACTGGTAGATTTGAGCTGCTAACCTTGTGGTTACTAGTCCAGTGCTTATCCTACAACACAGTACCAGTGCTCGTGCTAATATGTATGTAGAAAACTCCACAATCATACCTACATATGCATGCTGTTGTAGTCCCATGTGATGTCTCACACCTATTTAGCAGGCATATCTGTGTATCCTCTCGCAAATTACTGTTTGTTATGGCTGCTGTTGCTAGATTGTATGTTATAATATTTACTCTTGTGGTCCTTTATTCTTGTGCCGCTCAGTGTCTTCCTTTGCCTTGATCACATTATGCTGACTTTTCCCTATACTTTGTAGTGCCTTCCCACAGAATTAACATATGTTTGCTCTCCTAGTTAGTGATTCTCTAACTTCCATCCCTGCTAATCACCAAAAAATATTTCTTTCTGTGTACTACTCTGTTTTTTAACTTTTTATTGCTTATTGAATGAAGATTTACAGAGCAGGTCATCAGTTTTGTATTCTACTAATCATACACTTTGTTTCATCCTAGTGATCGTAATTCCCTCAACTTAAAATCACTTATTGCACTTCTTCCATGTGTTCCTTGTCTCGGTTTCTCCTTTGCCAATCTTTTGAACCTTTGTTTGGAAGCCTGTTCTTGAATTTTAAATAATAGTGGTCTTATACAATATTTTGCCCTTTTATTGACATATTACATTCAGTGTAATGTCTTCTAGATTTATCCATGTTGTGAGATGTTTCACAGATTTATCATTGTCCTTTACCACTATGTAGTGTTCCATTGTCTATATGTACTGCAGTTTGCTTATCCATTCATCTACTGATGGACGCTTAAATGGTTTCCATCGTTTTGCTGTTGTGAATATGCTGCAGTGAACATGGTTGTGCATATGTCTAGTCATGTCAGAGCTCTTATTTCTATAAGCTGTGGACCTAGGAGTAGGATTCCGAGATGGTATGCTATTTCTATTTTTAGTTTTTTAAGAAAGTGCTATAACATCTTTTATAGTTAGTGGCTGTACCATCTTATAGTCCTGGCTACATCATATAAGTGTTCCAATTTCTCCACAACCTCGTCTGAGAGTTTTTTGTTTTTTGTTTTAATCAGTGCCATTATTGCCCAGGTGAGATGGTATCTCATTATTATTTTGATTTGCATCTCTCCAATGGCTAATGGTCACAAGCATCTTTTCATGTGTTTGTTAGCCACCTGAATGTCTTCTTTGGGAGTCTGTTCATTATTAAAAAATGTATTGTTTGTCCTTTTGTTGTTGAGCTTTTGGAGTTTTCCCTAAATTTTAGAGAGTAGGGCCTTGTCAAATACATCATTGCCAAAACTTTTCCCCCAGTGTGTAGGTTCTCTTTTTCCCTTTTGGCAAAGTGTTTTTATGAGTTTAAGTATTTAATTTTTAGGGGGTCCAAGGTATCTAGTTTATCTTCTGTTTGTACATTTTTTGGTTTGGTTGCTGTTCTATTTATGCCATAAATTAGGATCCCTAATTTATAGTTTATCTCTGCTTTTTCTTCAATGAACTTTACAGTTTTAGGTTTAAGACTTAGGACATTGATGCATTTTGAGTTAATTTTGTTATGGTGTGAAGTATGGGTTCTGTTTCATTTTTCTGCAAATGGATATTCAATATTGCTAGCACCATTTGTCAAACAGACTGTCTCTTTCCTATTTGATGGAATTCAACCTTTTGTCAAAGATCAGCTGGATTTCTGGATTCTCAGTTCTTTTCTATTGGCCTATGCCTTTTATTGTACCATTACTAGGCTGTTTTGACTACCATAGCTGTGTAGTGTGTTCTGAGTTTAGGAAGTGTAAGATCTCCTAATTTGTTGTTATTCTTCAACAATGCTTTAACTGTTGAGGGCCTCTTTCTTTTTAATATAAAGTTGGAGATTCATTTTTTCATTTTGTTAAAAGATGTTTTTGGAATTTGGATTGGATTGCATTTTATCTATAGATTATTTTGGGCTGTACATATTTTTATGCAACCTGTTCCTATCCTTCCACCCTTTCTTCCTCAAATACATCATGGAAATCTTTTTTTTTTTCAATGTGTGTATATATGTATCTGGGGTGTGGTGCTGTGGGTTAATGCACCAGACTGCAAAGCCGTTTCAACTACAAGGTTGGTGGTTCAAGCTCACCAACTGCTCCTCGGAAACCCTATACAGGGTTGCTATGGGTTGGAACCGATGCGAAGGCACTTCACAACAACAACACAACATATATATCTGGTTGATCTGCTAGATCAATCAGATTAGTTTTTTCCAAACTGCTGTGAGCTGTAAAAATCAGTTTAAACCACACCATTGAGTGGATTCTGACTCACAGTCTGTAAATCTTTGTCAGAGTAGACAGTCTCATCTTTCTCCCATAGAGAGGCTTGTGTGTTTGAACCACTGGCCTTGCATTTAGCAGACCAGTGTTTAATCCATAGCACCATCAGGTCTACTTATAATATCAGTGTATTGGGTTATAGTTACCATTCTAATGATTTTGTTGTTAGCTGCTGTTGAATTGGCCCCTGACTCGTAGCAATCCCATGTGTTAACAGAATAGAACTGCTCCACAGGGTGTTCTTGGGTATAATTTTTACAGAAGCAGTTTGCCAGACCTTTCCTCTGCAGAGCTGCTGTTGCTGGGTGGGTTCAAATTCAAACGTTTACATTAGCAGCCACTTTCAAAACACTTGTGTCTCCCAGACTAAGAGCATTTTAATAGATGAAATAAATTATAAACGTTTGTTTTAGTGGACATAAGTGCACATGTGTGTGTACTGAGTTAAACAGAAAATATATTTCTTAAAATGATTTGAAAAACAATGTGTCAGATTATGTCTTTGAGGATAGTGCATATTTTGTATATATTTTTTGTGACTCTCCTTTGCCTAGGATAATGCCCTGGACCTCAAGGTTAGTTTGAATTGCAAGGTCTGCTGTTCAAACTTATCAGCCACTCCTTGGAAACCCTATACAGGGTCACTATGAGTCAGAACCAACTCCACAGTATTTAACAACAATAACTGTACCTAGAATTATACCGTATTGTGCAATGTATAATTCCATGTTTTTTCTACCTGTAAAACTTTCTTTTGGATATTACTTAATTCCAAGGGTGTTGTAGGGTTTGGGTAGCAATCTAAGTACTGAATATTACATCTTTTTTTCTGCCTTTTTTTTAAAGATAAGTTTAATACATACGTGACTCTGAAAGTACAGAATGTGAAGAGCACAACTGTAGCAGTTCGAGGTGACCAGCCTTGCTGGGAACAAGATTTCATGTTGTAAGTACTCTGCATCAGCAGCAGCATGTCTACATAGTCCATAACCTCTCCCAGGGAATCATGGTGGGTTAAACGGAGGCACCACTTTTTGTGTGTGTATGTTGTTGTTGTTGTTGTTGTCAGGTGCCATCGTGTTGGAACTGACTCATAGTGACCCCATGCACAGCAGAACGAAACAATGTCCGATCCTGGGCCAACCTCACTACTGCTGCCACACTTGATGGCATCAATGATGCC
>NW_006408571.1:12091152-12097022 GCF_000296735.1 Chrysochloris asiatica
TGAGGTTGGCCCAGGATCAGGCAGTGTTTCATTCTGTTGTACATAAGGTCGTTATGAGTCGGTACCAACTCGATGGTACCTAACAACAGCAACAACTGCTTCATCTATTATTTTAAGATGCTATTTAGGAGTTGCTTTGGGAATATTTCTTTCCTAGATTCAAATGGATGATACTTCAGATAGATTTGAAAATGTTAATATCTTTTTTCCACAGTCCTGGTGTGGCGCTGTAGGATGAGTACTGGACAATTCACTGGAAGGTTAGTGATTCAAACACACCAGCCATTCCTTGGAAACTCTGTATAGGATC
The DNA here is from genome assembly GCF_000296735.1 of Chrysochloris asiatica. Taxonomy (NCBI): domain Eukaryota; kingdom Metazoa; phylum Chordata; class Mammalia; order Afrosoricida; family Chrysochloridae; genus Chrysochloris; species Chrysochloris asiatica. The sequence continues at coordinate 12,091,463 of NW_006408571.1, forward strand.
TCTGTGAGTCAGAACCAACTCGAAGGTGCTTAACAAAAACAACAACATATATTTTATAAGATAGATTGATTAATTAGGTTGAAACATTGTGACAGAAATCTTAATGTCCCTACTGTGAACATGCTGACTTAGTGGCTGGTTTCGCTGCCTACTTTGTGGCTTTGAACAACTTGTTGGAAGATTTTAGAGACAGGTACTGGGTCTTAAATTTTGTGTCTCTCCCGAATACCATGCCATATTTTGGTATTTGGTTTTGTGTTGTTAAGTGCCACTGTGTTGGTTCTGACTTATAGCAACCATGTGTAGGGTTTCCGCAGAGTGGCTGGCAGGTTGGAACCACTGACCTTTTGTTCAGCAGTCTATTGCTTATCCATCAGCTCCACACCAGGAATTATTAATTAGGAATTAGGAATTATTAATTAAATAAATGAATGAATGAACTCAGTGTTTTCTGTGCTCTGTTTATGGAAAAGAAGTACATTTTCTTTGCTTCATTTGTTTTCAACATATTGGACATGAATTCTGGTGGCTATAATCTCACATCTATAATCGGTGAATATGAGAACATTTATCTTAATGATAAAGTAGAGAAGCCAAGCTTTTCTAAAGCATGAAGTTGGAGCTTCTATGTGAAAAGTAGTTTTCACTTTCCTGATGCCTCGCTGTTTTTTTTTGCTGTTGTTGGAATTGACATTTTATGTTTTCCTTGCATTTCCCCTCAAGTTACCTTGTATTTTAACAAGAACTTTTTGGAGAAAGAGTTTAGCAGTAATATAAGTATCTGAGCGCTCCATCTTGAGATAGAATTATGTTTACATTAACCCTTCCAAACAAATATTGTGCCAGGTATGGTGTCAGTTTTGCAGAGCTCTTTCTAGAATGATTTTTTTTCAAATAATTTTTTCCAGTTTTTATTGCACCATTATTATATCATCTGTTTATGATTATAGTAAATAAATCCTAATGATTATTTCTATCCTGTGATAATTATTTTGTTTATAAGTGGTAGTGCATGGTTTAACTGATAGTAGCTAATGAATTCTTCAAGAGCTAAGTTATCTGAGCTGGCATACTCCAGTATCCATCACCTGCCTCTGCATGTTCCTACCCAATTTATATTTTTATTTTATTTTTGCTTAGATTCCCTTTCATAAATCTTATAAGTAGAACTTTATGTTTTCCTGAATGTTTCATGTATACAGTTCATAGATAAAAGTTGAGGCAGTGCTAGTATTAACAACAAAACGTATAGAACTAACTGTTTCTTATGGGTTGAGATTGTAGATAGGTAAGCCTAACAATGATGCTCTCACTGCTTGGCTTCATTCTTTGTGACACTGCATTAGTCTAACCTTGATTGTAGCTCCAGAGAAGAGGTACTGGACTGACAGGCAGTTTCTATGGATTTCTTATATAGGTTTCTAGGAACCTAAAGAATGGCTGTAGCCTTCTGGGACATTTTGATTTTACCTGATGACAGGATCCTGGTGATAAAGTATTCAAGGTTTAGCAAAATAGATGTAGCTGTTTCTTTCATAATAACTGGTTTTCCTCAAAGGATTTTCTTCTTTCCTTAGTGAGATTAGTCGCCTGGACCTGGGTCTAAGTGTGGAGGTATGGAACAAAGGACTTATCTGGGACACCATGATGGGGACTGTGTGGATTGCACTGAAGACTATTCGTCAGTCAGATGAGGTCAGTCTGCTTTGCCTGCTTGGAGGTATGGTTCTAGCCCCTGCTCCTACCCATCCTAGCTTCACTTCACCTAGCATTCATCCATGCATTTCAGACTCTTCTGTCTCCTTTCTAATAAGCGGGCATGTAGCCAGCCAGTTCATTCCTATTCTTACCCAGGGACTCAGGGGATTTTATTTAAATGATGTCTTCTGTGTGCCCTATGACTGACCTCATAGGCATCACAACACCTCTTCAGAGTCGTGTGTGTGTGTGTGTGTGTGTGTGTGTGTGTGAGAGAGAGAGAGAGAGAGAGAGAAAGAGAGAAAGAGAGAGGGGGAGGGAGGGAGACAGAGAGAGAGAGAAGAGTGGGAGGGAGAGTGAGGGAAGGAGTGTTACGGTGTGTTTGTGATGTTGGGTGTCTGTGAGTTCTGCATTCCTCGCTAATTCATTGACTGGAGTGTGGGCTTGGGAGTTTCATTGAAGTTCCTTAGGCAGGTGGCTGGGACTTGTTCCTTGCTTGGTTTCTTTGAGTCACCACTACCCAGGGGACTGGTTTTAGACCTTTTGCATGTAAGCCTAATGAGTTTAAGGATCGGTATTTCGTGTTGGCACTCTCTCTATATACCTATTATTTCCAGAATGAGCTCCCAGCCAACTTTCCCAAATTAGACCCTAACTCCGATAGCCTAGTGTCCCTGTAGATACTAGTTAAGTCCTCAGTTATTAAGTGAAAAGTCAGTGTTTCAAATGCACCAATAGCTCTGTAGGAGAAAAGATCTGGTAATCTGCACCTAGAAGTAGTCACAGCTGAGGCAGCACTTTGGCGCAATTCTGCTCTGTCCTACAGGGTCACTGAGTCTGAATTGATAAGACAGTGTACAACTCAGTTTGGATCTGGACAGAAGCTGTTGTATTTCTTTTTGGCTTTCACACAGATTAACCATGATTCTAGCTCCATTTCCTTTATTCCTTTTAGTTCCAACTAGCTCCACTTCCCAAGACAGATGGACGATTTATTTTTGTTGAGATCTCAGTCAGTTCGTCTTGACCAGTAATGTTAGTAACTCTTTACTAGTTAGAAGAAGTAACAAATATCAGTAAGTGACATAAACAATAATTACATATTAAAATTGATCTACAGAAATGCTTAGGTTTTTTTTTGTTTTGTTTTTTAAACTGTTTATTATGAATTGGGTAAGGATTTACAGACAAAATCATCAGCTCTACATTCAGCTAACCATAAACCCTGTTTCATCTCAATGATTCCAGTCCCCTCCCTGCAACAACAATTATCCTGCTACTTTCCTGTTGCTCCCCATTTACATCTGTGTTTCACAGATGAACAAGACTAAAATATTTGATGTATACTTACAAAACAAAATATGTTTATTTAAATGTCCAAAGGGCATATTCTGCCACTCAGGCTCCTGCCCAGAGGCACACAGACACTGTCTTTTCTGTCACCACTTTTCTAGGTAGGGATTTCACATGTTTTTTATGTGCTTCCTTCTTGATGGTCCTGGGGTCACCTGTTCTTGAAATAAAAGATTACCTGCTCCCTCCTTTTAGTGATACATCTTCTACAAATACAATTGTGACAATCACAATTAATCCTCTTAATAGTTATTCACAATTGAGTCGTAAAATCCTATTATCATCATCTCCTATCCCCTTTCACTAGATCCATCTGGGAATGAAGGAAGCTGTTCCTTGGGGATTATACATTACCCCCTTTGTCCTGCAACCAAGCACACTCATTGAAACTACTAAACTAGCCACTTAGTGCCTTTGTAGTCCCACATTTTTATTTTTACTTATTTATTTATTTTAAGTGTTTTATTGTGAATTATGTGATCGTTTACATGGGAGAACATTAGCTTTACATTCATCCTATCATATATTGTTTCATTGCCATGGTTACAGTCCCCTCCATGCGTCATCAACCAACCAAAGGGTAATCCTGCAAGCCTGCCCACTGGTCACCAGCACACAACCCCTCTCCCTCTCTGGGTCTAGAGTCCCCAGCTGTTCCATCTCTCCACGTCGTTGTCTCTGCCTCCATCTCTGGCGTCATTGCTTCTCTGGGTAGGGTCCCGCATTCTGCTTTTCTCCCTTGAAAGTCCCTGGGACCTCTGCTCCTGGACTGCAAAGTCAACCACTCCCCTCATTTTGCTACAAAATGTCTACCTTTACATTTCCAATCCTCATGGTCAGTTCTGATAGCAATCATTCACTATTTGCCACATGAGAGCCATCCCCTCTCCTTTCATCAGCCCCTCCCAGACAGATTGGATACTTCTCCCGTGGAGATTCTGCCTTCCTCTACACCATCTGGATCTAGGCTCCCTCTTGAAAACTTGTGAGCCAGTCCCTTCTTGCCTTTGTAGCCCCCCATTATGGGTAACCAATATCCAAGTTGCTCGTCCCTATGTACCCTGTGTATCGAGGGGGTGGGAATGATTTTTGGAGTAAGGTTTTGTTTCCTCTTTTGAGCTACTGCATCCATAGGTGTAGGTCAGGTTCATCAAATTGTATCAGATTACTCTTTTTTTTGTCTTCTAGTTGAATTCTGATCATCCAGCCATTGAAGCCAGGTCAACTGGGTATTATCTGCAAGTGTGGGTGTTCGTATGCATATGCCCTCTCTTCTAATCCGCTGGATGCTTGACTCTCCACTCTAGTCCTCTGTGGCTATGTCACTGACTCTGGGCCTAGGAGTTCCCAAGTCTTGCCACACTGCTGTAGTCCCACATTTTTAATAGCCAATGTCTACATTTCTCATCCCTTTTTAACCTAGTGCACTGAAGAGATAAGGCTGTTCCTAGATAAGAAGAATCTTTCCATTCTGGTTGGGATTTTGAATCACTGTATTCATAGGCAAAATTCTAGTTCATAAAATTGTAGTAACTTGTATTTGATCTTAGTATCAAGTATCTTTATCTTCATCTTAGTATCAAATATCTTTATCTTCCTCTGTTCAAGTTCTGGTCAACTAAGCATCTGAGCTAGGTCAAATGGGTACTAACTACAAGTTTGGGAGTTTATACATACCTCCCTGAACTTCAGACAGCTGGCTTTTTTATTCTCAGCCCTAACCCCCAGGGGCTAGAGTAGTGCCCATGGGCTCAAGAGTTAACACATCTTCCTAAACTTCATACCAGCCAGCTTCCATACCAGGAAGGCTCTTTTCTCTTTCTCTCAATGTCAACAGGTGCCAATAGAACATGGCCAAACTCAGCCCATGTATTCATTGTTGCCTTTCCCCCACTTTCACTTGTAAGTAGAATCTAGGTGGTCACCAGTGAGCATACTATACTGCTCATGGGCTCCCTTTGAGTTTCAGTCCTTGAAGGGAGTTTTCCAAGATGGACTGAATTTTTCTTTCCTTGATGACTCCAAAGCAAACAGTTTGCTTTTTATGCAGGTCTTTTTTTCAATAAGAATCTTCTGTTCTACCCATTTGACCTAGTTTGGATGGCTTGCTGATCAGAATTTGACTAGAGGAAGATAATGAAGTTTGATACAGGAAGCAAGTGTAAATTGCTACAATTTGATGAACTTGACCTTTGCTTATATATATGCTGTTGTTGTTATGTGCCATCAAGTTGGTACTGACTCATAGTGACCTTATGCACAGCAGAACGAAACACTGCCCGATCCTGGACCAACCTCGCTACTGTTGCCAAGCTTGAGTCCATCGATTCTGCCACTTAGCCAGTCCATCTCGTTGGGAGTTTTCTTCTTTTTTTCTGACCCTCCACCTTACTAAACATGATATCCTTCTACAGTGACTGGTCCCTCCTGACAATATATCCAAAGTATGAGAGACGAAGTTTGGCCATCCTGGCCTCCAAAGAGCGCTCTGGTTGCACTTCTTCCAAAA
>NW_006408571.1:12097572-12105020 GCF_000296735.1 Chrysochloris asiatica
ACTGATGATATAGAGCTTTTCTGTCGTCTCTTTACGCAGATATAGTCAATTTGATTTCTGTGTCTTCCATCTGGTGAGGTCCATGTGTATAATTGTCTCTTATGCTGTCTAAAAAAGGTATTTGAAATGAAAATATCATTGGTTTTGCAGAAATCTATCATGTGATATCCAGCATCATTTCTATCACCAAGGCCATATTTTCCAACTACTGATCCTACTTCCTTGCTCCCAACCTTTGCATTCCAATCCATATATACATAGTTGCTTAAAATTCCAACTGAGAGGGATGGAGTCTTCACATCAAGGGTTAAGCCTATCCTCTTAGAACACAGGGTTGATAGGGATGGGCAACTTAGACACTGACTACCAAAAATAGGGGCCTATAAAGCTATGAAGTGGCTGGCATACAAAGTTTTCAAGAGTGTGCTTAGTTTCAGAATGAGGTAGCTGTGGTGGAATCCCCACTGAATAGTTTTCCTCTTGTTTAGAAGGGTCTTGTGAAATGGGATGGGGAAGGATAGGGATAGGATTCTTTTGATTCGGTAGTGAGTAATTATTATCATGACTAATTGCAATTGTCACAACTGTAAATTTAGAAACAAAAATGGGGGAGTAATCAATCATATTCCAGGAACACAGGACTCTAGGACCAGCATGAGGGAAGAGCATGAACAGAACATGGGATCCTAACCAGAGAAGCAGCGACAGCAGACAGAAACAGAGGCAATGGCATAGAGAGATAGTGTATCCGAGGACTCTAAACCCATGGAATGAGAAAGGCTGTGTGCTAGTGCGCAAGAGGCTGGCTTACAAACTGTGTCATTTGTTTATTGAAATGAATATATATTTCTGTTTGTTTATTTATTTTGTGTGTGTGTGTGTGTATCTATGATGAGAAAATAGAGATAAATACTGTTAACTGATGGTACATGGAGGGGATTGTAATCATTGCAATGAAACAAAATATGATCGGTTGAGTGCAAAGCTGATGATCTGCCCCATAAACTGTCACTCAATTCACAATAAAAGCTTTAAAACAAAAACTTCTGTTCTCCCAGAAGTTCTAGGTTGGTCTTCAAGTGGGAATGTCCTAAGTTAGAAGATTCTGAGTGGGGCTCAGGATTCCACCTAAGGTCCCATACTCTACAGATACTTGACTAGAAGCATATTTCCCTGGGCCAATTCTGTTTCCCCATTTGATGCTTCATTTTTGAGTTTGCTACTCTGGGCATTCTAGACTCAATGAGTTTGCATAGCTAAGCACACTGAAAGGTGTTCTTTTCACCAAAGAGGGAGAACAGAAAGGGAGAGATAAGCTGAGTGAGGCAGATAGTGACAGTGGTGTGTCTGCTAAGGTAGTATGTTTGCCTCGTCAGGCTCTCAAACAACTTCAGAGAAAAACACCTGGCTGTTAAGTCAAGAAGAGAGCCATGAAAGAATGAAATTTAATCATAGATCTTTGTTTTCTAGGAAGGGCCTGGCGAGTGGTCAACTTTGGAAGCAGAGACATTAATGAAAGGTGATGAGATCTGTGGAACTAAAAATCCAACGCCTCATAAAATTTTGCTTGATACGAGATTTGAGTTACCATTTGGTGAGTCTATTTGATTAGGTTTAAAAAACTATTAAATTTTAAAAAAATCATATTTGAAGTTGTTTATTAGTTGTTTCGTTAATGCATGTTTTGCTCCTCAGTGATTTCCTTTTGAACCCATTGTATTTTCTTCCACTCTAGTCCCCATGACACCTAACTCAGAGTTTGGTACATAGTAGATTCTGGAATGTTGCTGGTTAGTGAAGCCATACTGAAAGCATTCTATTCAAGTCATTTAGTTTCCTATGACTATTTATTTATGACTTGTCAAAATCCCTGCTTGTCAGAAGATGATGTATTTTTTCTAAAATATTATGACATTTAGTGTCTTGAAGTCTCTCTATATATATCTTAAAATTTGGCAATTTAAACATTTAAGTAGCACTCATAAATTGAATAGCAATTTAGAAAGTAACTTAAAAAATTGCAAAGATATTATTTATGGTAGAAATTCAAATAGTATTAGAATATATGTGAATAAAATGTTAAAAGTTTCACTCACCACTTCCTTCAACCTCTTTTGCATTCCCCAGAGGTACATTTTCATTAACTTTCTTGTGTCTTGATTTAGAAATTCTGTAGAAATTCATTTTGGCAAAATTGGTCATGTTCTAGATACTATTTGTATTATCATATATACTCTTATCCTGGTGTGACACTGTAAGATAAGCAGTGGACTTCTAGCTGCAAGATTGACAGTTCAAACACACCTGCTGCTCCTCGGAAACCCTATACAGTGTCACTATGAGTTGGAGCCGACTTGACAGCACTTAACAACAACAGAAATTGTATAAACAAGTATATATCTAAGACTGTTTCTTGTTATACTTTAAGTTTTCACTCAGTTGAACTGCTGTCTGCACCATAATTTAACTAAGCATTCTTTTGTTGATGGATGTGTAGATTGTTTTCAGATTTTTTGATAGTATATAAGGCTGTAATGAACAACTTTGTTTATCTTTACTCGTTTATGAGTTTATGATGACTTTCTAAAAGTAGAATTGTTAGGTGAGAGGATGTGTGCATCTTTACTTTTCATACTTGTCATTTGTCATAAAGATTGTACCAATTTATGCTCTTTGTCAACTATGTGTTAGGTGTGCCTGCCACTGTAAATTTTTGCCAACGTTTTGTATTTCCAGAGTTTTAGCCTTTGCCTGTTTAAATGGTAACTTATTTTGGCTTCTATTTATTTTTAATTGCGCTTGTCCACATTATTGATATTCACAGAAGTGATTGTTATTGTTGCTGCTTTATGCATTTTTTATTTTATCCTCTGATGATTTAAGCAAAAATGACATGATTTTACAGATAGTCCAGAAATACCTAAACTTGGAACAGCTTTCATTTCAGAAAAAGGAGGACTTATTTCTGGGTCTGTAGGCCAACTTGGCAGGAGCTCAGTGGCTACATATGGTAAATACTGGACTGTGAACCACACGGTCTGTGGTTTGAGCCTGCCAGCCACTCCGCAGGAGAAAGATGAGGCTTGTGAAAATTGAAAGCCTTAGAAAGCCTATACAGGGTGCTGAGCAGTTGGAGCTGACTCAATGGTACTTTTGCAATGACAAAGGCCAACTTGCAGGCTAAGAGAAACCTATTTGGAGTTCTTAATTTTAGTGTAGTTGCTTGTTTTGTTATTGCTGTATTCTTGCTGTACCATTCTGGAATGGAGTTTTAGTTGCATTAAACTGGGAGGAGTAAGGGAAGGAAGAGTTTCTTAGTTTTTATACCACAAACTCTTGCTGTGTTTTTTACCAAGTTTTAGTAGATTTTCCTAAGTAAATGTTTCTTCATTTGTTGTATGCTTTTAGAACTGTTTTCAGAGACTTTATAAAGATTTAAAAATTAAAAAAAAAATCTTTTTACATCAGTTTCACTGGGGAGTGACTCTGCAGAGCCCCTTATACTTTCATGTCAGAATTCCATTTATCCTTCATTGCATTTTAAACAGACATTCCTGTGTGTAAGGACAGCAGCACTTAGCATATTGTGTCATAGGTAGCTATATACATTTTTGTCTCAGTTTTGGTTTCTTGAGAATACTTGTGTAGTTTACCTTGGAATCTCTAGTATTTTGCTTTGCACATAAGAGGTGCTTAATGATTTTTAAAAAATGCTCAGGCAAAATCTCAATCAAGTTAAATTTTTCTTTGATGTGAGTTATGTCGGTACGCTAAGCTTTGACCCCCTTGATAACCTCACTTGGAGTATAGTTTTTAGAAACTTAATAAAGGATCCTTGTAAAAAGGACAATTTAGCCAACAGCATGCCATAATTTGGCAAAGAAATTTTCTTTCAAATACTCTAGAAACCTGTGTAAATATTAAATTATATGCCATCATTTTTAAAATGATAACTTGTGATTTTTTACATAAGTTGACAGTTCAGGAAATACAATAAACAAAAAGTAAATAAAAAATTTGCTTTTTACTTGACAAGCTATGGGTGACATTGTGAAAAATGGGTATTACAGAACATTCATTTGTGCTTATGAAGAACCTGTAAAGGAACCTGCCAAGAGGCAGTTATTTGAACAGAGCAAGGGGATACCGAATGGTTTAAAATAAGGTAAAGTATATGCCAGAGTTGTAGTCTTTTACCTGTTTATTCAATCTGTATGTTGAGCTATATAAATCTGAGAAGCTGGATTATATGAAGAATATTCCTCCAAGATTGGAGGAAGACTCATTAACAACCTGTAATATGCAGATGATATAGCCTTGCTTGCTGAAAGTGAAGAGGACTTAAAATACTGACTGATGAAGAGCAAAGGTCACAGCCTTCAGTATGAATTGTATCTTAATGTAAAGAAAATAAAAATAATCACCACTGGACCAATAAATAGCATCATGATAAATGGAGAAAAGTTTGAAGTTGTCAAAGACTTCATTTTGCTGGGATTAACGATCAACAGTCAAGAAATTAAATGATGTATTGCATTAGGCAAATCTGCTGCACAAAACCTCTTGGAAGTGTTTAAGAGCAAAGATGTCAGTTTGAGGACTAAGGTGCACCAGAACCAAGTTATTGTATTTCCAATAACTTCACATACACGTGCAAGTTGGACAGTGAAGACTGTAGAAGAATTGATGCATTTGAGTTGTGGTGTTGGAGAAGAATACTGATGGTATCACAGATTACCAGAAGAACAAACAGGTCTGTGTTTCTAAAGACAGTGGGAGTGCTCATTAAGAAGCCAGGCTGGTGAGTCTTGGTCTTTCATACTTCTGACATGTTATCAAGGGGGACCAGTCCCTGGAGAAGGAGGACATCATGCTTGGTAAAGTGGAGGTTCAGTGAAAAAGAAGACCTCAAATAAGATAGATTGGCACAGTGGCAGCTACAGTATACTGAAGCATAGCAGCAGTTGTGAAGATGGCACAGTACTAGGCAATGTTTTGTTCTATTGTGTGCAGGGTTGCTATAAGCTAGAACCAACTTGATGACACCTAACAACTCAACACATTTCTTTTGGGGTACATGGTAGCTCCATTGGATAAGCACTAGACTGCGAGCCACAAGGTCAATAGTTCAAGCCCACCAGTCACTCTGAGGGAGAAAGATGAGACTTCCTCTTCCTGCAAGATTTACAGGCCTTAGAAACCCTTATACGGGGTCACTGTGAGTTGGAACCAACTCAGCAGCATTTAACAACAGTAGTGGTATATTTCTTTTAGTTTTGTTTCCTATGCAATGCATATTTACCTTTCCTCTATAAAATACTATACTACTATGTGGTGCTGTGTGTTATGCGCTGGACTGCAAGGTCAGTTTGAGCCGCAAGGTCAGCGATTCAAGCTTACCAGCTGCTCCTCAGAAACCCTATATAGTTGAGTGCAAGTTTGCAGATTACATCATTTTTCCATTCTACAATTCATATACATTTTGTTTCATGTCATTGATTATTTGCATAATGTAACATTCACTTTTCCCACTTCATCATTGTTAATTCCTTTGTCTAATCCTCATTCTTTCCTAATCCTTCTGGATTTTGTCCTTGGGTAAATACTGTCTTTTTATCTTAAAGGGTTTATTACCATTCAGTGTGCATACCTCCCTAGTGTTACTGTTCTCCTTATAGTTGTACAGGGTGACTGAGGGCTATTGTCTCAGGGATTCCTCCAGTCTGTATCCAACCAGTAAGCCTGGTCTTTTTTATAATTTTGACTTTTGTTTACCTCTAATGGGATCCCTTTCAGAGCAGTTGATAGTGGTAGCTGGGCGCCATCTAGTTATTCTAGTCGCAGGGTCATAGAGGTAGATGTTTGTGTGGTCCGTTAATCCATTGGACTAATTGTTGCTATGTGTCTTCAGTTTTCTTTACTTTCTACCAGACTGCTCAGGAGCTTAAGATCCCAGTCACTACTCACCAAACTGTGATGTAGAATATTGTCTTTGTGGACTATATTTAACATAGTACTTTATTTATTTTAAAAAATCTGGTCTTTTCCTTTTTAAACTTTTTATTGTGAATTGAGTGAAGGTGTGCAGAGAAGTTCATCAGTTTTATTTCAACATATCATATGCTTTGTTTCATTACATGATTGCAATTCTCTCCATGTACCAACAGTTAACAGCATTTACCCTCTACTCACTTTAACTATTGCATTCCTCCCTGTGTCTCCTGCTACTACCTTCATCTTTCCTCTCTTAACCTCACTCTTGTTGTATATTGCCTCCCTTGTCACTCATGTTAACATGTGTCTACCCTCTAACCTGGAGTCCTGGTGTGGTGCTGTAGAATAAGCACTCAACCTCAAAGTCAGTTTGAACCACATGGTCAGTAACAAGCCTTCCAGCCCATGAATAATTTTGTCTTACCCACCATTGTAACCATCATAGATTGTTTCTTTTATCAAGAGAGCCTTTTTAAAAAAATTTTTACAACTTTGTGCTCATGCAATGATTGTCCTTTTGTGATTTATTAATTTCACTCTGCATAATGTCCTTCAGGTTCAACCATGTTGTGAGGTGTTTCACAGATTCTTCATTATTCTTCAGTGTTTTATAATATTCCATTGTGTGTATTTACCAAATTTTAAACATTCTTATGTTGATGAGCATTTGGGTTTTTCCCATCTTTTTGATATGTCTCTTGTAGACAGGATATTGAAAGATTCTGTTTTCTTATCCATTCTGCTCTTTATGTCTCTTGACTGGTGTTTTTTTTTTTTTTTGGTGGTGCTGCTGGATTCTTTGTTCCATATAATTTTCTATGCTGAATTCATTTTGTTTGTTGGTTTTCTTTCTTTCTTTTTTTTTGAACGTTCAGTTTATTTTATTTTAAAAGCTTTTATTGTGAATTTGTGAATTGAGTGATAATCTACATGGCACATCATCTGTTTTGCATTCAACCCATCACATCTTGTTTCATTACAATGGTTACATTCCCTTCCATGCGCCATTGATTAACAGTATTTGCCTCTATTCCCTCTTTTTTAATTTAAATTTTGATGTACACAAAAACATGCAGAAATATATAATCATTTAAACAACCAAAGGGTACATTTTGCAGACCAGCCCTATGACCGTCACCACACAGTCTTTCTCTTTCTATGAGTCTAGAGTCCTCAAATGCTCTGTCTCTCCATGCCATCATCTCTGCCTCTGTCTCTGGTGTCACTGCTTCTCTGGGCTTGTGCTTTTCCCTCTTGCTGGTCCTAGGGTCTTCTGTTCCTAGAATGTAAGATTAACTACTCCCCCTTTTATCACACAACTTCTACCTTTACAGTTGTGACCATCGCAATTAGTTGTGATAACAGTTACTCACTACTGAATTGAAAGAATCCTATCTCCATTTCCTTTCACCAACCAGACCCATCTAGACAAGATGAAAACTATTCAGTGGGGA
>NW_006408571.1:12106271-12127986 GCF_000296735.1 Chrysochloris asiatica
TTGCAGTTCAGTCTGACCTTATGGTTGAGTGCTGAGCTTACAGAGCCATGCCAAGAGTCCTTGTTTTAATTTAAATACATATATATCTGGGTTGAATTCTGGGTGGTGTTGTCTTGTATGGTAATCTCAGGTTGTTGTCTGCTGCTGTTGGTTGTCAGTCCAAAGAACACCCTTTAGCATTTTTATAAAGTTGGTCTGGTCATTACAAATTCCTTTAACTTCTGCTTACCAGGGTATGTCCTAATTATGCCATCTTATTTGAGGTACAGTTTTGCTGGGCATTATTTGTTGACAATTTTTTTTTCTTTCATAGTTTTGTATATGTCATCCCATTGCCTTCTGTCGGAATGGCTTCTGGTGAGAAATCAGAACTTAGTTTTATTGGTTCTCCTTTGTAGGTCACTTTTTGTTTTTCCCGAGCTGCTCCCAGAATTCCTTCCTTATCTTTGAATTTAGAAAGTTTGATTATGATATGTCTTGGGGATTTTCTTTTGGGATCTGTCCTGTTTGGGCTTCATTCAGCTTCTTGTAAATTGTCCCTCTTCATGGTGTCCAAAGAAAGTTGAAGAATTATGTGGGACACCATGAAGAGGAACAACTTACAAGTGATCAGAATTACGATACAGAAAAAGACAAAGCACACAGAAGATTGTCAAAGAGTTGTTGGATGAAAACTTCCCTAACATCATGAAAGACAAGAAGGTAAGCATACTAGAAGCTGAATGAAGCCCAAACAGGACAGATCCCCAAAGAAAATCACCAAGACATATCATAGTCAAACTTTCCAAATTCAAACAATCTTTCTGATTGTTCTTCTAGCATACTAGTATTGATTTATCTTCAAGCTCACGAATGCAGGATTCTATTGCTTTGTATCTACTTGCTTGCCATTTCAATGTATTGTCCATTTCTGAGATCTTAGCATTAATCTTCTGGATTTTTAATCACAGGTTTTGCATTGTTTCAAAATGTACATTTATTTTGTCTGTTCTTGTAATATTTTCCTGAATTCTTCTTAAGCTTTTTTTATTGAGTTCTCTTTGGTTTCCTCTATCTCTAGCGATCTTTTGAAGGTACCTAATTAGCATTCTTTTGAATTCTTTTTCAGTTAGTTCCATTACGTTTTCTTCTTCAGAAATGTTTTCTGGCTCTACATCTTAGTCATTTATTTGATCCATTCTCTCTTGTTTCTCTGTGTGTGCTAAAATTGTTGTCTCTGGGTCATTTTGGGGTGTTTGTATTTGTAAAAACAAACAGTGCAGTTGTTGGACCTGGAGGGGTGGAATCTCTTGTGGACGCCTGCAATTCCAGGAACTCATAAGGTAGTTGTGGACAGGATGTGACAGCAGAGTTCCTGGCCCTAAATGGAATTCCTGCTGAACTTGGTGTTATCTACGTTCAGGGCACTCAGTCTAGAAGTTGTTGGTGGGGGCCCTTGATGAAGCTGGTTTCAGTGTCTGTTAGGACCACAGAGAATCTAGGGGCAGGGTGACTAGTTAAATGCTGGTTTGGTGACTCTGCAGGTTTCATAAGTCTGGAGCCAAGCCCCACCTGAGTCCAGGCACCAAAGCAGCACACCAAAGCCATACAGCCGGCCCCTGACTCACACTGGTGTGGTTCCCAACTACGTGCCTCCAAACTCCTGTATAGCCGGGTCTGTGCTGGGTTGGATGAGAGTGGGAGCTGGCCATACCTCTAATCACCAGGGGAGCATGGGCGCATACCTCTTGAAATCATTGAACATCATGTGAATAATCATGAACATCAATCATTTCTTTTTGGCACAGTGATTCTGTGCATTCCCTCTATCTTCTTCTCTTTTTTTAAAAAAAGTTTTTATTGTCAATTATGTGGGTTTACATGGGAGAAGATCAGTTTTGCATTCATCCTATCATATTTCATTTCATTACAATGATTACAATCCCCTCCACGCATCATCAAACAACCAAAGTGTACACCCCACGTGCCTCCTCCCAGCTGTCAGCACACAGCCCCTCTCCCTCCCTGAGTCCAGTGTCCCCAGCCACTCTATCTGTCCACGTCATTGTCTCTGCCTCCATTTCTGGCATCACTGCTTCTCTTGGTAGGGTCCTGCACTTCGCTCTTCTCACTTGATGGTCCCAGGGACCTCCGCTCTTGGACTACAAAATCAGTCACTCCCCTCTTTTTATTACAGAATATCTACCTTTACATTTCCAACCCTCACAGTCAGTCCTGATAGCAATTATTCACTATTGTGCTGCACAAGTCTTATCCCCATCTCCTTTCATTAGCCCCGTCCCAACAGGTTGGAAATCATTCAGTGGAGATTCTACCTACCCCTGCCCATTCTGAAACTAGGCTCCCTCTTGAAAGCTTGTAAGCCAGTCTCTTCTTGCCTTTGTAGCCCTCCCCGCCATTTTGGGTAGCCAATGTCTAAGTTGCCCATCCCTGTCAACCCTGTGTACCTATGGGGTGGGAGTGAGTGATCCTCACTGTAAAGATTTGTTCCCTTATTTGAGCTACTACATCCAAAAGTATAGGTAAAGTTCATCAAATTGTAGCATGTTACTCTTTTTTTTCCTTTTCTTTCTTCTTTTAGTCGAGTTCTGATCATCGAGACATTGAAACCTGGTCAGGTGGATACTATCTGCAAGTATGGGTGTTCTTGTGCATCTCCCCTCACTTCATATCAGCTGGATGCATCGCTCTCCACTCTAGTCTTCTGTGGCCATGTCACTGCTTCTTGGACCAGGAGTCCCTGGGTCTTGCCATACTACTGGCCAATCAGGTCTCCATCCAGGTTCACAGGAGTCTATTGAATATGGTTGGACTTAGCTCCCAACTTCATTGCTGTTTTTCCCCCTCTTTCCCTTATCAGTGACCAACGTGGTCACCTCTGTCTTCTTTTGATGCTTCCTGCATAATTCAGTATTTGCTCCTAGTACTGAGACAACTTATCTGTAGCCACCACTGATTGCAGAGGCATGCTTAATATTTTGTTTGGAGTAAGCTCATGCATATATGAACTGGAACTCTAGAAGGAGTTCTTATTAACTTAGTAGATCTTGGCGACTTTGTCTATACTGGATAATGGTGGTAGTGTGTGCCATTAAGTTGGCTCCCACTCAAAGACACTTTGCATAGGGTTTCTGAGAGTGGCTGGTGGGTTTGAACAAATAACCTTCTGGTTAGCAGTCCAGTGCTGATCCTGCAGTACCACATGAAGGCTGCTGGATTTATTATTGTTGTTAAGTGCCATTGAGTGGGTTCTGACTCATAACGACCCTGTATAGGGTTTCTTGTGAGCGGCTGGTAGGTTTGAACCATCAACCTTGTGATTAGCAGCCCAGTGAATATCCTACCGTGCCACACCAGGTCTTTTCCAACCATATAGGTTCATTGTCTATTGGACCTAAGTGGCAGCAGCATCGCTTCCTTTCCCTCACTTCTTTTTAACAGGTACATACTGTGCTATACAGATGAGGAAGTGGTATTTATTGTTCACTGTTTATGATTGTAAACATTTGTAACCAATTGCTAAAGAATGGTTTGAGGGGAAGCAAGTGAACTTTTTTTTTTTTTTTTAATCTTTAATTTTGCCTTTTATTGTTTCCAATTTATGTTTCTCTTTTTAAAAAAATTTTTATTGTGAGTTGAGTGACAGTTTACAGACAAGATCATCAGCTTTATATTCAGCAAATTATACACTTTGTTTCATCTCAATAATTACATTCCCCTCCCTGCAACAATAGGAAGGTGAACTTTTGGAAAGGAGAAATAAAAAAAATAAAAGGACTACATTTAATTTTTTCATGTAGGCTACTAAAAAGTGGATCTGTTTTAATGTCTCCAGGCTTGATAATTTGTATATTGTTTCAGTGTTTTTCTTTTGTTCAAATATATATTGTACTTGATTTTTTAAAAGATGAGTTTTTTTTGGAAGTTGTTATAGTAAATATAAATATATAAAATAACAATATACCATTAATTTTTAAAGTAAGTTATTCATTTGTTTACTCATTCAACTAATATTTGAGCATCTAATCTTTTCCAGAGATGAAAAACAATGAATTTTGAGCTTCTTGATATCTCAAGGCTTAACATTTATTGTAAACTGATCCTTTGAGCTGCTCTGTTTTTGCTAAAAGGAAAGTAGCATTTAGAAAAATGATTACGAAAAAGTTGCATAGAAATAATGTAATTTTTTGAATCACACATGTTGTGGTTTGAATCCTGACTCATCTACTTACAAGGTCATGCTTCATGACCTTGACCAGATTCTTTAACTTCTCTGAAGTTCAGTTTTCTCACCTACAAAATAGAACAGTGGGAATAATAGCTTTTTTGGGGTGAAAATTTTAGATAATGTGGTGGCAAGAACCAAGCCTTATAAAAAATTAGACCACCCTCTTAACTTTGGTCATTAAGACTGAGTAGTTTTTTTCTCCTGGTAATTAAATTAGTATCTGCTCATGTGGTTTCTTTCTTTTGTTCTTGTGATAGATATCCCAGAAGAGGAAGCCAGATATTGGACTTACAAATTGGAGCAAATCAATTTCTTGGGGACCGACAATGAGGTAGATACTGACTTACCTGCAATATAGAGAGATGGGAATAATCCCTGGTATTTTTATCTTGTACAGGAAAGCATCTTGACCCCTAAAAGATGAAATAATTACAGCTGCATTAAAGAAAAGCAGCTTTTCGTGCTTGAAAATTAATTAGAAACCTCTGTCTTTTCCTATTCTTCTCACCTGCCCCCAGAATAGTTGACTCAACAATTGACAGTCTCCTTGCTCTATCTAAACAATTGGGAAGGGTACTTGTACCAGGGAAGGTATCTTTTTTGTTACACAAATGAGCAGAAGGCGTTTGTTATGCTTTCTCCCAGAGTTGCGGATATATGTCCTTATTTGTGTGCTCTTGTAAGGACTGTTTGGACTGTCATATTGCTTGGTCTTGCTGTCCTAGCTTGCGTTCTCCAGAGAGGGGTACGACAGAGAGGCCAACACAATCAGTTCAACCTGGGGCACCAGCAATGGGGAATAGAGAAGGAAGGATAATTTGTTTTTGTTATTAGTGGTAGAGGGAGAAGATAATAAGGCTGTTCACTTTTGGACACGTTGACTATTAGAAGATAGGTCTAATTACAATAATAAAATGAAACCTATGCATACCCATCTCTAAAATTAAATAATTTCCATGATTGTATCATACTTGTCACAAAATGGTTTTAAAAATATTGAAGATATTTTGTAGAATATTTTAATAGTTCCCATACACAGTAACCTTTTGGGTCTGGGAACATTGAGTCAAGATTGACCTAGCCTCTCCCACCTTAGAGTTAGAATTATTGTCATTCCCTCCCTAGAAACACTTTATGTAGGATCAGTTCTTTCCATTTGTAAATTTTAATTGTTTTTCTATTACTTCTTTTCATTGATTATATGCTTAAAGAAACCTTTTACTATAAAATAGAGCATTGATACAGACCTTTGTAACCTTCATCCAGGTCAAGAAATAAGACTTCATCAGCTACCACAGAACCTGTCCATATGCTTAATTCCAGTAGCAACACGGATGGTTTCTCTAAAAGTAACCACTGTCCTTAAGTTCGCAGCAATCGTTTCTCAGAATTTCTATAGTTTTATCACCCAAGTGGTTATCTCTAAAACCACAGTTTATACTTGTTATTTTTAAAGTCTATTTTAATCCAGAGTTCTCTTTCTCTCTTTAATGGTTTCCTTTCTTTCTGTTAGTACAAGGTTTTCTAGGCTCATCTTGAACATTTCCTGCCCATTATTCAAGATTCACGGGTCATTTTATAGGAAAGTGATATTTCAGAGCCACAGTCTGGATGCTAGCATTGCAAAGTACTACTGGACAGACTAGGAAAAAAAAAAAAAAGATTTATATATGATGAAATGCCTCATGGGTTCATGATTATACTTCTGTTCAAATTCAGGCCTCCTAGTTTTACTTAACCATTTCTATCTTACCTTTGGTTTTCTTATTTTTTTCACCCCAAGAATCTTAGTTCCTAAAGAAATAGGGATTATAGAATTAAAATATCCCATAATTTCTCACTTGTTTTGTCCCAAACTACACTAGTGGATATGAGGTACTGCTTAAATACATAATTTTATTTAATCCTCACATTATCGTCAATAAGTTTTGAGCCTTTTGGTGATATTATCATGTTGTTTAATTTGTACTTCTGATTATTCTCTATTGGAAATAGTAATAGCAGCGTCTACCTCTGATATCTGTACCATGGCATTTTGCTTGTAAAATACTTAACATATGAAAGTACTTTTATATATAAAAAATATATTGTGCTTTGAATACAGCCGCTTGAAATGTCCTGTACCACTAATACTCCTATGTAAGCCACCACCAACTTTTTGTCTGGATTATTGCAATGATTGATTTCCTTCTTCATTCTCTACAGTGCCTCTCACACAGTAATTAGAATACTCTTTTAAAAGTGTAAATTTAGTCACATCCCTCTTGTTTAAAATCCTAAATGGCTTCCCAGCACACTAAGGTAAAACTCAAACTCTTTATAGTGATTTACAAACCCTGTTCCTGCAGTGGCGAGAACAAGACCTGGAACATAGTAGGTACTCAATACATATTTGTTCCTTTCACTTATGCCATACATTGACAGTTTTAGAGAGGTGCTGACTTGCCTAGTATCTCACAGCTTAGTACGTGACAGAGTTAGGATAAGGACCCCAAGTCTCATATTTGCAAGTCACTTGGCCAACTTCTATGTTTCTAGTTCTACTCCAGTGGGCTCTGAACTAAATTATTCTTACAATAACCCTTTATCTACATACCTCCATTAATTTACTTATGCCTTTTCTTTTTTGTTTTGCCTTTCCAAATCCTTCCCATCTTCAAAACTTGCACTTAATTCTGTTTCCCTTTATAAATATTTTCTTATGGCTTCAGTATCCTCTATTTGTTCTTTTGGTCAGGTGATTTGGAGAGAGTAGTGGAGTTCTGGTGTGGTGCTGCAGGATACATCGCCCACAAAGTCAATTTGAACTGCAAATTTGGTGGTTCAAACCCACCAGCCACTCCTTGGAAACCCTATTCCGGGGTTGCTATGAATTGGAACCAACTCCATGGCACTTAACAACAGCAAGTGCCTAAGTGGAAAGTGGGAAGGGAACTCTAGTAGATATGAAATACTGCAGTACATGCTTAGGTACGTGATTTACATCTCACATTACCTTGTGAGGTAAGAAACGCTAGTACTTTTTAAAAAATAGGAGACTACAGCCTGGTGTGGTGCTGTGGGCTAATGCGTCAGACTGCAAAGTCTGCAAGGTTGGTGGTTCAAGCTCACCAGTTGCTCCTTGGAAACCCTACACAGGTTCGCTATGGGTTGGAATTGACTTGATGACACGTCACAACAACAACACAGCTTCAGAGATTTTCGGTTACATCACTCAAATGAGGAAATTATCCACACTAGCCACAGGAAACCTCAGAGGACTGTGAAGTAAATAATTGAAGGCTTTTAAGGCCTAGCCTGGGAGGTACCCAGGTACCTTTGGTCAGAACAGTCTCTGCTAGTCTGCTTTCCTCTGTCTCAGTGGGCCAGTGCTTTGTCAGATTACTCTGGTCTGTATGTCGGGATCACACAGGAAACACAGCAGTAGGAGATTCTCTTTCTGCTCAATAAAAAATTTGACTCCGAACATTTAAACTTTTTGCAAGTGGCTGATTTTTTTGTTTTTTTGTCTTCTTTATCTAGGGCCTCATAATATATATATATACATTTTTTTTCTTTCTGTTTCTAGTATTCTGTTCAAGAAGAAAGACAGAGGAAGCTGTTGCCCACTGCTGCCGCCCAGTGTTGTAAGTGAGAAACTTGTCTCTGAACCTGTTTTTCGTTGGTGCCAGCCATTGGTGCCAGTTTCTCCAAACTTGTCCTTATTTTGCGTTGGGAAGGGTGGAGATGTGTATGGAAACAAATTTTGCAGAAACATGTCCGTTCAGGCCCAGTACCTCCAATGATTAAGTTTAGGAGAAGATCTTTTGATTGTATGTGTCTGATGGAAGGGCAATGGTGCTCATCTTTTTATCGCCATTTATAGCTTTTACCCCTGGGGAAATGGTTTTAGCCCCTTCACCTTGATTTACTTTTTGTTAAGGCTCAAATTAAATGTCACTGCCTATGGGAAGTCTTCCTCTTTCCTTCTTCTCCCAAGTCTAGATTAGGTGTGTCTCCTCTGTGCTTCCATACCACTCTGGGTCCAGTTCACTTTATAACCTGTATATTATAATCTGTGTATATTTCCTTCACAAAACATGACTTTCTCAAGGAATAGACATTCTTCCATTTGAAAAAATTTTAACATTTGGCACAATACTTGATATATAGCAACCTTTAGTAAAATTTGATAAATGATTAAGTGAGTGAAAGAATTTGCCAGTTCTCCTGTGGTTAATTTGCTCAGAACTCACATATTCTTTCTTCTGCGCTGTGCATTGTTGGTCTATTGCTTCTGTCTTGTCACTGTCCCTCAAAACAGCCTGAGGAGACACTGAAGGGGACTGACTTAGAATTGGTTCTGTTTTACTTTTTAGCCTGGGATGTGTGTGTGTGTGTGTTGTGTTTCTTTGTGTTGTATAGTATTTCTAAATCTAACTACAAACTTGGTCTGCTGCAGGTTGAAGTGGTGGTGGTGTTCTTGTACTACTACTGATAAAAAATCCTAGCAGCTAATGTGTATTGGGTATGCTCTTATAATGGGCAACAATATTCTGAGAGCTTAAATGTGTTTACTTATTTAATCCTCACAGCAACCTTAAGTAATTGGTCTTACTGTTTCCCCCAGTAGTCACATGAAGAAACTGAGACATAAAGAGATTGAGTAGCTTGCTGCAAGTCCCTGTCACTAAGGGAACAATGGAAAATCTAAGAAAATACTTAGAATGTAATGCTAAACAAGGTTGGCAGTTGGAAACTCTATTTAGTTGTATTTGTTAAGTGCCATCGAGTCAGTTCTGACTCATAGCGACCCTGTATAGGATTTCTGAGGAACAGCTGGTTAGCTTGAACCACCTACCGTGCGGTTGAAACAGACCTTGCAGTCCAGTGCATTAACCTGCAGCGCCAAAGGTTTGCTGTACAGGGTTGCTATGAGTCAGAACTGACTCAACAGCATAACAATAACAGTATGCATGTGGGAGCACCGAGCCTCTGTAGTATAAGCACTGGACTGCAAACTGCATGGTTGGCAGCTTGAATCCACTAGCCATTCCTTGAAAGAAAGATGAGGTTTTTTGCTCCCGTAAAGATTTACAACCTTGGAAACCCTATGCAGGATCTCTATGAGTCAGAAGCAACTCAGTGGTACTTAACAGTAACAAAACAACAACACACCAGTTGGCCTATATTCTATAGATTGTGATGCTGCCTCATAAATAAATATTCCAGCTCCATAATCTTCCCAAGTGTGTATATGTGTATACAAGTGTGTATATGTGTCTATACAAGGGCACTTCAAAAAGTTCATTGAAAAATAGAATGAAAAGATAATGGAATTTTCCCATGAACGTTTGAAGCCCTTTTATATGTATAAAGTGTCATAATACGGCTTTTATACATCTCATGGGTTTGGAGGGTTCTGTTCATTGCCCACTAAAGTTAAAATTTTGCTGTGTCATTTTAAGTCCCAGTGATGTAGCATTTCAGAATGTATTGGTTTCCTCACTGGTTACAAATTCTTGGTGGCCACTTGGTTTGATGTGGCACTATAGGATAAGTACTTGGCTACTACCCACAAAGTCAACAGTTCAAACCCACCAGTTACTCCTTGGAATCCCTATATAGGGTCGCTCTGAGTCGGAACCAACTCAGTGAAAGTTACAACAACAACAAATGAAGAGTACTCCAGAGCCTTTTTTTTCCTGTTTTAAGATCAATGATCTTTTTCTGTATCTTGTTTCTAGAAAGTGATTGAACTGGGTTACAATCTAGGTATTTTCGTTTCTTAAATTCCATGTTCATTCCATTGTACCATCTCATGAGGGCATAAATCTCATGAGATAAGCTGCCATTCAGAAACAGGCTTTGCTTATTTGGTTTCTATCTTTTGCTTTATTTTAAAATTCATTCATTTATTGAATAGGTAATATGTACAAGTATACTTGGTGCAGTCATTGTTAGTCACTTCTCAGGAACCAATTGAGAAGTTTTACACTTGTGTATTCATATATGAAGTCATTAGAAATGCCTTTTGATCATTCTTTTCACTGTCTTTTTTGTCTTAGAGTCCATATACAACAAAATGTCCACAGCTACCTTGTATTTGAGATTTAATGCTTCTTGATTAGTGTCCTGTTTGGTTTCTTATAAATAGTTTCTGAGCTACTGGGAATAGGTTGTTTATTTTCTGGGTTGCTTTCCATGCCAAAGATCTGTTTTCCTGAAATCCTGACCTTGACTACAATAGGAATGTTTCCTTTGTCCTCATTCACCTTCCTGAAATGACTTTCACATGTTTGTTGCTAGATTAAGAACTTCCAGCAGTTATGTCTGTGGAATGCATTGTTTCCTTACTCATTTTTAATTTTTGATACGTACTTTGCATGATATTGTGAAATTCCCTCTTACCCAGCATACTAAATCAGTCCCTGTTTTTCTTTAAAAAAAAAAAAAAGTAACATGTTAACTCAGAAAATATCAAACAATTCAGAAATGTATACAGTAGAAAGTAAAAATAGTCATAATCTCTCCTCACCACTGTGAGATAACTACTCATAACAATTTGGTGTTCTCATCTAACATTTTAGAAATTCTTTTTTTCAAAAGAAGTTAAAGTTTAGTATGTAAAGTAATATGTGTAATACATTCAAATTTTGGAGCATAATATTGGAAATAACACCTATAAATCTACTACCCATCATTATCTTCTAGTATAGTTTTGTACTGTATTCTAAACATTTAGTTAGATTTTCTATTACTCCCAGAGTATCAGGATTGGCTTTTTTTTCCTTCAATGAAACTTGTGAGTTGCAGGGGTAGGGATGAAGGTTTTGGCTTCGTTTAGAATCTGTATGACTGTTACCTTGCTGTCTGTTCTATTAGGTATTGAGGGGTTGATACCTGGCTGCTTGGCCAGGAGGGACATTGTTACACTTGGGTCTTAGAGAAATATAACTTTTTTTTTCTGAAAAAAGAGAAAATTAATATTGAAAGAACATGTAATTTGCAGTATTTGCTGAAAGATGGCATCCTTTTTCTTCTGGTTGAAAATTACTTTCTCTATAGCTTGTCAATTCCTGGGGTGCATCTGTAATTAAGTCAGACACATATTCAGACCACTGAGACTTGAGGTTGGCAATAACTAAAGCTTTGTCAGCTATTTTTAAGGTAATTTATAAGCGTCAGAGTTCTCATGTTTATCCTTGTTTGAAATGAAGACATTTTAGCAGATGCCAACTGGAGACAATTGTTACACTTTCCTTAATTTTCCTTGTGAGGCTTTAAGACTCCAGATCAGCATTACAGAAAATAAATCCTAAGCCCCTGAGTACAAGGGAGCCTATCCACTACAGTTTTTTGTTTCCTTCTCCCAAAGGATTCTATATTTTCCTGTACTTATTGAATGGGTGCATAAGCCATAGAGAGTTTATTTGTGAGGCCAGGGAGGAATTAGTGGGAGAATGCAAAAAGAAGAAAAAACCTGGATCATAAAGTTGATTCAGGTCAGAAGAGGCCAAGTATACAAATGCAACACCTTAAGTATGCTATTTATAAAGATGCTTAGCAGATGCATAGTAATATCCTGGAAATAGAGAGGAAAGTGCTAAGGTAGCAGAGGAAGAAGCAAATGATTGTTGTGATGTTGTTAGTGCTATTAAGTTGGTTCTGACTAATAACAACTCTATATGCAATAGAACATAAAACTGCCTAGATCTAGCGCCATCCTCACAATTGTTATGTTTGAGCCCATTGTTGCTGCCATTGTGTCAATTCATGTTATTTGGTGTATTACTCTTTTTTGTTGACCCTCTACTTTACCAAGCATGATGTTCTTCTCCAGGAATTGGTCCTGCCTGACAACTTGTCCAAACTAAGATGACGTCTCATCATTGTTGCTTCCAGGGAGCAGTCTAGCTGTACTTTCAAAACAGATTTGTTTGTTCTTCTGGAAGTGCCTGGTACTTCCAACAGTCTTCACCAACACCACAATTCAAATGCATGGATTCTTTTCTGGTCTCCGTATTCATTGTCCAACTTTTACATGCATATGAGGCAATTGAAAATACCATGGCTTGGGTCCAGGTATACCTTAGTATTCAGACTGACATCTTTGCTCTTGAATACTTTAAAGAGGTCTTTTGCAGCACATTTGCCTATTGGAACACATTGTTTGATTTCTTGACTGCTGTGTCCATGAGTTTTGATTGTGAATCCAAGTAAAATGAAGTCTTTGACACCTTCAATCTTTTCTCCATTTATTATATGTCATTTATTGGTCCAATTGTGAGGATTTTCATTTCCTTTTACATTGAGGTGCAATGCATCTGAAGGCTGTGGTCTTGGATCTTCATCAGTAAGTATTTCAAGTCCTCTTCATTGCCAGCAAGGAAGGCCATGTCACCTACATGCTATTAATGAACCTTCCTCCAATCCTGATGCCACATTCTTCTTCATATGATCCATCTTCTTGGATTATTTGCTCAGCATACAAATGAAATAAGTACAGTGAACATATACAACCTGGAAGCATTACTTTACTAATTTTAAACCACCCAGTATCTCCTTGTTCTGTTTGAATGACTGCCTCTTGGTCTATGTACAGGTTCTGAGCACAATGAAGTATTCTAAAGTTCTGATTCTTGGCAATGTTATCCACAGTTTGTTGTGATACACATAGTCAAAAGTTTTTGCACAGTCAATAAAGCACAAGTAAACATTTTCTGGTATTCTCTGCTTTCAGCCAAGATCCATCTGATGTCCACAATTGATATCCCTTATTCCATATCCTCTTCTGAATCTGACTTTAATTTCTAGCAGTTCACTGTTAATGTACCGTTGCAAACCTTTTTGAATTTTCTTTAGAAAAGTTTTATTTGCATGTGATATTAATGATATTGTTAAATGATTTCCTCATTCTGTTGGGTCATCTTTCTTTGGGATGGGCACAAATCAGGTACTCTTCCAATAGGTTGGCCACGTAGCTGCCTTCTAATTTTCTTGGCATAGAGAAGTTAGCTCCCCTGGCACTGCATCAATTTGTTGAAACATTTAAATTTGTATTGTTTCAATTCCTGGAGCCTTGTTTTTTGCTAATGCCTTCAGTGCAGCTTGAGTTTCTTCTTTAAATACCATCAATTTTTAATCATATGCTGCCTATTGAAATGATTGAGCATTAAGCAATCCTTTTTGGTACAGTGACTCTGTATTCCTTCCATCTTCTTTGAATGCTTCCTGCTCATTCAGTATTTTGTCCTTAGAATCCTCCAATAATGCAACTTGAGGCTTGACTTTTTTCTTTACTTTTTTCAGTTTGAAGATTGCTGAACTTGTTCTTCTCTTCTGGTGTTCTGGCTCCAGGTTTTTGCACATTTCAGATTTGACTTTGCCTTCTGTGCTATGCTTCAAATTTTATATTTAGCTCTGCTCTTTTACTTCATCATTTTTTCCAGGTGCTTTAGCTCCTTTACATTCAAGAGCAAGTTTCACAGTCTCTCTCTCTCTTTTTTTTTTCTTTTAACTAGACAAAGAACTTTATTAACAGTTGTCTCAAATTTGTTCCCAGGCTTCTTCAGCGTAATTGGCTGCTGAGAATTAATCACATATAATCAAAAACTGAAAAGAACTGCAATGTCCAAAGAGCTTGGGCTTAAAAATACTAGAGACCTAGATTTTATCTACATCCATAAACAAAACAAATGAAAAAAGCAGTCATAATATAAAATAGCAGCTCCAAGTAGCTCTTCAAGTTTTATCTTCTTCAGACATTAACTGTAATCAGTTAGTCTCCTTCTTGGATGCCTCATCAAAAATTTCCACAAGATCTGGGACTTCATCATCATCCTTTCCAGTAGCAAGTGGTGCTTTTCCATCCACAGATTGTGTGGGCAGAGCTTCAGCCAGTCTTCTTAAACAAGTCAGACTGTCTGCGCCAAACTGGTTTCAGATGCTGGGGAGCATGCTTTGTCTCATGCTGTCAGCTGCTTTGTCTCAGCATGGCCAGTAATAGTGAAAGTGTTGGCTGCCAGAGATGCCTGAACTTTAGGATTGTTAAAGTGGATCACTGTGCCTTGGTTTGTGAACATATACACCTCTTCAATACCAGAGAGATTATTTACTCCCAATTTCTTTAAGGAGAACTGAAGTTTTTTTATCATCTGCTATGGCTGTTCTTATAAACTACTTTCTTCTTTTTACGAGCAGTTCCTTTTCCACCAATGCACACTTATGCCTGCAGTTTGGCGAGTGCTTCCTGATTCATGATCATTTTTTTCATCTCGTCGGAGTGGAAATGGGGCTGCTCAGGGGACTAGGGCTGGCTCAGGAGGTCTTTGGCAGACCAGCTGAGATTAGGCGCACACACGCTGGGATGAAAGATGGCAGCTTCAGAGTCTCTTTTGATACTCATTTTGGTCTTTTCTATCTTTTTAATGATCCTTTTTGCCTTCATGTATGTGGTTCTTGATATCATTCCTCAAATAATCAAGGAAGACATAAAGTTTGTTCCATAAGTCTTTTCAGAAGAAAAAATTTAGAGATGTCTTAAACATTTTAATTTTATTTTATTGTGAATTAGGTATGGCACTTTAGGATAAGCACTGGACTGCTAGCTATAGGTCAGAGGTTCAAACCTACCAGTCACTCCTTGGAAACTCTATACAGAGTCACTGTGAGTTGGAACCAACATGATGACATTTAACAACAGCAACAAGAAGTAGATAAAGGTTTACGGAGCAAATCAGTTTTCTATTTAATAATTCATGCACACTTTGTTTTAGAGATGACTTCTGAAGGAGATAATTGGAATGTGTTAATTGAATGTAGGATAATAAAAAATATGAAGAGAAGATGCCAAATTACATGCAAGGACTATTGTCTTCTCATGTTGGCCTTGCTGATCTACAGAAGGAAATGTGCATCTTCATAGTACACAGTTTCCTTTGAAGAGCTAGCACATAAAGGGCTAGCCCAATTGGGCAGATTCTTCCTTTGGGGGATCTTTTCTTCCTTGGCTTCAGATACCTGTTCTTCTTGTCACTTACTGCTCTCTATCCTTTAAATCAATTGTGGAACTGAAAATCTTGTGCCACATAAGCAAAATTTTGGTGTTGGAAATGTAATGGAGGACAAAAAAATTTTTTTTTAAATTGCTCTGACTAAAGACCTATGTTGGAGGAAGGGAAAATCTGATGCTATAGTTTACTTTCCTTTACTGACCTAGTGCCACATACCCTGCAGGTAAATAGGATGCTTGGTTGACCTCTACCCTATAGTTTCCCCCATTTGCAAAATCCTAGAAGGTAGAGGTCCAAAGCTCATATCTTGCCTTTACCATTCTCTTTTACCATTTACCACTTTCACGTGAGCCTCCTATTCTGATTCTTGGGTTAAAGCATCCTAATCATTCTGGTGTTCCCTAGGTAGCTGATACTTGTTTACCTCATACTTTGGACTTTCCTCCATTGCCCCCCCCCCTTTTAAAAGGAAATGTATGTAAGGTACAATTCAAAAGACACAAAAATGTATGCTCTGAGACACAAGTTTCCCCCCCTACTTTTTATTTTTATTTATTTATTTATTTAAATTTAAGGTTTTTATTTTGGATTGAGTGAAAGTTTACAGGGCGCAACATCAGTTTCACATTCAACCATTCATATAACTTGTTTCATTACATTGATTCTAATCCCCTCCATATACCACAGTTAACAGTGTTTCTCTCTATCCTCTTTAGCTTTTTTTTTGCCTTTTTGGACTTTACCGTCTCGGCTTCTATGGAAGGTTTTTACATTTATCTGTAGATATCCAGGGCTCATGTATGAGATTACTAGCAAGCATATTGAATAATCAGATGAGGGCCAGTTTGCTATGTCTGCTAGGTGACCAAAGTCTGATCCTCAGAGCCTATGGTTCCCCCCCTACTTTTTAGCTATGCAGTTTCTGCCTAGAAGCAATCAAAATTTCCCATTTTTGTGGGTTTCTCTAGAAGGAGTTTATGCATTTGCAAACATATGCATATATATTTTCCACCTCACAAGGGGCAACATACTCTTTTATGCCTTGCTGCTGTTTTTCATGTAACACTACTGTATCACTCTATATTGAGAAGCAGTCTTCTATTAATGTTTTTTTATAGATTAAGATGCAATTCAGAAAACTTTGCTGTTGTTGTTTAGTGTCATTGAGTTGGCTTCAACTCATAGTGACATAGGGTTTCCAAGGAGCAGCTGGTGAGTTTGAACCACCGACCTTGTGGTTCAAACCAACCTTATGGTCGCGTACTTATCCTTCAGCAACACACCAGGACTTCTAGTGTTCCATAGAGATTGGGATTTGAACCAATAAACAATGTCATGATAAATGGAGAAAAGACTAATGTTGTCAAGGATTTTATTTAACTTGGATCCACAGTCAACACCTATGGAAGCAGCAATCAAGAAATCAGACAACATATTGCATTGGGCAAATTTGCTGACTGAGAACCACAAGGTACTTGGTTTGAGCCCACCTGCCGCTCCATGGGAGAAAGATGAGGCTTTCTGTTTACGTGAAGATTTAAAGCCTCGGAAACCCTATACAGGATGTTGCTATGAGTTGTAACTGACTTGTTGTTGTTGTTGTTAGGTGACATCGAGTCGGTACTGACTCATAGCAACTCTATGCTCAACAGAACGAAACACTGCCCGATCCTGAGCCAACCTCACAATTGTTGCCATGCTTGAGCTCATTGATGCTGCCACTTTGCCAATCTGTCTCACTCCACCTTACCAAACATGATATTCTTCTCCAGAGACTGGTCCCTCCTGACAATATGTCTGAAGTATGAGAGACGAAGTTTGGCCATCCTGGCCTCCAAGGAGCACTCTGGCTGCATTTATTCTAACACAGACCTGAACTGACACATCTCAACACAGCTCAAATGGATCTTGCAGTCCAGCACATTATCCTGTAGCACCACACCAGGACTATTTATAGTAGGATAAGTGAAAAGTATGAAATGACAATTCAAAAGACAGCCTCTCCCTTATTTCCTGCTCTAACATCTTGATTCTGCACTATGCCATTTCCATCCTTCTTTATAGAAGCAAAGAATCATCTAGTTCACAGCTTTTGTTACCTTCAATCCAGGACTAGGGCTCTTAGAGACAGGAAACTCTGTTAGTTATGGACTGCTTAGAGTATTGTTATTGTTGTTATTAAGTGCCATCAAAGCGGTTCTGACTCATGGTGACCCTATATAGGGTTTCTGAGGAGAAAGTGGTGGTTTTGAACCACTGACCTTGCAGTTAGCGGTCTAGTACTTACCGTATAGCACCATACCACTTAGAGTATACAGAAAGTCTTCCTGTGGCAGGGCAGAGACTTGGTTCAGGACTTCTGTCAGTAAGAGTGGGTGATGAGTTTTATACTGGACATATGGTATCAGTGGGAGCACTTGATGCTGATTGTAGGTGTTGGGTGCTAACAAAGAAAAGAGAAACTGTAACAATATGGTTTGGCTGATAAAAATAATGTTAATTGTAGTCTTTTGATTTATTTATTTATATTTTACCTTCTTCCAGAAAGAATTTGAGTTAGCTAATTGCAGTAATTATATTAGCTTATCATCAATTCTGTTAGGTTACTATGCCTCACAATTATGTATACTATTAAATGCCACATGAATTACCAAAGTTTCATATGATTGTACCAAAGTTTTATATGATTGTAACAATAAAGTTCAGATCACTTTATTGTTTGGTATAAGTAATTATCCATTATTCCCATAAAAGCATGGTCATCTGATTTTTAATTACAGGTTTCATTGATAAACAGAGTGGTTTTTGGTACAAATATTTAAAATTATAGAATGAGCATGTTTGAGAGAACTTTCATTACACACATTGGCAACCTCTTCCTTATACTAAGGAGTTTGCTTGACACTGGGAATGTAGAGGTGAAAAGAATTTATGGCTCAAAGACACTAAATAATAAAATATATATATGGCTAAAGGCATGTTGGGTTACCACTGCAAGTTGAAATTGATTATTCAAGATGGTTTGAGGTTAGGGAGTAAGAGCTTCAGGGAAGAGCCAGAGATGAGGCCAGAGAGGCACTGAGGATCATTTAAAGAAAGGCTTGAATTCAGTACTAAGCTGCTGACATTTTATTGTAAAGATAATGAGGTAGTGGTTGTAGTGATATAAGCAGTTTGCTTTATCCTTTAAAAAATTTGTAATTGTAGCCAATAACACAGATTCATTGTCCTAAAACCATGAATTAATGTAATCATTAGTATGAATAAATTAATATAGAATGAGCAAGAAATAGGCCTTTACCTACCACCCCAGAAAGCTCTGTATATGCACCTTGCCAATTACAACCCCTTTCTCCATAACCTCTTATTCTGACATCTATGATAGCAACATCCATGCCTTTCTTTATATCTTGTTATCATCTTTCAGCATTGTTATTATTGTTAAATGTCATTGAGTTGATTCAGACTCATTGCTATTGTTAAGTGTCTTCAAGTTAGTTTTGATTCTTAACGACCGTGTATAGTGTTTCCTAGAATCAAATGGTTAGCTTGAACCACCAACCTTGTGGTTCAGATCAGCTTCGAAGCCCAGTCCATTAACCCACAGTACCATACGAGGACTCCATTCAGACTCATAATAACCCTGTTTCCCTGCTGGTGAGTTTGAATCACTGACCTTTCAGTGCAAACCAACCTATGGCCACGTGCTTATCCTACAATGTCACACCAGGACTCCACTCAACATTAGAGTCTTTTTATTTATTTAAGTTTTTATTGTGAATTGAGTGATAGTTTACATGGGAGAACATCAGCTTTACATTCATCCTATCATATTTGATTTCATTGCAATAATCACAATCCCCTCCATGCATCAACATTCAACAACATTTGCTTCCATTCCCTCTGTTTTTTTTAGATGTACATCGAAGTATTCAGGAATATATAACCATTAAAACAACCAAAGGCCTGCCCCCTGCACTACACCCCCCTCCCCACCCCCCCTCCCCCAAGTTTTCAGCACACAGTTGCTCTCCCTCTCTGGATCTAAAGTCCCCAGCTGTTCCATCGCTCCACATCATCATCTCTGCCTCCATCTCAGGCATCGCTGCTTCTCTGGGTAGGGTCCCGCTCTCTGCTCTTCTCCCTTGATGGTCTTAGGGACCTCCACTCCTCCCAGTGGTCTGTCAATTTTGTTAATCCATTCAAAGAACCAGCTTCTTGTCCTGTTGATTCTTTCTATAGTTTTTCTGTTTTCTATCTCATTTATTTCTGCTCTAATCTTTATTATTTATTTTCCTTTGGTGGCTGTAGCTTCCCTCTGTTGGTCTGTTTCTAATTGTTGTAGATGCTGTGTTAATGTGTTAATTTTGGTTCTTTTTTATTTTTGGAAGTGTTTATTTATTGCAATAAATTGTCCTCTCAGCACTGCTTTTGCCACGTCCCAAAGATTTTAGTATGTTTTGTGTTCATTCTCATTTGTTTCCAGGGACTTTGTAAGTTCACATTTAATTTCTTCTACTACCCAGTCACTTTTCAGCAGGGTGTTATTTAGTTTCCATGTGTTTGACTTTATTTCCTTGGTCTTCCTATTGTTAATTTCTAATTTAATAGCATTGTGGTCTGAGAAGATGCTTTGTAGTATTTTGATATTTGTAAATTTATGGAGATTTCTTTTGTGGCCTATGACATGGTCTATTCTGGAGAATGTTCCATGTGCACTGGAAAAGAATATATATTGTGCTGTTGTTTGGTTGAATGCTCTGTACACATCTATGAGGTCCAGTTGGCTGATTGTGTTGTTTATTTCTTCTGTGTCTTTGTCAAGTTTCTTCTGGTGGTTCTATCCATTTTTGAAAGTGGTGTATTAAAATCACCCACTATTATTGTCGATTCATCTATTTCTTTCTTCATATCTATTAGAGTTTGCTTTATATATTTTGGAGCTCCTTCATTGGGAGCATAGATATTTTATTATGGTTATGTCATCTTCATTGTTCCTTTAATCATGAGATAATGTCCATCTTTATCTATTATGCTGTTTTTTGCCTTAAAGTTTATTTTATCAAGGATTAATACTGCCACTCCTGTTCTTTTTTTTTTTATTGCAATTAGCTTGGTATGTTTTTTTTCCATCCTTTGACTTTTAATCTGTTTTTGTCTGTGTGTGTGAGATGTGTCTCTTGCAGACAGCATATTGAAGGATCTTGTTTTTTTATCCATTCTGCCTCCTCTGTCTCTTAACTGGTGCATTTAATTTGTTTACATTCAGTGTAATTATCGATAGGTATTGATTAATTGCTGCCATTATGTTTGTTTTTTTGTGGTGTTGCTGCTTTCTGTGTTCTGTGTGTTTTCCTTTGCTGAGTTCATGCTTTTTGTGTTCTTTCTTATGAGTTTCCTCATAGTTTTTATGTTCTGCTTGGATTTTCATTTTCTTGTAATATTGTGAAGTGTTAATTTTCTTTGAGGTTACCTTATAGTCCATTAATTTTTCTCTCCATTTAGTGCAGTCTGTTTTATCCTGTAATCTACCTGACCTTCTCACCATCTGGATCTCGGTTCCTACGTGTTTACCTTCTTTGACATTGTAATTGTTTTGATCATAGACTGACCTTCCAGATTCTCTGTGTTTGTTCTTATAGTTTTTTTTGTTTTGTTTTCTTGACTCTTCCTTTTGTCGATTGAGTTCTGGGAGGTGCTGCCACGTATGTCTATCTCTGGTTGTCTGTTCTTGTTGGTTCTCAGTCCACAGAATTCCTTTTAGGGGTTGGCTTTGGCAAAATCCCTTAGCTTCTGTTTATCCTGGAATGTTTTGATTACACCGTCGTGTTTGATTGATAGCTTTGCTGGATAAAGGATTCTTGGTTGGCAGTTTTTTTTCTTTCAGATATGTCTCCCCATTGCTTCCTTGCCTTGCATGGTTTCTGCTGAGAGAGCCGAGCTTAATCTGACTTACTTGCCTTTGTATGTAACACTCCTGTTTTCCCTAACAGCTTTCAGAGTGTCTCCTTATCTTTGATTTTGGAGAGCTTGATTATGATATGTCTCAGTGATTTTCTTTTGGGATCTAGCCTTCCTGGGGTTCATTGAGTGTCCTGAATTTGTATCTTTTCACTTTCCAGGATGTTAGAGAAATTTTCTTTCAGCAGTTCTTCAACTATTTCCCCTGTGGACTGTGTGATTCTTCTTGTTCTGGAATGCCAATAATTCTTAATTTATTCCTCTTTATGTTGTCCAACATGAATCTTAGACCTCTTTCAGATTTTTTAATCCTTTTTTCTGTTTGCTCTTCTATCTTATTGGTATTGAGAGATTTATCTTCCAGCTCACTGGTTCCGCCTTCCATTGCTTCTATTCTACTCCTTTGCCCTTTCAGTGTATTGTCTGTTTCAGATATTCTATTATTGATTGTTTGGACCTCTGTCTGTAGGTTTTGAATTATTTCCAATGCTATAATCTATCTTATTTGATTGTTCCTGTAGCGCTTTCCTGA
>NW_006408571.1:12128271-12135737 GCF_000296735.1 Chrysochloris asiatica
TTCTGATTGCTTCCAGGTAGATAAGATCAAGATGTGGACTTCCCTTTTCACTCTTCTTATTGCTTAACTCAGAGTAACTTTCACAGGTGTTGTCTGCCTCCCTGGTATATGGCAGTTGGTATTGGTTCTTGCCTGGATTTTGGTGTTTTATAGAGTGTAATTGTAGCTTAAGTATATGGCATCAGTTGCTGTCTCTTCTTGGGTAATATAGGGAGAGAATGAGTCCCCCAAAGGCAGAAGGGGGAGCATAAAACAGCAAAATAACAATAGCAAAATAAATAAAAGAAGAAAAAAACAACAACAACAAACTAAACTGGATACTGTAGTCCATAATCACAGAAAAGGGAGATGAGGGGAGAAGACAAAAAAAAAAAAAAATCTAGCCTAATATGAATATGACTTTAATGTCCTTTTTCAGCTTCTTGCCTTCAAAGCTGTCTGATATATTTCAAGATGCCACTGTTGGTTGTTATGCTATACCTCAGGATTTAATTTAATTTTCTGTCTGTGTTGTTTTTAAACTCTCTTTCCCTCTCTAAACCCCTTGTTATGGCTTTTTCCGTATTAAAAAAAAAAATAGTTCAGGGCTGGCTCTTGGGCTGAGAGTATCTATGCACATGTGTGGCAGAAGAACCCACAAGTGGTGAGGATGGGTGGTGGCCACTTGTTCAGGCTCCACCTCTAGTCACTAGAATGGAGGTAAGCAAAATGTGTGTGTGTGTGTGTCAATCAACAGATACCAAAAAGAAAAAGAAAATCCAAAGCAAAACCAGCCAAGTGTATTGTCCACCTTTGCTCCGAGGTTCCCATGGCATTTTTCCATGATGTGTCTGCTCCCCTGCTTGGTCTTGCTGTTTGGTCTCTCCCAAGTTGTCAGCTCTCGGCCTCTGAACCTGGCAGATTCAAAAGTATGCTATTTTTTACTTCCTCTTCAAGTTCCACTAGCTGTAAGCCTTCAAACTTTAAAAATATTCCTACCTATGTGGTTCTGAGCCTTGGAGCTCTGTCCTGAATCTGCTTTGCCTGATATTCTGTGGTATTGCTGATGAAGAACCTCACTGTACCTCTACCCTAGCTGCCATCAAGTCCCGCCTCTCTCAAAGTGCTTTTCTTAATTACAGGTTCTTTACTACCATTTTCCATAGAAAGAGTAGTTTTATAATACTTATTTAATCTGTTGTCTTGAAAAAGGGAAGGGAATAATTTCTAGTGTTTGATTTATGTCCTTTGTGAGCTACCTGGTAATTACAACAATTTAGTAATTGATAGGTGAGTCCTATCTTTATCTGGACAGATGGATGTTCAAGAGCCTGGGGCTTAAATACTCTGTTATATTATTGTCATGGAAAAATTAACTAGCTAGTTCTGGACTATTAATTGGTGATATAACAGTTGCCTGGGGGTGTTTTGTTTGATAATTATAGTCTTTGTTTTTTAGTGTGACTGTTCCTGATTTGTTACATTTCCCACTAGAAACAAGATAGAATTGCAGAAGAAGCAGCCTGTGAGTATGTTGCTGTAGCCTAGTTAGTTAGGTTATGGATGGGTTTAAGTGCAGAAATTGTGCCTGCTAGAAAAGAGGATTTGTTTTGAATGGAGTCCTGGACTTGGCTAGAACTTTTTCACTTACCTACTTGCCAGTAGCTTCAATGCTGTGTGTGATGACTTTGAACTGGCCTTTGAGCTCAGTAACGGAGTTCTGGCTGCCTTCTTTCTCTGTCAAAGCTTCTGACTGACGTACTGTGGCTTTTTTTCATATGTTGTTGTTAAGTGCCGTAGAGTCAGTTCTGACCCGTAACAACCCTGTATAGGGTTTCCAAGGAGCAGTTGGTGAGGTTGAATCATGAACTTTGCAGTTCAAACTGGCTTTGCAGTATAGCCCATTAACCCATGGCGCCACACGAGGACTTTTTCATATAACAAACTCTTTAAATATATTTTTCAAAATACAATTCAAGAATCATTGGCATGAGGGTCACCAAGCTGCCTATTGAAAATGTAGCATACTCATTAAAAGTGTCAATTTGACACTCATTTGATATGTGTGAATGCCCATTTGAGAACGTTGCTGATTTTCAGTGTACTCAGGATTTTCTGTAACACGTTTGACCATTGTTTTTCTCTGCTTACTCCCACATTGGTACCTTGCGATAAGCAGTACCTTCCACCTTGGTCAGGTAACATTTTATGGTATTATAAAATTGCCTGGTATCTTCTTATTCCATTGCACATGCATTCTTGGTTCTGAACCAGCCTTTGCTCTTAATTTTCAACTATTGGAATTTCTCTTTTTATAGTTATTAGTAACTCCTTTGTTTCTAAATCCAGTAGACCATTTCCAGATGTAGCGATCTGTCTCATCTATCTATTGACTGGTCTGTAGCATTTAACATCTATTGACCATCCCCTCCTTGAAACATTCTTTCTCTCACCTCAGTTATGCCACAATGCCATGGGTTTCTCCTTCTCTCTCCAGCTTCTGCACAGGTGCCTTTATTCCTTTGTAGACTATTCTTTCTCTCTTTTAATTAGTTAATTAATTAACTTCTTATTCAGTTTTATTGAGGTGTAATTTGCATGCAGTAAATTCTCTGTTTTACTGTGCAGTTCTATTAGTTTGACAACATATACAATCATGTAACCACAACCATAGTCAGGCTATAGAACTATTTCATTGCCCTTTGAAGTTAATTTTTCCCATTCTCAGATCCTGGGGAAACCATTAATTTGTTTTCTTCCCAATAGTTTTGCCTTTTCCAGAATGTTATAAAAATGGATGTGGTGGGTCTGGCTTCTTTCATTTATCATAATATATTTGAGATTTATCTGTGTGTGTCTGTATAGTATTCCACTCCATGAATATGCCATGTAAAGTTTATTTACCTATTCACCAGCTGAAAGACATTTAGGTTTCCAGTTTTTAGTGAATATGAATTAAGCCACTGTAAACAGTCATCTACAGATTTTTGTGTGAACATAAGTTTTTGTTTCTCTCCTGTCCCTACTGAAAAACTCATGGTTATGAATTGCACTCCAGATGATTCCAAATTCCTAACATTACTTGATTCCCTGCTGCCTCACACTCAGATGAGATGGCACTATTTTCATTCAGTCCCCTAAATGTGTCAGGTTCTCTCCTACTTCTAGGTCTTTGCATTTATAATTTCTTTTTCCTAGAACATTTCCTCCCTCCTGAGGAACAGGATTTCTGGATTATAAAATGTGTGCTTAATTTTATAATAAACCGACAAACTGTTTTCCAAAGCATTGTGAGAAAGCATTCTCAAAAACAACGTGTGAGAGTTCCAATTGCTCCACATACTCACCTGCACTAAGTATAGTTAGCTTGTTCCCTGCCATTAAAACAAATATGGTTGTTTCGTAGTCACACCTCTTATGCCTTCATTTTTTTTTACCATCTTGCATTTTCTGCCTCATTTTTATTTAGCTATATTTTTATTAATATTTATGTACACACACACACACACACACACACACATATATATATATATTTAATATACGCTTTGTGCTAGAAATTGTTTAGACACTGAGGATACAGCAAGAACAAAGCAGAAGACTATCTGCTTGTATGGCAGCTTATATTCTGGAAACTCTTGAATTTTTATCTTCTTCTCCATATCTCATTTCTGGGCTCCATACTGACATAACCAGATGCATACTGGACCTGAGGTATCCCATAGAATCCTTGTGTGGTGCTGTAGGATAAGCACTTGACTGCTAACCACAAGGTCAGCAGTTCAAACCCACCATCTGTTCCTCAGAAGCCCTATACAGGATTGCTGTGAACTGGAACCGACTCGACGACACTTAACAACAACAACATATATACCTCAAAGTCAACACTCAATTCATCATCTTCCTCAATCTGGTCCTCTTTTGTATTTCTTCCCTCAGTGAATGATGACATATTCACCCAGTAACTCAAGTAAGGTTATGTTATTTACTCCTTATTCCTACATTCAGTTATTCATTGGATGCTATTGATTGTACCTCTAAAATGTTTCATAAACCTGCCCCTTCTGCTACTTCCCTAGTTCAGGACATTATCATGTAAGTGCAAACAAATCCTTACGAGCTTCCTTGATACCAGCCACCAGTCCCTCCTACCTTCAAATTATTCACCACAGTTCTCTTTCTGTAATGGAAAATCTGATCCCATCTCTCTCTGTTAAAAAACTGTTGATGGTTCTTTATTGCCTTATATTGCTTCTCAGATAATTCCAAATTCCTAACATTACTTAATTCCCAAACATGACACCAAGTTCTTTCATAATTCTGCATTCTCACATTGTCATGTGCTAGAACTATTTTCAGTTCACTGAATGTATCAGGTTCTCCCTTAGTTAAAACCTTTGCATGTGTGATTTCCTTTTCCTAGACTATTTTCTCCCTCCCTTTTTTCCAGTGCTTATGTCTAGCTAAATCTAACTATCCTCAGTTGTTCTACTATCTAGTGAGATACATTAATACACTAGGGTTTGCAGTGGGGAAGGAAACCCAATTAAATTGGTATTATTTCTCTTACAATGGTACTGGGCTGAAGTGGTGAGAGTGTTGTATGACTTATTTTCATGGGTTAGGGACAGGCTCAGTAGATGGTATCAAGTCATTCATTTGATATATCCATAAAATAGATGTTTATCGCTGTGTACATGAAACTGCTGTGCATTGCTGTGGAGTGTTCAAAGATGAGGCAGTGCCCTGTAGAAAAAGCCTTCTTTGGGTTTAAAATTTCAGTAACGAATAGCATTGTTACTTGGCTAGAGCAGTTGAGCTTGATAGCAGTGTTCTATGTGATTATTTTAAAATTTTCTTTTAAAAGAAAATAAGGTAATTAGCCTCTAGAAGTTGCCATGGAAACTGTGTTGTTGTTGTTGTTGTTAAATGCCATGGAGTCTGTTCTAACTCATGGTGATCCTGTATCAAGTTTCCAAGAAGTGGCTAGTGGGTTTGAACCACCAAACTTGTGGTTAGTAGTCTAGTGCTTATCCTACAATATCAGATTTTCTTACAACTCCCATCCCCCATGATTGTTGTTATTGTTAAGTGCCATTGAGTCAATTTTGACTCATAGCGACCCTGTATAGGGTTTCCACAGAGCAACCAGTGGGTTTGAACTGCCGACCTTGTGATTCGCACTCCAGTGCTGATTCTCCAGTGCCACACCAGGAGTACTTATATAGTGATAAATAATACAAAAGGAAAACTAAAACAACAGGATCATAGTGTAATTTAAAAAATATATATCTCTCATATCTTTCCCAAGTTACACTTAGTAACAGACCTAGCAAAATAAAATTAAACTGTAACTAGTAGTTTTTAAGAAGGAATTACTCTGTTTTGTGATAAACTTACTCAGATTATTGAAGATAAGAAAACAATCATCAAAAAAGTTTGAATACCTCTATGACTTCTTACTTATCATACAATTTTTATTCCCTGCATATTGATAAGCTGGATATTTTTATTCCTTAACCTACCCTAGTTTTGTAAGTCTTAAAAAGCCATTTACTCAATGTAACCCAAAATGCTTACTTAAAACTATTTTCTGATTATTTGTAATTTGAATTGCCTCTAGTATAGTAGTTAGGTAGGCAGCCTTGGTAGCATGAAGGGTAAGTATTGGGCTGCTAACTGCAAGGTCAGCCATTTGAATGTACCAGCAGCTCCATGGGAGAAAGATGAGCCTTTCTGCTGCCGTAAAGCTTTACAGCCTCAGAAACCCTATGTGGGGTTGCTATGAAGACTTTTCCATTTAGAACTAACTTAACAGCACATAACAACAACAAACCCTCTAGCCAGTAAATTACTCTTCCTTCCCTCCCATCCATGTAAACTATCAAAGAATGTTTCTTTTAGCATGAAAAGCCTTTTCTTGCGTTTTTACAATAGTGACCTCATATAATAATTGTACATTTGTAATTGACTAATTTCATTCAGTATAATGTCTTCCAGGTTCATCCATGGTCTCTGAGGTATTTTGTATATTCATCATATTCTTCAACATTGTTTGAAGTATTGTTTTCCTAATTTCCTTTTCAGAGCTATCTTTATTAGTATAGAGGAATCCAACTGATTTTTTGTATGTTGATCTTGTATCCTGACACTTTGTTGACTCTTCCAATGAGTTCCAGTAATCTTTTGCTGGAAAGAAGTTTGTTTATCTGTTCTTCAAGTGATATCTCCATCTTTTTGCTATTGTGAATAGTGCTGCAAAGAACATGGATGTGCATCTGTTTACTCATGTCATAGCTCTTATTTTCTGTGGATATATGCCAAGTAGAGGGATTGCTATGTCATGCGGTATTTCTGCTTCCAAGTCTTTGTGGAAGTGTCATACCGTTTTTCACCATAGTTGTACCATTTTACAAATACTAGCAATGTAGGAGGGTCCCGTCTATCCACACCCTTGCCAGCATTTGTTGTTTTCTGTTTGTTTTTTTTTAAAACTTTGCTATTAATGCTGTGATGAGATGATATCTCGTTGTTTTGATTTGCGTCACTGATGGCTAATGATCATGAGCAGTTTTTCATGTTCCTTTGCCACCTGATTGTCTTCTTTGGTGAACTGTCTGTTTTATGTCCTCTGCCCATTTTTTGGGGGAATTAGGTTCTTTGTCTTATTCTTGTGGTATTGTAGTTTTCTATAAATTTTAGAGATTAGTCCCTTGTCTGATATGTAATTGCAAAAAATTTCTCCCTAGTCTGTGTCCTCCCTCTCCTTTTATTCTTTTGGCAAAATCTTTTATGGACATAAATGTCTAAATATAAGGAGGCCCCAGTCATATATTTTATTTCTACAGTTTATTTGTAAAAAGTTATTTTGACAGTGTATTTATACCATATATCAGAGCCCCTAAGTTTGTCCTTATTTTTTAATTGATGATCTTAATTGTTGTAGGTTTTTACATTTAGGTCTTTAATCCACATTGAGTTTGTTTTTTTTATATTGTGAAAGATATGGGTCTTGTTTCATTTTTGCAAATTAATTTCCAGTTTTGTCAGCACCATTTACTGAAGATGCTGTCTTTTCCCCGTTTATAGTGTTTTGGCCCTTTGTAAAAGATCTGACTGCATGTATGTGGATGAATTTCTGAGTTCTCAATTCTGTTCTGTTGATTTATGTATCCATCATTGTATCAGTACCAGACTGTTTTGATCACTATGGCTGTGTCGTAGATTTTGCGGTCAGGAAGTGAGAGGCCTCCAACTTTGTTCTTTTTCTTTGTTGTTGTAAAGTGCCGTTGAGTCAATTCTGACTTATAGCAACCTTGTATAGAGTTTCCAGTGAGCTGCTGGTGAGCTTGAACCACTGACCTCGCAGTTCAAATGACTTTGCAGTCTGACGCATTAGCCCACAGCACCACACCAATGCTTTACTTTTCTGAGTTCTTTTTCGTTTTCATATAAAGTTGGTGATCTGTTTTTTCCATCTCTTTAAAGAA
>NW_006408571.1:12136027-12137402 GCF_000296735.1 Chrysochloris asiatica
GATTACTAACAAGCATAACTAAATAATCAGATGAGGGACAGTTTGCTATGTCTGCTAGGTGGCTAAAGTCTGATCCTCAGAGCCTATGGTTTGGACGGTCTGCAATGCTTGGGCCCACAGGGACATGAACTCCTGACTGGTCTGCAAGAGTAAGACCCCCCAATGAGATGGAGTGGCCAAGTGGCAGCATCGATGTACTCAAACATGGCAACAGTAGTGAGGTTGGCCCAGGATCTTTTGTTCTGCTGTGGCTAAGGTAGCTGTGAGTCGGTACTGAATTGATGGCAACTAACAACAACAACAAGCTCTTCTTTTGCTGTGTCCCAAGGATTTCGGTATGCTGTATTTTTATTCTTACTTGATTCAAGGAAATTTTTCATTTGTCCTGTTTACCAGTGGAATCCTGGTTTGGTGTTCTAGGATAACTCCTGAACTGCAGGGTCAGTGGTTCAAACTTAACAGCAGCTCCTTGGAAACCCTGCAGAGAATTGCTGTGAGTTGGAACCAATTCAGCGACACTTAACGCCAAAAACAATACCCAGTAGCTTTTAATCAGGGTCTTAATTAATTCCCATGTATTTAATTTTTTCCTTTATTTTCCTGTTGTTGATTTCTAATTTATAGCATTGTGATTTGAAAAGATGTTTTGTTGCATTAAAATCTCCTATTATTATTTTAATCATTTTTTTCTTTAATTTTATTAGAGTTTGATTTATGTATTTTGAGGTTCTTTCACTAGGATCATAGATATTTATTATGGTTATATCCTTTTGTTAAATTGACCCTTTAATCATAATAAGATACTGTCCTTTGTTTCTTATGCTGGTTTTTGCCTTAAAGTCTATTTTATCAGAGCTTATTACTTCCACTCCTGTTTGCTTTTGATTGTCTTTAGTTTGATATATATATATATTTTTACCATCCTTTGATTTTTAATATATATATTTTTTGTCTTTGTAAGGTATGCCTCTTGTAGACAGAATATTGAAGGATCCTGTTTTCTTTTTCATTTTGCTACTCTTTAGTTTTTGACTGGTGCATTTAATCCATTGATGCTCAGTGTAATTATCAGTAAGCATGAATTGATGGTTTTCATTTTGCTGTATGTTTTTTTGGTAGAACTGCTGGTTTCTTTGAGTTGCTTTTGTTTGTGCATCTTCTTGCCAGTTTCTTCATTGCTGTTATCTTAATGTTTGCTATAAAGATGAGGCTTTCTGCTCCTGTAAAGATTTACAGCCTTGAAAACCCTGTGCAGAGTCGCTATGAGTCTGAACCGACTCTATATAACATAACCACCACCACCACCATATCAAGATCTGTCATGAGGTACAACACTGTCTGTGATAGGTGACAATCAATGCACCTACAGGGAAGC
>NW_006408571.1:12138957-12141088 GCF_000296735.1 Chrysochloris asiatica
AGAGGCCGTGGAACGAGGGATATCATAGCTGATGTCCAATGGATCTTGGCTGAAAGCAGAATACTAGAAAGATATTTACCTGTGCTTCATTGACTATGCAAAGGCTTTTGATTGTGTGGATCATGATAAGCTATAGACAACATTGTGAAGTATGAGTATTCCAGAACACT
This sequence comes from Chrysochloris asiatica, assembly GCF_000296735.1. Taxonomy (NCBI): domain Eukaryota; kingdom Metazoa; phylum Chordata; class Mammalia; order Afrosoricida; family Chrysochloridae; genus Chrysochloris; species Chrysochloris asiatica. The sequence goes on from NW_006408571.1 coordinate 12,139,128, forward strand.
TTATTGTGCTAATGTGGAACCTGTACATAGACCAGAGCTCTGGTGCTGTTCCGTGAGAGCAGCTTCTCTGGGTTTTCAGCCCCTCCCCAACGGAGCCTGTCCTACCTGACTCTGCTCTGCTGCTGCCAAAACCAGAAGTCTCAATGAGTATTTGATTGAGTAAATTTCCTCAACCATTTTCATCTTTTCCTCTTTTCCAAAATATTTGAAAGATTTTCCACCTCTGAAATGAACTTGACCCAGGGGCTGTTTAATTCTTCCCTTCTCACTAGCTCACGAGTCCCTCCTTAATGCTTAGTTACAAAACCTGCCCTCAGCTTTTCTGGTCTTGCCGACATAGTGCTATGAAGTAGATTGTAGAGCCCATAAGAGATCATCATGGCCACATTAGAAACACAATTATTTTATTCATCTTTTCATTAATTCCCTTAGTTTCTAATCAACTTTGAATGGTTACAGGAGATTTTTTTTCTAGGGATATGGGATGATGGGGTGGGGCAGGGGAAGAAAAGCTGACCTATCCCTTCTTCCCATCATTTCTCTTTCTTTTCTGTCTTGCCCTTTCCTGCTTTTCTTACTCTTTTCTTCTATTCCCAACCATTTCTTTTCATGGACACTTTGTTTCTTAAAACTTGCCCTTTATTTCTTAAGGAAAGTTTTAGATGATTACTCTCCTTAGCCTAGCAAAAGAAAAAAGAAAAGAAGCAGAGTATTAGTTAGCTATAAGGAGTCAAGTGCAGTGAGAAACTAAGGGTCCATCCTGTTGTTTCTGGGTATGGATTGTGGCTGTTTATACTCTGTCTAATGGAGGCTCACTCTTGCTTCTCTAGATTATGTGCTAGTACTTCTGCTGGGATTTAAGTCAACCACTGATTTTGTCACCTTTGTCACTTCTTTCTACTCATTTATATGCATGAATAGTCCAGCAGTGACTGCAAGCTTAATCTTTTTGTGGTTGCAGAAAGAATTAAATCTGAAAGACAAATTGGTTTTGCCCCTCAATTTTTTATAGTCTTAAGAACAAGTGTATCCAGGGCAAAAACCAGCACCTCTAAAGTATCTTCTGCTTAGTGTGTGATCAGAGTACAGCTGTTGTAAGAAGAATGGCCCACATTCTCATTGCTTACTTTTGCTTTCAATTTTTTTTTTTTACTCTGGGCACCCTGGTGAAGGGACCACCTTGCTTTAACTAATAAATGTTACTGATATTGTTTCTGAGTGTTGGAAAGTTAGCCTCCTTTTCATACTGATTTTACTCCCTGGAGTTCAGATCATCTGATCACTCTCTTCTTTCTTCTTCTTCTTTGTTTTTTTTAATGGTGTTCACCATGTTGTTGCAAACTCATAAGAAAAGTTTATAGATGTCCTTGTTACTTCTATACACACCGGTGCCCATGAATGTTGTGTAGAATCCAATACTCACGTTTCCTTACCTGCTTTTAAACCTATGTTTGTTCTCCCTATTTCTTTGAGTGAATTAACTACTAGGTTGTTACTAGAAGACAAGGGATCATTTCCCTAATACCTTTAATTTTTTCCTAAGTTTGATTAATTTTGTCTGGACATTTTTTTTTAGTTCATTCTTTCCATCCCGACTCCTGCAACCTGAGTTGTTGTAAAAGCCTAACCTAATGGTCTCAGGAAATCTCCCGTGCTCACATTAATACCAGGATTATCTTTGAAAATTACTAATATAGGAGCCCATCATCTACTAAAAATATCTCTATTTTGGATTGCAAATGTTTCTTTTCCTCATTTTGAGCCAAATAGGAACTTGGCAAGAAAGGACTGTGTGTGGGACCTTGTTAATCATACACATATGGGGATGGTTATCAGAAATGGCTTCTCCATAAAATAGTTTACAAAGCACTATTAGGTTGGACTTCCCTTTAAAGCACAGTATTGCATGTTTTTAATTTGCTTGGGACAGGATTTGTAGTTGTGTTTTTTTTTTTTTTTTT
>NW_006408571.1:12141873-12173375 GCF_000296735.1 Chrysochloris asiatica
AAATTGTATGAGAATACTCCTCCCCCCCCACTTTCTTCTTCTGGTTGAGCTCTGATCATCCAGTTATTGAAGCCAGGACAAGTGGGTATTATCTGCAAGTGTGGGTGTTCTTATGCATATGCCCTCTCTTATCAGCTGGATGCTTCACTCTCCACTCTAGTCCTCTGTGGCTATGTCACTGACTCTGGGAGTTGTGGTTTTTAAGATATTAAAAATAAACCATGACCAGTCAGATACTGGCATGCAAGGCTGAAACAAGCATATGGAATGGCAGTCATTGCTATTAGATAAACTTGACTGAATTGTCAGCATAGCCCACTGGCAATACTTATACCTTCCTGTATCTCCTAAAGGAAGGGAGGGGTATAAGTGCTTGACAGGTATTGTTAGAGCAATCTGATGTTGCATAAAATCAGCAAGACTGCTGTTTTCATGTGAAATTTAAAAAATCATAAAAAAAAGAATAGGCTTAATGGTCATATAAAAACTGGCAGAACTCCAAAACTGTGGCCTTTGGTCACCTTTCAGGTTTGGATCTGAACTCATCCTCTTGGCTCAGTTTTCAGGCAAACAATATTTAGGGGGACAACAACGATAGTGAGTTATACACACAATAGAATTTCCAACCATTTGAGAATCAAAGGACAACATTCACCTATTGGTGAAATTCAGAAGAGTTGGGAAAGAAGGAAGAATGGAAATAAGAAACATAGGGAGAGAAAATAGGATGTTGTTGTTAGGTGCCATCGAGTTGGTACCGACTCATAGCAACTTAATGCACAGCAGAATGAAACACTGTCTGATCCTGGGCCAACCTCACTATTGTTCCCATGCTTGAGTCCATTGATGCTGCCACTTGGCCAGTCCATCTCGTTGGGGGTCTTCCTCTTTTTCTCTGACCCTCTACCTTACCAAACATGATATACTTCTCCAGCAACTGACAATATGTCCGAAGTATGAGAGATGATGTTTGGCCATCCTGGCCTCCAAGGAGTACTCTGGCTGCACTTCTTCCAAAATGGATCTATTGGTTCTTTTGGAAGCCCATGGTATTTTCAATATTCTCCTCCAACACAATAACTCAAAAGCATCAATTCTTCTATGGTCTTCCTTATTCATTGTCCAGCTTTCGCATGCATGTGAGGTTATTGAAAATACCATGGCTTGGGTCAGGCACATCTCATTTCTCAAGCTGAAGTCTTTGCTCTTTAACACTTTAAAAAGGTCTTGTGCAGCAGATTTGCCTAATGGAATCTGTTGTTTGATTTCTTGACTGCTGCTTCTTTGAGTGTTGATGGTTGATCCTAGAAGAATGAAGTCCTTGATAACTTCAATCTTTTCTCTATTGATAAGAATGTTGTTTATTGGTCCAGTGGTGAGGATTTTGTTTTCTTTACATTGAGATGCAATCCATACTGAATAAAGGCTGTGCTCTTTGATCTTCATCAGTAAATATTTTAAGTCTACTTCAGCAAGCAAGGTTGTATCATCTGCATATTGCAGGTTGATAACGAGTCTTCCTCCAATTCTCATGTCATGTTTTTCTTCATATAACCCAGCTTCTCAGATTATTTGCTCAGGATACAGATTGAATAAGTATGGTGAAAGAATACAACCATGTCGTACACGTTTCTTAATTTTAAACCATTCAATGTTCTCGTATTCTATTTGAACAACTGCCTCTTGGTCCAGGTACAGATTCCTCATGAGCATACTTAAGTATTCCGGAATACTCATACTTTGCAACGTTGTCCATAGCGTGTCATGATCCACACAATTGAAAGCCTTTGCGTAGTCAATAAAGCACAGGTAAACATCTTTGTGATAATCTCTGCTTTCAGCCAAGATCCATCAGGCATCAGCAATGATATCCCTTGTTCTATGGCCTGTTTCTGATTCTGGCTTAAACCTCTGGAAGTTCTCTGTTAATGTATGCTTGCAGCCATTTCTGTATTACCTTTAGTAAAACTTTATTCGCATGGGATATCAAAGAGATTGTCTGATGATTTCTGCACTCTGTTGGGTCACGTCACCTCTTTTGGAATAGGCACAAATACGGATCTCTTCCAATCAGTTGGCTAGATAGTTGCCTTCCAAATTTCTTGACATAGATGAGTGTGCCGCCTCACTTTCTTGAAAAATTTCAATTTTTATCCCATCAATTCCTGGTGCCTTGTTCTTTGCCATTTCTTTCAATGCACCTTGGACTTCCTCCTTCAATACCATTGGCTCTTTACCATATGCTACCTCTTGAAACATTAAACACTAAAGACTGAAGACCAGATGAGCTGGGGGTTGACATCAAGAACATCATACAGGAAGAAAGGAAAAAGTCATTAAGAAAATAAGAAAGAAGAAAAAGGTCAAAATGGATGTCAGAAGAGACATTGAAACTTGCTTTCCAGCATAGAGATGCTAAAGCAAATGAAAGAAATGAGCAGGTATAGCAGCTGAACAGAAAATATCAAAGACCAGCTCGAGAAGATAAAGCCAAATATTACAACAAAATGTGCAAATATCTTGAGTCAGAAAACCAAAAAGGAAGAACACGCTCAGCATTTCTCAAGCGGGGAGAACTGAATTAAAAATTCAAGGCTTGAGTTTTATTATTGAAGGATTCTCTGGACAAATCCATCAAAAGAAGATGGAAGGAATACACAGAGTCACTGTACCAAAAGGAAATGGTTGATGTTCATCTGTCTCAAGAGGTAGCATATGATCAAGAGCCAATGATACTGAAGGAAAATAGGATAATTGATGCTTATTGAGGGGATTGCAATCATTGGGATGAAACAAAGTGCATGATTTGTTGGATGTAAAATAGATGATCTACTTTGCAAACCTTCACTCAATGCAAAATAGAAAATTAAAAACTAATAACAACAAAAAAGACTGCTGCTCTCAGCATTTTGAGCTTTTGGTTTGATTTCTGAGCCATGATTTCCAAGACCAGCTTTTGATGTTGGATATACTTATTTAGTATAGAGTGTATGTTGTGTTATTTGCCGTGGAGTTGGTTCCGAGTCATAGCGACCCTGTACAGGGTTTCCAAGGCTGCAAATCTTTACAGGAGCAGAAAGCCTAATCTTTCTCTCATGGAACAGCTGGTAGTTTCGAACTGCTGACTTTGCGGTTTGCAGCCGATTCGTAATGACTTCGCTACCAGAGCTCTTTATAGTGTGTATAGAGTGAGTCCAATATGAGAGAGAAAATAAGGATCTGAATACTGAATTGTTATACCAAGGGAAACATGCAAGCTAAGTGTTTAGTGGTATCCCTAGAGGCAAAGAAGGTTGTGGACCACACTTCAGGGGTGACACTATCAGAAGGAATGACAACGTGTATTTTAGAAGTTGAAAACACCAAACCAACTTTAAACAATTTTTTTTTCTTTTCTGAGATATGGAAAAGGCATTTCTTTGCTTTTGCCCACAGAGTACCAGAATCTATTTATGATGTGTTGAAGCAGGTATTTGGTTTAGAGTTTTAATAGCTGTAGCAGTAGGATTTCAGAGAATTTCTGCATTGGAAAATTATAACAGGGAGCTTCTCTAAGAATCAGTACTAAAATTAAACCTATCTCATTCGAGAAAGAGAGACTTGTGGGTATTAATTCTGCACATGGCTTTGAGGTCACTGGGCTTAGCTTGCTCTTGTTCTCAAGATCCATACATATCTAAAGTAGAAGCTGATAAATTCTAAAGAGCTAAATAAAAATGAGATGTTGTGATTGACTGTGCTTGTTTCTCAGCCTTTGAAGACCCGGATAGTGCTGTTGATGACCGAGATAGTGATTATCGCAGTGAGACCAGCAATAGCATCCCACCTCCATACCACACGACATCCCAGCCCAATGCGTCTGTGCACCAGTTTCCTGTGCCGGTACAATTGCCACAGCAACTGCTGCTTCAAGGCAGTTCTCGAGAATCTTGCAATGACTCTATGCAAAGTTACGACCTCGATTATCCAGAGCGGCAGGCCCTCAGGTAGGTACTGGGAGCAAAGAACTTTCTCTCCCTAAGATGCAGGTCCCATGTATGAGTTGATAGCAGAGAGGTTTGGGAGCTTAGCCTGAGATGGTAGTGGAATGTAGCAGTATGATGGGCCAAGCCACAGTCATTTTGTGTAGAAGAGTAACTTTTTAAGAGTAACAGTCTTTTTTTCTCTTTCACACACTTTTTTTTTTTGTTTGTTTATTTTTACAACCCCCCTTTAGTATGGGTTCTTTCCCTTAGTCTTTTACAGTAGTGGTCCTATGCAGTATTTCTCTTTTTGTGACTGACTAATTTCACTCAACATAATGTCCTCAAGGTTCATCCATGTTATGCGATAGCTTGCAGCTTCCTTGTTGTTCTTCGAGGTAACATAGTATTCCATTGCTTTCACACTTTTATACTTTTCGATTTCCACAGGACTGTTTCATCTGTTGGTCATTTTCAACTAGTGAGGACGTGCACACCTGGGGTATAAGGCTAAATTAAACCTAGTGCCTATACCACCACCCAACCTAGTAATTCTGATAATCCTTTACCAAGAGTTTTTTAAAAATCACAGGTATTAGATGTTTGAACAATCCTTTCTGCCTAAATACTTCCCTGGGAACCTCAGAAGAAACCCAGTATGTTTTAATTTAATTTTATTAATTTCCAAAAATTATACAAAATATTTACATTTTCAGAAATTTTGAAGATAAAATTTAATATCAGTAAGGACCTTCTTGGAGCTCTGGTAGTGTAGTGGTTACGAATTGGGCTGCGAACCGCAAGGTCAGCAGTTCCAAATTACCAGCTGTTTCGTGGGAGAAAGATGAGGCGTTGTGCTCCCGTAAAGATTTACAGCCTTGGAAACCCTGTACAGGGTCACTATTAGTCAGAACCGACTCCACGGCACCTAACTACCACCACCAAAGACCTCCTACCCACATCTGCAGTGTTTCTATACTCTTGCATCTTTTCTTCTATTTCTTATGTATCCTTTCAGAGACTGTTGTCATATATTTAGAAGTATAAAAGTAAATACATACATCTTTGGTCTCCTCTTGTCCATCAACATAAAAATATGTTTTTTTTTTACTAAAAGAAAATTTGAAGGACTAGCATAATACAATCACTGCCAGTATTCCTGTCACCTAGCTTTATAGTTGTTAACATTTTGCCACATTTACTTGTCTCATTCTGTATTACGTATATATACACACGTATGCACAAACATTTTGTTTTTCTGAACCATTTGAAAGTAAGTTGCAGATAGCATATTACTTCATTGCAAAGTACTTTAGCATGTAACTCCTAAGAAAAAGGACTTTTTTCTATACAACCTTAATACTATGATCACACTCAAGAAATTTCATGATATAATGATATTAGGTAATATATACCTAAAATCAACCCAAACCCACTGCCATTGAGTCGAATCTAATGCATAGCAACCTTACGTAGGGTTTCTAAGACTATAAATCTTTACGGGACCACATAGCCTCATCTTCTCCCCTCAGAGTGGCTAATGTGTTTGAACTACTGGCCTTGCGGTTAGCCCATAGCACCACAGAGGCTCCTTATACATAGATCATATTTAAATTTTTCTAGTTGTTTCAACAATACTTTGTACATATATATATTTTTCTTTTTGATCCATGATTCAGTCAGGGATCATGATTTTCTGTTTCTTTAGTTTCTTTTAATATTACAAAATTCCTTCACATTTTTTTTTTTTTTTAATTCCAGTGCTTTACAGCACTGACATTTAAAAAAGGTCTAGGCCAGTTGTTTTAAGAATGTTCCTTAATTAATTTTTTTCTTCATATTTTAAGTCAGGTTAAACGTTTTTGGCAAAAACATGACATAAGTATTATTTCCTTCACAATGTATCAGGAAGCACATCATGGCACTTAGTCTAATTGATGATGTTTAGTTTGGTCTCTTGATTAAGGTGTTGCATGCCATATTTGTCTAATGTAAAGTTATATTTTCCACTTTGTAAGTAATAATTTCTGGGGTTATACCCTTGGTGGCACTGTAGGATAAGCACAGAACTGCTAACGGCAAAGTTGTTAGTTCAAAACCTACCCGCCGATCTGCAGGAGAAGCTAAAGCTTTACTCCTGTAAAGATTTACAGCCTTGGACACCTATTATAGGGTTGCTATGAGCCAGTATTGACTCGATGGCAGTGGGTTTAGTTTGCTTTTTGGCTTGGAGTTATACTTGCGATTGTGTCAATATCCCGTTTCCCCAACAATCTTTTACCCAGTGAGTTTGGTATCCATTGATGATGCTTTCCTGAGGCAATTATTTTATTGGTTGGAGGTTAGGGGGTTTTTTGTTGTTGTTTTAAGTGCATCATTCAAATTTAGCTCAAAGCTTTATTTCTAAAATTAACCATACCACAGAATGATTTGATTTATTTTGCCTACCTCATTAAATCACTACACTGGTGAATATTTATTCTGAGTCTCAGAGAGCCATGGATTTGCTTGACAGTTTCCTATCCTGATTTACTTTTTAACTCTGAGAATATTTGCAATGTAATTTTCTCCTATACCCACCATACCATTGAATTCTTATTTCTCGAACTCTGATTCTGAAAAGAAACACACCAGGAATCCTACTTATGTTGGTTCCTACTCCTTGCTGGTTTATTAATAACATATTTACATATTTTATTTATGTATTTTGGGTTGTTTGTAAATACAACCCCCCCTCCCCCCAATTATGGTGTCCCACTTTTCCTCTTTGAACTTTTGTACATAGTCTGTATTTCTAAGAATTAAATGTATACACCAAGCAGTAGTGGTAACATAGCACCTTAAAAGACTGTGTACTTTTCTATTTGGACAAATTAGGAAGGTCACCTGTCTAATATAGCTATTTACTTAAGCTGCTCAGCTTCGGCTCTTATAACCAGCAGGTTGTTGTTGTTGTTGTTTGTTGTTGTTGTTAAGTACCATCAAATTGGTTCCTACCCATAGCAACCCTGTATAGGGTTTCCAAGGAGCAGCTGGTGAACTTGTACCATTGACCTTGTGGTTCAAACTGACTTTGCAGCGCATTAACCCACAGCACCACACCAGGACTCCTATAACCAGTAGAGGGAAAGGTTTTCATTACACAGTGATTCTTAGTGTATGTAACCTTCACTCTTCACAAACAATAAATGAGATGTTTTAAATAATTTTCTGCTTTTGATAGTATAGTAAGGTTTGACTTCTATGAAACCAAGAATTATTTTATTATTATTATAAAAAAATAAAACATTTTACTGTATTCTTGGCTACATAACCTCAAATATAACTTTCAGCAAACTAGTAGCTTGGCTTCTTTTCAGATCCAAATTCACTAACAAATTTAGGCTTGTTTAAATCCCTAGATATGTTTTCACAGTATACTTTACTGTTTCTAAACTTTGGCACTACAAATGCATTCTAGATATTGATTAAACAAGTTTGTTTTGTTTTGCTTTTTAGAAAATAAAAAGATCCTAAAAAGTCACCATGACAAATGGTAGCCAGTAAATCATTTAAAAATTGTTATTGTAGCTGGTCTTTCTCAGATATTGGAAAAATTATTTGGCTACATTGTTATACTATTGATTTAAGCACGTAGATTTCTTTATCATATTTTTTAGCCTTTTTTTTTTTTTTAAAGAAAATGCACAGTTTTACTATTCTTGTCTTCTCATTGAACATGCACTAAGTCTTATAACTTGTGTCTTTCTTTTCCCTGTTTTTCCTTCTTTCTTTACCTTACTATCCTCCAATTTTATCTCTAATACCAGACAAGGTTTACAGGCTAAACATGATAAAATTAGGATTATCCCAATTTTCTCTTATGCTGACTATGAAGAGCAAGAAGGTATATATGAGGAAGTAGAAGGGAAAATATCTCAGGAGCTTTTAGAAAATAGTAATATAAACTTGAAGGAAGCAAAGATAAAAGAAATCAGAAATCTTTCAAAAACTGATAAATATTACAGCCAACAACAACCAAAGTATAAGAATTGGAAAAAGAGACAATATCAGAACCAACAAACAGAATTTTCTACTGTCCCTAATTTTAATCTTAAGCTGGATATATGATTTCTCCAGTTATCCTCAGCGATATAATATGATTGACATAAGAAAGAAAAGGAAATCTTTATACAGTCATTTCAGTGGCAGTGAAAGCAGTCAATATGATGATAGATCTAGAAGTAAACTAGCTCAAAATGTACATAGTCAAATACTGAAAATGATAACCTTTGCCACAGTAAAAATAAGAAAAATAATTACCCAGTTTTGGTTCCCTACAAAAATGAATTTGTGGTTAAGAGTGGCTTGTGGACCATTAAATTGGACAGTTATGATCATCATCTTTCCAGTTGTTTTAAGAGCTGTGAGACATCATCTGGTTCAAACCAGCATGTCACTAATTTTACTCCATTAGATATTCTTGAAGATTCTACTAGTAGTGTTTCTGATGAATTTCTGATTTCCCCTATTTCTGATAAGCAGGCTGGTTTACTGTCACCAACATGGTTTCCATCTAACATCTACCATATTGTGGATTTTCCTGAAGAAGCTAATGTAGCAAATCCCATATTCCCATTACAAAGGGTGAGTTGTGATGCAAACCTAGTTGGAAATATGTCCAGATGCTCCATAGAAAAGGTGACCCCTCCACTATAGAGGAATCCAAAGAAGCTTATATTGATACAAGGGATGAGCTTCAATGTTTAGTAGAAACAGTGTTAGAATATTTAGCAGAGAAGGAAAATAAGATTAATAGATTTGATTCCCTTTCAAAAATTCAGAAAACACATAAATACAATAATATTGTCGATAGCACAGAACAGAAAATGCCTTTAACCATTGTCAAGGATGACATATCTTTTCCTGAAATGAATGAGATGAAATATTCTGTTGGTTCTTTATTCAGTTCACTCACAGAAAAAGTGGATTTGGGTCCAACAACAACCTCTGTGGAAAAGCTGGTTAATTTTGTTTCAGAGGACACAGTAACTCTTAATCAAATGGAGACAGTTAATTTGGGATCTAAACGCAGCAGGAATTCAGTATTGGAGAAGGCTCTTCCTATGCAGTCTCTATCATCCTCTCATATAATTTGGCAGTAAGGATATTGACAAACCTAGCAAAACCCCTGAAAGTGAGCACACAGACAATAAAACTAGGAGTTTAAGTTTTAAGGATACAACTATTGGAAAGGACTCAGCTCCACAGAATCAGAGTTCTGTTATAAAATCTGTTCTCAAAATGCTAAATCCATTGAAAATATTTTCAGAAAAGGAGGAAACCAAAAACAATGGCCAGAACAAACCACTGGGAAAGGAATGCTTTGTTGGATATGTTTCTGCGTCAAATAAAAGGGAAGACACCTTTGGCAATCACAGTAGTAACATTATTTCTTTAGATAGGAATGATGATGAAACTACAAACTGGTCCCAGATGTCTACAAGTGAGGATTTGCTGTCTTCTGAAGTAGCCTATGAACCTTCAAGTAAGGAAGATAATATTGAGTCTGTTGGAAGGAAAACCCTATACAGATCTGTCTCTGTTGTCAGATCAACCAAAAATATGTGTCAAAGATAATCCAGGACTTGATTGTGTATTTGACAGTATAACTACAAATAAAGAGGCTTCTTCTAAGCCTTTAGAGGAAGACAAAGCTACTGGTGGTGATGATTTCCTTGAACCACTCAGAAAATTCTTTAGCCAGTTTTTCATCACTTCCCTTGAGACACATTGTTCAAAGGAAACTTTGCTAGAATCCCTGAAAATTCACCAGTTGGAGGAATATGCATTGGAAAGGGACTCTAAGAAAGATGGGCATTTGTTTTCATTCAGTGGAAAACTACGTATTCCAGTTTTCAGAGTTCTTAGTCATTCTGAAAAGCAACAGGATTTAAGATAGAAAGGGAACATTTTTTCTTTGTTTAAATTTCCTTTCACTGACAACCATACATCTGCCAATGACCAGAGGTTTTAGGGCTCAGCAGTAATCACTGATGAAGAGATTCCAAAAAGATGCCAAACAAAATTCAATAAAATCTAGTTCAGTTTCAAATATTCTAAATAATCTAGAGAAATTTGGTAATACAAAGCAATTTAATAAGAGTGACCCAAAAAGTCCTGAAGATACCAAACTTAATTTCGTAGTGTTTCACTCAGTTCTAAATGCTAATAACAATTTTTGGAAATTTGGGTTTAAAGAATTAAATCCAAGTGACTATACAACAGTGAAGAATTGTCAATGAGATGTCTTAAGCCATCCCTGGGATTGTGCCCAGAGAACATATAATTTCAGATTCTTCAGCAGGAAATAAGAAGTAACACCTGTAACATCTTTAACAATATTAGATTCTAAATTAGAATTATACAAGTAACACCTGTAACATCTTTAACACTATTAGATTCTTCATTAGAGTTTTCTTCTACCCTTTCAAAATCCACTTAGGTTAATGTATTCAGTGAAAACAAAGTTGTAGGTAAAGCTTCCAATGAAAGAAGCCAAGGAAGCCTGCTTTCTGGCCTGCTTAGGTGTCCTTCTCCTGAAAATTTTTCTTGTCAACAAGAATTAAGTTTGAAAAGTGATGATTACAAATTTGCTCTCTGTAACATTTAACTTGATATCAAATAGCAGTATGGCTGATTGCAAACCAGTTAAAGCAGAGTCCATGACTTTAGGTGTCATAAACAATTTGAGTGGCAATAAACATTTACTGGTGGATGAGGTCCCTGTTACATCATGCATGACTTTTGAAAACCAGAGGAACTATGTTGAAAAACAAGGAACTCTGACTTCATAAAAAGCTGCTTGCCTTTACCTAAAGCAGCATGTGAAAACATACCATTATGTGATACTTTGGTTGATCATTACCATTACTCTCCTATAAAGAAAAACCAGCTAAGTGAAATGCACTGTTCATTTTCCGAGAATGGTGAACTTCACTGTTCTCTAAATATTCAGCAGGACCTCTTACAGAATTCTTTGGCTAAGAGGATAATACCACACTGTATTTTTCAGGCAAAGCTACATGAAAATTCAAATAAGTTTAGTTCACCTATACTAAATACTAAAATTCTTAATAAATCAAACCACTGTCAGGCTTTTGAAGAGATGAACAATTCTTTATGTTTTGATTGGGACTCTGACATGAAAAATTTCTCTAAAAATTCCAGAGAACTTCAGCCAGTTTATTATATGTTGAGTCAAAATACATTTCCATCAGCTGATGTTTTCTTGTGGCCTGACTCAGAAAATCCAATAATAAATTTCTGCCAAAAAAATAAAAATGCAAATATCTTGGATTGGAGAACAAATCTAAACAGTGTCATGTGGTGTGACTTACCATATGAATCATTCGACCAGATAACATTTAATGAAGATTACTTATTAAGAGGTGATATGTGGGCAGCTAACTCATTATCTAGAGATTCTGGTCATCTTCCAATTAATGAGACTAAGAATACAGTAGAAGAATTTGCCATTGACTTAAGTTGTTCTTCAAATTATGAGACGACTACATGGCCCATAGTTGGTCAAGAATCACTAAGAATTGGTGAACGTTTTATTTTTTCAAGTTTTGCTTATGAGTATCAGGACTGGTTGTCATGTCTTGAAAATGGAGTATGGTGGCCATCTGAGGATGGGGATTATGGATATTTTATGTACCACGATGGTCAATATATGTATTCACTCCTCACTGATTCAACTGGACAATATGTATATTTGTTTACACCTTATTGCTTTTATCAAGAATATTTGGGTTGTGATTTACAGACAAATAATTTATCAAGCATTGTGTTGGATGACAACATTTCTGCTTGTAGTTTTAAAGTTCTTGACAAAGAAGATGAATTTTTGTGGTTTGCTGAAGAGGAACCAGTTGATGACCCTCTTGATTTATCTTTACTTTTGTCAATAAGTAAAAGACCAGGGTATCTAAATTTAGAAACCTTTTCACAAGTACTTGAACAGTCAAGTTTTGACCAGAGGGATCAGCTATTGGATTTTTCAGGCTATCATCCTCAAAGGTTTAAAGGAGATTTTGGGTCTTTCAAAGAAAAGTCATGTGGTTCTGAAGGCCTTGAAATGTATATTGGATTTGAGAAACCCCAAACTGTTAGTTATTATTATGTTTTAAGTAGAAAGCAAATGATAGAGAAGGATAATAATCAACCTTTAGCTAAGGATTCATCAGTTTACCTTTCTAATTTCTGTTGCCTCCAGTGTTCTGAAGAAGTTGTCTTTTTGGTTCAGCCTGAAAAAATGACCAAAGGCTCACATCATGCAGAAGTGATGTCATCAGTGAACAAAGTGACTTCATCATTTTCTACTTTGGGTATCATGGTTGGAAAGACTTTGAATTTTGATAAAAATGAATTCTGAGGGTCTTCTGTGATGCAGAAAATGGATCAGCAGTTAAAACTAGCAGAGCTCATAGATGATGGTTTTCACTCATTAGTGTCAACTAAGCAATTAGAGGGTCACTTCCAGAATGAGGAGAGAGATAGTATTCAATGTTCAATGACCAGAATTTACTAAAAATGTAAAGCAGGGATTCCCTTTAAAGAAAAGCATTCATGTGAAAAAGCAAAGTTTGTTAAAATCTGTTTCCCAGAAAAGTCAAGCAAATCTGCAGGCTAAATCAAGTATAGAAGATGGTGAAATCATTACAATGGACCCTGTTATAATTTCTCTTGCATTACAGAATAGTAGGGATGAACACAAGAATAGTGAGCTTTCCCAGGACTAGTCCTCCAAAGAGCCTGAAAAACAAGTACTTAAAAGTGCGTTGAAACTCTTTGGCCGGGGTGAAGACTCTTTAGTAAGTACGGTAGCAAATGAAAACCAGGCATCTGGATTTCTGAACCTACTGAAAACCCAGGTGAATAAAGAGGGATTGCCAAACTTGGAAAAGAATAGTAATAAAAATGGAAAGATATCTTTTCAGGAAAAGAAAGAATCTTCTGGTGTTTCAGCATTTTTTGGCAGCTTTGGGGCTTTATTAGAAACCAATATATCCTCTATGCAGACAACTGAACATATGTCTGTTTCTTTGATGAATAACAGAGGAGGTTGGATCAAATCTTAATTCTGTACTCATAACTAGCCAGGATATTGGGAATTTTCCTACTGTACCTTTATCCTCTAAAGGGAAGGTAAAAGTTAGACAGCTCAACAAGCCGACTACTGTTGATGACAGTGGGCTAAAGGAACCACCATCAATGGAGAACTTAACTAATAATTTGACTGGTAAAGAGGTACCCTTCAGAGACCACTTAATCTAGCAGTCACCAAATTCATTTTTTTCAGCAAGTTGTCTCAATGAGTCTTCCAGAGATTCTTCAGTAGAAATTAATGGTGTTTCTGCAGTGAAAGAAGTTTTAAGAAGTAATAGAATATCTTTTGACATTCTGAGTAGAAGAAATTCAAATGAACAAGAAAATCATATTCTTGACAAAGGTGGGAGTTTTACAACTGCCAAAACATCTCCATCTGAACCAGAGTTGCCAACCAGAAAGCGTGTGTTTTCTTTCCTGATTGGATCTGAGACATCTGAGAACAGAACCCCTGCTTCCTTCCCAAGAGCCAGATCTCAAGCAGAAGGGTTATTCACAATTCCTTCCTTTTTTTCTACTACCAGCTCAAGAAGCAAGAAGGATGTTTCTCATAATAGTTCTATTTTTAGTTTCTTCAGCTTGTCCTTGAATGAAAGGCAGCAGACTTATGGGGGAAAAACAAAGTCTTTCAACTGTTCCTCCAGTGACTTCCAGCCATATAAGAAGCCAAGTGATTTTATAGATATTGGTGCAATGACTAGAGAAAATTTCAATGGCAGTAATGAGAGCATAGCCCAGGAGGTTGTTCTTGCCCAGCAAATAGCTCCTAGTGTTTCCAGTAGCAACACCATTGAGATGTAGTCCCTCACAGATGAACTCAGCATAAAGAAGAATTATCAGAAAAAACAGAGTTCTGGTAATGGCCTAGGGACATCTTTAGCAGATTTTAAGAGGACTCAGTTGCAAAAAGACAGTGGTCCTCCTTTACTATTATTTCAGGCACTGACTGAAACACTCCTCAGTGGCCCTGAGACCTTTGGAGTATCTCCCCAAGAAGAAGAGGCTCACAACCAGGACACCTTTCCTAATAACTCATCTATTAAGTCTTGGTCACATGATAGTGATTTAATTGAAAAACTGAACAATTTAGACACTTGTATTAAGCATCACCAAAATGAAAAATTTACTAGTAGCCCATTGAACTTGCCTTTAGAAAAGACCCCTGATGAGGTATTACCATAGGTTCTAGAGCCAGCCTCTTCCTCTACTGAGCCAGGGTGTACCGGGCACCTCCAGAGTCAAGATGCCAATAAAAAAGAAGATAAATCAGTGTTAGGTTCTTCAGCAGAAATACTTTCAAGGTTTGTGAATAAAGTGAAATCTTTGTCCGGGTCCTTAATCAAATCACCTAAAACTTTTATCTGGACTTTTCTCTTCTAAACTGCCATAGAAAAAGTCTTTTTCTCCTCTTTCTTCTGGTACATCATCTCAACCTCTCATGGGTGAGTTATTTGGAATTTTCAAAAGTTTCAAACCAGAGATAAACAAGAATGGTGTATTCCACCTATATCTTGGCTTCAAGATGGTTGTTCCAGCGATGCTCTAGTATCAGTTCCTCCAGAAAGTTTGTGGAGAGAAGCTACCTCTGCAATGCTCAGTTCAGAATCTACTTTCAGTGACTCTAGAGTGACTATAGTTAGAGCAAAATCAGACTTGGATACCTTGACAGATGATCCTAAACTAACAACTCGAAAGGAAAGCAATAATATTCTTGAAACTCTCCCTGAAAACATTCCAGAATCCCAAGATTCTGGAACAATTGGTGCTGTATCATCTGTCTCTGGGGATGATACTGTG
This sequence comes from Chrysochloris asiatica, assembly GCF_000296735.1. Taxonomy (NCBI): domain Eukaryota; kingdom Metazoa; phylum Chordata; class Mammalia; order Afrosoricida; family Chrysochloridae; genus Chrysochloris; species Chrysochloris asiatica. The sequence continues at coordinate 12,156,786 of NW_006408571.1, forward strand.
CAAAGAGTATTGTCTCTGAGTGATGAAGGAGACATGGGGCAATTGCAGGGTACAGACACAGAAGCATCATTGGAATCAGAGCTAATACAGTTGCACCCAGAGCCTATTTGTATTGCCAAAGAGCATCCACCCCCAATTCAGGCTTTTATTCATTTTGAGCCAGAGCCAGTTATACAATCTGTCTCCACAAATCAAGACATCTTGGATCTGTATGCAGCCAATTTATCAGAAACCAATACAACACTGTTTGAGACAGTTGTCAGCCACAGCACCATACTGGAAACTCAAGGGTGAGTTTCTCACCCTTTAATGGAGGACCATGTATTTTGTGCCAGAAAAAGTTCTGGGATACTTAATGTCCAGAAAGATTCATCTATAATCCCCCAGGAAAGAGTACAGTCAAGACCTCTATTTGAAATCCCAAATGTGAACAGTTGGCCAAAGCTCCGTTTTCCATTCTCTGCTACTGACCATGGGAAACCACTGAGCTCTTTCTTTTCTTCACCTTCCCCTTCTGGCAGTAGAACAGCAGAGACTGGCTTAATGTCCAGTTTTAAGAAGTTGTCAACTCTATTTCAGGAAAGTAGTGAGAGAAATGGGAGTGTACTGGCAAATGATCTCAAACTAGGATTTGGAAAGTTAGATCTTTCGTTTTTGTGGCCAAAAGAGAACAAAGGGTGCCCTGAACAACTGCCTACAGCAATCTCCCCTCTAGTTTTGGTTATCAGCAATGGTCAAGCCCTTAACTCCAGTGAGGCTAATAAGACTTTGGAGCCTTCTCATATATATACAGGGCCAGTGTTGAGACAGCTAATGCTTACATTGAGCCCTTGGGAACCTCTGAGCACCTGAAGACCAGACCAAGTGTGTGTGCCCATGGACTTTCAGGGCCTGAAGAAATGGAAAATCAGCAGGAAGCCCCAGCATCTAGAGAACACTTGGGTACCACAGCCAGCAAACTCTCTGGCCCCACATATTCTTCAGAGAAACATGAGGAACAGTGTTGCTCTGTCTCTGAGCTACTTTACCAACCAGAAAAACAAGATGAGGAGGCAGTGCTTGGTAGCACTGATTCTGTTTCAGATGTTTACCAGCCATTTACTCTGAATGACTTCAAGGAGCCAAAGATCATCAAAAGGCCTGTTCTCAACTGAGGCATCATAAATAGTTAAGGAATTTACCATATATGATACAACTGAGTTTGTGGTAGACTAATCATAGCCTGCACTTTACCCTGCCTGTGTCTTTCCTAGCATCAGAGCTTCATGTTAATTAGGGGTTAGTAAGAAATGGTGTGTCTCCTTTTCTCTAGTGTCAAGGGTAATTTATTTATTGGAACAAGGAGCTTCCTGCTTAAAGGCAGAACTGGACTGTAAGATTTACTCACCCTGGTTTGCTCTACCTTGTATAATACACAAGATGTAGAAGGGAGAGTAGAAAGGCCGTGAGTAACTGAGTGGTATATATTAACTGTAACCACATGATAGATGCTTCCTTGGGCCTTAGTAATAGATGGGGACAGACCTTCTACCTGACTTTTCCAAGTCTTCTAAAGTACTTCCACCAGTGGCAATAAGAGTTTTAAGTAAAGTACAAAAGATGGTTTGGGATAATCTATATTGCATATCTACATGGATTTGCGTAGCTTCTTCCAGTGTATCACTCTCTGCCTGTATCACCTTTGAGATTAGAATTTGATTAGTGCTTTAGGTAAAGCCTTACATAAGGAGCTTAGAGTTGTCCTTTGCTGTATTCCTTCAGTATGGAACACTGTTCAGGGACCATCTGCAAAGGGTACTATTATGTCCTCAAAGAAGTGTACTTTAAGAATGCTACACTTTGACCTCAGGTCCAAACCTGTCCAAAGGGGTCAATGATTTTAGAGATCTTGTGCATGAGTGTATGTATGTGTGAGAGAGAATATAAATTAATGTGTGTATGTATGTTGGTAACCATGACCTGGTACCTATTCTGCTACCATGGCATAGAGGATCAGATATTGGCCTGAAAATGCCAGATAAATAGGATGAAGCATGAGGGACATCTCACTGGAAAACAGCAATGAAATTTTCTTGATTTGGAAAAGGATAAACATAAGCCCTTGAGGATAAGGCAAGGAAATTCCTTATCCGTATGCATGAAGGCTTTCCAGCAGAATACCAGGAATGAAATGAGGGCCCCTGACTTGGGATTGAAATATCCAAATAGACTTGAGTATGTCTTTGCAGATCATTGCCAAGTCCCACTGTCTTAATAGGACTAAATCTTTCAGATAGGGCTGAGGAGTATACAACTCAAGGGAGTAACTTCTGGTGACTCTTTTTCTGTCTACTAGTCTCCCCTTCTTACCACCGTTCACTGCCCTTTGCTCTGCTACTACATTATCTCTGTGGAGCCCTGATGCCATAGTGGGTTACTCATTGTGCTGCTAACCACAAGGTTAGTAGTTCAAATCCACCAGCGACTCCATGGGAGAAAGATGAGGCTCTCTGTTCCCACAAAGATTTACAGCCTCGGAAAACCTATACAGGGTCGCTGTGAGTTGGGACTGATTTGACAGCATACAACCACCACCACCATCACTGCTGTCTTTCATAGTAGAGAAAAGGATTTCCTTTGTGAGCATGAAAATTCAAGTAGTTGAGATAGGTTTGGGTTGGCTTTCTTCAGTTACAGTGCAGAAGTACTAATACATAACTCATATCCCGAAGTTGAATTTGTCCTCTTTATCTTGAACTGAATGATGCCCTGAGAACAACTCAATTATAGATGTGCAAGTCCATCTTTGAAACACTCCTGGTGCTACCAGGCTATCACTCTAGTATTCACATAGGTGAGACCACCACCCTCTGGAATTTCTTGATCCTGGTCTCCATCTCCCAATGACTTCCATTATCTCATGCTGCAGATGACTGAGAGATAATGAAAAGACCATGTCTACTCTCTGGGGAGAATGGGAGTAGTGTTTATTCACTCCCTTTTACTATGTGGAAATTAGAAAATTTTAATCATAGCTACTGCACAAGTTCCTCTAGAAAACCTGAAGTAGACAGGTGGTTTTAATACTTATTGATCCTGCTCACATGAAGATAAAATATTCTTCAAAGTGAAGTGAGACTGAGATTAAATGCTATTGGAAAACCCAGCATGTTGTGTTTTTTCCTGTTGTGGTTCTGCTGACTAGAGACTAGTTATGCTAGATTGTGACATTTGCTCCTCTTCCCAAGCACCTACTATTTGTGAGCCTTGATCCTTGCCACGGATATATTTTTTTAACTTTATTCATACCTTTGCCTTAATACCAGGTTTGCATTTACTTATTTATCTGTCTTCTTTCATTCTCACAGCCCCACCAGTAGTAGTAGGTATGGCTCTTCCTGTAATGTGAGTCAAGGAAGCTCTCAGCTGAGTGAACTAGACCAGTATCATGAACAAGATGATGACCATCGGGAGAGGGACTCAATTCATTCCTGCCACAGCTCTGGAAGCTTCTCTAGAGATGGCCAAGCAGGTTTTGGAGAACAAGAGAAAGTCTTGCAGGTGACAGATGAAACAGAGAAGGGGAAAGCATGTGAACCCAAGGAGATTAAACAGGATGGTACAGCCCATTCTCTCCCACATCTGGTGCTACACAAAGAAGACATCTTAGGTCCCCAGGAGAGGTAAGTGATGGCTGCCTTGAGAAGCTCCCCAGACTTCCCTTTGGAAAGTATCTGCCCTGTGATGTTGCTGAGTATTAGTACTTTTCAGTGGTTTCCTTACAGCTGAGTGGAATAAGACACTCAGCTCTGCACTGCTTGCAGTTGGTACCCATAAGGAAAAATTACAACTTGCGGTTCGAAACTATCAGCCGCTCCGCGGGAGAAAGATGAGGCTTTCTACTCCCGTAAAGATTTACACCCTCGGAAACCCTGTACAGGGTCGCTATGGGTCGGAACTGACTCGACGGCACTTAACAACAACAACATAATAAAGCTTATTACAGAGTTTCAGTGTTATTATTATTGAGCTAAATTGATCAGTTGAATATCCGACAAGTTGGGATGCAGTAGGGTTTCTCAACTTTGGCCCTATTGACATTTGGGCCAGATAATTTTTTTTTTGTGGGGAGCAAAATATCACTGTAGGATTTTATTAGTATCGTTGACTTCTATCCACCAGATGTTAGCACCTCCTTTGTTGGTAACAATCAAATATGTCTTCAGACATTGTCAAATGTCTCCTGAGGGACAGAGTTGCCTCTAATTGGAGTACAGATTGGGATGACAGATTCTCAAATTTCAAGGCCTATGAATAAAGCCTCTCACTAAAAGACTAGAGCAGTTAATGCTGTTGCTTGCTTGCTATATTATGATTGGTGCTTCTACTCACCCCTAGATTAATTGCTGGACCACATACCTTTCTGGTGGTGTATATTTTTTTTCTCTTTTCTTTTCCTGATTTTTGGTCATTTCTCATGACTCATCTAATAGACAATATATTAGGAGTCTGAGCTCTAGGCCAGCCTTCCCACTGGGTTAGTGACCCACTGGAAGAGTGGCTCTTCACAGACCTTAGACTTGGTGGATACTCTTGTCAGTGGCAGAGGTTTTGGTAGAGCAGCAGAAATGCCCAATTAGAGTACTCTTTCTTCTCTTCTGGTTAGGTCTCTTCGGTTCTAGCTGTGTGAATAAGTACTGGTTCTACCTTAGCCAGAAGTGCCCACAAATGTTTTAGAATAACTGATGAAGTTAGATGCTATCAGATGCTAGCATTTATTTTACATGGTGTGGTGCTGTAGGATCAGTGCTGGACTGTGAACCACAAGGTCACCAGTTCAAATCTACCAGCTGTTCCTCGGAAACCTTCTATAAGGTTATGAGTTAGAATATACTCAGTGGCACTTAACAACAACAACTACAAATGGTAGACACTTATCTGCTGCCTTGGCTGTAGGCCTCCATGGGAGAAAGAATTAGCTACTGTTCTACAGTTAAGAACCTGGATGATGACTTATTTTGTCTCAAAGGTATTTTTTTCACTGAGGTTGTTGTTGAGACAGCTTAAGGTACAAATTCAGGGTAGGAAAAAGACAATATTTATTTTCTAGTACTTTTCATGTAGTCTAGGAATTGGTAAGTCTTGGTGAAACAGGGAAAGTTTGTAAGAGCAAATTCTGCCATAGGATGCTGTGCAGAACTCTCAAAGGAGGCTGGTAGTTTTGAGAGGTAGAGTAAGAGGGTTGAAAGGCTCACTTCATACCTCTTCATAGTTCCAGCAATTAGACATTGACCGAGAGCCCTTTCACTTGCTTATGTTGTCCTGGTCCCTGACTGTCCCAGTGAACTACCTCATTGGACAAATGAAGTCTGGCAGGCAGGGGAGGAAGAGAGGGAACAGATGAAAAGCTAAAGTGAGTTGTCATTTTAGAGTAGAATGTTCTCATTTTGAGAATTTACATTTAGCTCTTGGCATCAGTGCAAACCATTTTATTTTAGATATTTGGCCATCCTACCTTGAGCACTATCACCTTGTAGCCTTAGCTAGGTTCAGTGTCAGATTATCCAATAAGCAAGTTAAATGTGACTTAACTGTTCTTAATATTCTGTAGTGAACAATTTCACTTTATATATATATATATATATATACATACATACATACACAACATCAAGGATTCTGCTTCTAGATATGGTTGGCATATGCCTGTCTCCTAACCCATACCACCTTCCTATAGAATCAAAGCCTATTTTCAAATGTATAATTGAGGGGCCAAGTATCCAGTAAGCAATGTAAGCATGGGCTTACTTATTAATCTGTAATGGATAATTTGAAATAGTTGACTATGTGAAAAACTCAAGTGAAATTGTTCACTACAGATTAGTAAGTAAGCACAATTAATCTCATGCTTATCTTGCTTATTGGGTAATCTGCCCCTTGCTATTTTGTTTTTTAATGTTGTGAATCATGTAATAGGATGAAGTTTTACATTCATCCTATCGTAACCTTGCTATTGTTAAGGAACTTTTTTTCTTTATTACAAGTTTTCCTGAGGAGAATGCATCTTCACCATTTACCCAAGCTAGAGCACATTGGATCCGAGCAGTTACCAAGGTTCGACTCCAGCTACAAGAGGTAGGATAACCACAACATATAACCACAATGTTGTTGTTCTAACACTAATTGGGACAATTTTTCCTTTGAAATTGGGAGACATATGGTGTCAGAGAAGCAGGCAGTGATCAGTAATCTTGTTATTAGAACTTCTGGGAGTGATTTCAGCCCAGAACCTGAGAGATGGCAGACTGTTGGCTTTCGTTTATTCTTTGCTGATTATTGAAATTAAATAGACTAGTGGGTTAAGAACCTGAAGGGCAAGTGCGATGCTTATTTTCAGTACTGTTTTTACCTTGAGTTGCTATATAGAGGACTATTTTAAGACTTCTTAAGGTTAGTTGTTGTCTGACTTGTCTAGCCAGTTCAGGTACTATTGACTGACCTATTATTAGAGGCCAGAAACTGTTCAGAAGTTTCTCTGGACTTCCCTAATTTAATTCCCAAAGTATCAGCATATTGAGATCTGAAACACTGAGAAAATTTTAAAGCACAGATTAAGTATGTTTCGTTCTCATTATTATAAATATGAAGTGTCCTTATCTGTATGTCAGTAGGAATAGGCAGTCTTCAGGCAGGTAGTCATCATTTTAGTTGATAACAAGTGGTTCTCAGTAATACAATACCTGGCAGATATTAAAAACTGCAGGCATGCTCACATGTACAAACACACACTTTAAAAATAATTTATTTTGAAATGATTTCAAATTTAGGGAGAAGTTGTAAAACAGTAGCACCAAGAATTCCCATATACCACTCAACTGGAAGCTTCAGCTATTTCACTGCATTCACTTCATCATCCTCTCCTCAGTAAGATCAGTCTTTTCCTGAACCATATGAGAGAAGGTTGCAGACATAATGCATCCCTACATAATAGATGTAATCTATCATCTCTACATGCTTCTGTTGTATTTTCCCCAAATTAAAGGCTATTTTCCTATATAACCACAATTGCTGTTGTTGAGTGCCATCAAGTTGGTTCCAACTCATAGCAATCCTGTATAGGGTTTTTGAGAATCAGCTAGTGGGTTTGAACTGTCAGCCTTGCAGTTAGCAGTCCTGTGCTTAACCTACAGTGCCACATCAGGACACATATAACCACAATGTTGTTGTTTTTAAGTGCCATTGAGTTGCTTTCAACTCATAGCGACCCTGTGTAGAGTTTCCAAGGAGTGGCTGGCAGAACCACTGATCTGTGGTTAACAATCCAGTGCTTATCCTACAGCACCAGGACTCCTATAACCATAACATAACCATCCAAATTAGGAAACCAACAATGATGCAGCATTGTCATCCAGACCCCATGTAAATTTTGCCAACTCTTCCAACAACGTCTGTTTTTCCTTTCCTGTCCAGGATCTAGTCCAGGATGACACATTGCTTCTAGTTGTTAGGTCTCTTTAGTCTCTTCCAATCTGAAACAGATCCTCAGTCTTTTCCTGTCTTTCCTGTCTTTGACAGTTTTGAAGAGTTCAAGTTTTTCATTTTGTAACATGCTCTTTAATCTGGGTCATAAAATGTTTTCTCATTTCTAGTCTCAGGCCATCCATGCTTTCCTGATAGGAATTACACAGAAACAATGCTGTGCTCTTTTCAGTGCACTGCCGCCGAAAGTACATTCTGTCAACCCGTTCTACCCCTTATTATGTGGTCCCATCACTTATAACCTTAATCAGCTGTTCAAGTTTGTATCAGTCAGGTTTTTCTCCTTGTCATCAAGAACTGTTTTCTTTTTCTTGGAATTTTTTATTGTGAATTGAGTCAAGGTTTACAGAGTGGATCATCAGTTTCACATTAAACAAATCATATGCTTTGTTTCATCTCAGTGATTGCAGTCCCACTTCTTCCCTCTGGTTCTTATTGCCATTCCATACTCCTACTCAACCCGTCTCAACTTTGTTCATAGGTAAATGTTGCCCTATTTATCTTGAATGGTTGACCATTCCATGGTAAGCATACCTTACTAGTGTTGTTGCCCCCCTATATATACTTACATACCACCTTGCTGAAAATTGAGTTAAGACGGTGAGTTCTGTTCTAAACCTGAAAGGTGATCAAAGGCCATAGTCTTGTATTCCTCTAATTACTTTCTGACCAGTAAGCCTGGCCTTTTAAATACAATGTTGAGTTTTGTTCTACATTTCCCCCTACTTTATCTGGGACCTTCTAATGTGATCCCTTTCAGAGCAGTTGGTAGTGCTAGCTGGGTAACATCTAGTTTTTCTGGTCTCAGAGTTGTGGAGACTGATGTTCAGGTGTTCCATTAGTCCATTGGACTAATTGATTCCAAACATCTCAGTTTTCATTAATCTTCTTCCTTCCGCACATGGCGATACCAATAGTTGCACCTTAGATGGCTGCTTATGAGTTTTTACGGTCCCAGTCACTATCACCAAAGTAGGGTATTGAACATTATTGTGGACTATGTAATGCCACTTGACCATGATGTCTTCTATGACTATTGTCCTGAGCCCCCAGGTCCAGCAACTTGTTGCCTCAAGGCGTTTGGTAATGTTTAAGAAGTTTTCATCCTTTTGTCCTCTGTATGCTTCACCACATTCATAGATGTGTTTGCAGCAAAGGTAAATGCCTATGTACAAATATCCTTGAGAAGTATTTTTGTGGTGAGATATTCTGAGACTATGTCAATATTTTGTTCCTCATCAAATCTCAGCCCACTAGCTAAGCTTCCATTGATGGCTCCTGCTTGAATCTACCACCACTATAATAGTTGCCAAATGGTAACTTTTATTTCTATTATCATTTCTAAATTAATTAGTTGGAATTCTGCTATAAAGAAGAGATTTCCTTTCCCTTCATTAATTAATTTATATTAATATGGACTCAGGAATATCTTGTTTATTACATGAGTAGTAGTTCATTATTATCATTACTTATTTTGATGCTCAATTTGTTCAAGCTTCATATAAGCACTCTTTTTTTAGAAAAACATTTTTATTATAAATTGAATGAAGCTTTAAAGAGATCATCAGTTTTACATTTAAAAAATCATATATTTTGTTCAATCTTAATGACTGCGTTCCTTTACATGCAATAACAGATACCCCTTCCTTCCTGTGATTCCTGTTTACATTCTACTCTCCTTCTCATCTTTGTTCTTAGGTAAATGTTGCCCTTTTGATTTTGAGTGACTGACCATTCCATGGTGGGCATAACCTTACTATTGTTATTGTTCCTCGTACATACCTATCATTCCCCCACTATATACCTACTCTTGTGCCATACTTATTCAGTCTGTATGCTGAGCAAAGAATCTGGGAATCTGGGTTATATGAAGAAGAACATGGTATCAGGATTAGAGGAAGACTCATGAACAACCTGCACTATGTAGATGATACAACCTTGCTTCTGAAAGTGAAGAGGACTTAAAATACCGATGAAGATCAAATACCTCAGTCTTCCATATGGGTTGCACCTCAGTGTGAAGAAAACAGAAATCTCCTCACCACTGGACCAATGAATGACATCAAAATAAATGGAGAAAATATTAAAGATGTCAGAGACTACAGTTTGCTCAGATCAACCAGCAACACTCATGGAAGCAGCAGTCAAGAAATCAAACAACATATTGCATTAGGCAAATCTGTTGCATAACACCTCTTTTAAGTGTTCAAGAACAAAGATGTCAGTTTGAGGACTAAGGTGAGCCTGACCCAAGTCATGGTATGATCTTCAGTAGCTTCATGTGCATGTGGAAGTTGAACATTGTATAAGGAAGACTGTAGAAGAACTGATACATTTGAGTTATGGTGTTGGAAGAGAATATTAAAAGTACCATGGACTGCCAAAAGAACAAACAAATCTGTGTTAGAAGAAGTACAGCTAGAATACTCCTTACATGTCAGGAAGGTGAGACTTCATTTCTCATACTTTGACTATATTATCAGGAAGGATCGTTCCCTGGAGAAGAACATCATGCTTGGTAAAGTAGACGGTCAGTGAAAAAGAGGAAGACCTCTAATGAGATGGATTGGCACAGTGGCAGCAGCAGCAATGATCTCCAAGGTAGCAATGATTGTGAAGTTGGCAGTGGACTGGGCAATGTTTCATTCTATTGTGCATAAAATCACTATAAGTCAGTACCGACTCAATAGCACCTAACATCAACAACAATATGCCTATCTACTGCTTGGCTAAATATTGGGCTGTGAGGATGAATTCCATTGTAGACCTAAAGGGTGATCGAGGGCCATAGTCTCAGGTTCCTCCAGTCTCTTTCTGACCAGTATGCCATCATTTTTTTCTTTCTTTCTGTTTTTTTTAGTTAAAATTTTGAGTTTTGTTCTACATTTTCTCCCACTCTTTCCGGGACCTTCTAATGTGATTCATTTCAGAGCAGTTGGTAGTTCTTCTAGTCTCAGGTCATGGAGATTGATGTTATGTGTTCCATTCGTCCACTGGACTAGTTGATTTCAAGCATCTTTAATAATTTTTATGACTCTTTTGCTTCTGCACATGGAGAGACCAGTAGTTACACCTTAGATGACTGCCCATGAGCTTTTAAGATCCTAGTAGCAATTTACCAAAGTAGAATGTAGAACACTGTCTTTGTGGACTGTGCATAGGGAGAAGGTAATGCTTTAATAATGTGTGAAAAGGTTGCTACATTTCAGAGGGAATTTGCTTTGGAGAAAGTATTTTGAACACAGATATTTGGAAATGTTTTAATTTGTGTTCCAGCATGTGTTTAAGTGAGTGTTCCTTTGTTAAAACAATAAATATGGTACTGCAGGTTAATATGCTGGATTGCAAGGTTGATTTGAACCACAAGGTGAGCAGTTCAAGCTCACCAGCTACTCCTTGGAAACCTGAACAGGGTTGTTATGAGTTGGAAACTACTTGAGGGCACTTAACAACAACATAATTGCATGCTTTTAAAATCTTGAAAAGTGACTATTAATAACATTGAAAAAATTTCAGGTGAAAATTTTGAATGAGGTTTGACTGCTTTTTTAAAAATGTAAAAATATTCTAATTTGCAAAAACTTTTAACTCACATCAGGGAAAATGAAAATTTACTAGCCAAATTTCAACAAAATGAGTAATTGGCATTTAAAGATCAATTGTGTTTCTTTCATTTGATCAATATATCAGTATCTTTTTTAGCTATGAAAACCAAGTCTTGAAATAAATTGAATGTAGAACCTGACCTTCAAATCATTTTATAACAAATACTAAGTCAAAATGTTAAAAAAAAAAAAAAAGTATGTTGTATCATATTGTCATTAGAATGCATTATTACTACTGCTAATATTCTTGGTGGCAGCAAGTAATTACTTTTGTACCATTAATAAAATGTTTTTTGAAAATGTGCATATTTGTTTTTTCACTTATGAATTTCACATTTTAATTTTAATGATGTAATTTAAATATTAATATTATTATATATGTATATAGTTAAGAATGAATAAATATACATATATTGAGTGTATGCTAAACACATTTTTATGGGTAGAGCTGCCAAGCATTCGGTATTAATCTAGCCTGGCATAGATAAACATTTAAAGTGAACATTTATGGAGTCAGTGTCATTATACGTATTAATTTTTCATTTCTAGTTTGCTTAGAAGTAACGTTTTTATACTTATAAAATAAAGCTGCTTTCAGGTGAAAGAAAAGTGTGAATAAAAATATACATTGGAGCAGATATCGTTTAAGTTATGACTTTGTTTTAGGAATTAATGTTATTGTTTGTTAAATGCCATGGAGTCAATTCCTACTCATGGTGACTCTGTATAGGGTTTCTGAGGAGCAGCTGGTAGGTTTGAACTTCCGACCTTGTGGTTTGCAGTTCAGTGCTGATCCTACAGTGCCACAACAGAAGTCCAAGATTAATATAGTCTTTAAAATGAGCAACTGAAAACAGTTGCCAAAGCTTGGAATCATTCAAGGAAAGATATGGTTTATCTAACTAACCAAGAACCATTGCCACTTAAGGGAACAATGGTAAAGATATTTTTACCATAGGTTATGTACACTGGAGTTTGAATTGTTGTTAAGTGCTGTTGAGTAGTTTTGGACTCGTTGTGACCCTGTATGGGGTTTCTAAGGAGCAGCTGGTGGGTTTGAACTGCCAGCCTGTGGTTCAAACTGACATTGCAGTTGTGTGCTTATCCTACAGAGCCATACCAGGACATTTGAATAGAAGTGGCCAAGATGAAAAAGATAATCCAGAGTTTAAAGAAGGAACTGGTAACAGTTTAAAATACAGGTTGTTGTTGTTGTTTGTAAGTACCGTGGAGTCGGTTCCAACACATAGTGACCATGTATAGGGTTTCCAAGGAGTGGCTGACCTTGTAGTTCAAACTGACTTTGCAGTCCAGCATATTAGCCCACAGTGCTATATACCAGGACTCCAGAATGGATGTTGAAATACATAATTTATACTTAAAATGAGATTTGGTAACAGATTGGTTGAGATTGTAATTCAGAGAGAAGTTAAGTACAGCTGTATGGAATTTTTTTTTTTTTTTTCTCTGAATAATCTACCTAGTAATAACTCCCTTTACCCGTGCCCAGGATAATATTTCAGTTAGTTTATTATTCCACATTATTTTAAATTCTAATGCATTTTCTTAATCTCTCCTCCCCTGTTTATGCAAAAGGTGGTATATATTATACACACTGAGAACATCTTGCTTTTTTCATATCAGCCTTCATAGAGCTTTTTCTTTTCTTTTTCTTAAAGCTGTGTAATACTCCATTGTATGAATGTACCTTGAATATTTAATCCTTTGCTGATGACCATTTGGTAGTCTCCATTCATTTGCTATTATAACTCATGTTATTACAACGACTAGCCTTTTATGTATGTCATTTTGCACTTATGCAAGGGTATCTGAACCTGAATTCCAGAAGGGGTTATGAATTTGTAATGATAAAGATCGCCAAATTCTCCTCCATCTGTCAGTGGCTTAAAACAACAAAGGTTTGTTTCTGGTCCATACTACATGTCAAGGGTTCTGCTTCAAGTTGTCTTCCTCTGGAATCTAGGCTGATGAAGCAGCCAACATCTGGAACATTGCGAGTCACTATGGTAGAGGAAAAGAAAAGATAAGAAATGAAAGAAAATATAGCAAATCACATACTAGCTCTTAAAACATCTGCCTAGATGTGACATATATCGCTATTGCTCACATTTCCTTGGCTAAAGCAAATCAGAGAACTATAGCCATTTTTGTGTGTGTGTGTGTGAACTGAGTGATAGTTTACATGTGATGGGAGAACATTGGCTTTACACCATTGTTTCATTGCAATGAGTACAATCTCCTTTGTGCATCATCATTCAACAGTATTTGCTTACATTCCTTGTTTGTTTGTTTGGGGGGGGGGAGGTAGGAATATAAAACACTCAGGAATACATAACAATTTAAACAACCAAATGGCACATTCTGCAAGCCTACTGCCTGTACTCAGTCCCTCTCTTTCCATGAGTCTAGAGTCCTCAGCAATGCCTCCATCTTCACTGGATAGAGTTCTGCATTCTGCTTGTGCTCTTCTCCCTTAAGGATCCTAGGGTCCTCTATTTCTGGACTGTAAGATTAACTACTCCTGTTTTTGTTAAAAAATTCTGCCTTTACAGTTGTGACAGTTGCAATTAGTCATATAACAATAACTCACTATTGAATCATAAGAATCTTATCCCCATCATTTCACCAGACCTCTCTAGACAAGATGAAAACTATTCAGTGAGGACTCTTATCTTCTCATGCACACTCTTAAACGAAACTACCTCTTGTAAACTTGTAAGCCAGTCACTTCATGCCTTTATTGCCCCTCATTTTAGGCAGCCAATAACTAAGTTGCCCATCCCTATCTATCCTGTATACAGAGGGGATAGGATCGATACTTGATGTGAAGACTCCTTTCCTCTCAGTTTATATTTTGAGCTACTACATCCATAAATATAGGTCAAATTAATCAAATTGTAGCAATTTACACTTGTTTTCTTTATCAAAAAATTTTTTTTATCTTCCTCTGTTCCTTCCGTCTCTGTTGGTATTTAGAGTTACTACCTCCATGAGTATAGGTCAGGTTCATCAAATTGTAGCAATTTACCCATGTTTCCTTTATCAAAAAATTTTAAATTTATTTTTTTGTAATCTTCCTTTCCTCAAGTTCTAATTATCAAGCCATCGAGGCTAGGACAAATGGATACTACCTGCAAGTTTGGGAGTTCTTGTACATCTCCCCTCACTTCATATCAGCTGGATGTTTCACTCTCAGCTCTAGCCCTCCATGGCTATGTCTTTGTTCATGGGATCAGGAGTCCCCAGGTCTCACCACATTTCGGACCAACCAGCCCTTCTCCTTTTCTATCTCATGTCCAGGTCAAAGGGAGTCTATAGAACATGGTTGAACTCAGCCCGTTTCTTCATTGCTACCTTTCCCCCTCTTCCACTCACCAGTAGACCAATGTGGTCACCAGCAAACTTACATGTTTGCTTATGTGTTCTCTTTGAGTTTCAGTCTTTGAGAGGGTTTTGTCCTGAAGGGACTTGATTGTTTGCCGTGATGGCTTCCCAGCGAACAATTTGCTTGTTTTTGTAGTAGCCAATCATACTGCCATTTTTGTTTTAGGTTTTTCCTGCTGATCTTTCTTTGAAGATGTTATCTTCTGTTTCTCTAGATGTTCCAGGCTTGTCCTTTCTAGTGGGAATGTCCCACCTCAGAAGGTTCTGGATGGGGTTCAGGATTCCACCTAAGGTCCTATAGACTATAAAGGCTCTGCAAGAGCCCTATTTCATTGGGCAAAGGCTATGTCTCATTTTAAGTGTGCAATATAATATACCTGGAAAGTGATAGGAATAATTATGAACAATTTTAATGACTACCCTCAAAGGATATATGCCTTCAATAGACATTTATTATTATTGTGGACTGTGTTTCTGAGATACTGAAATTTTTTTAACATGATGCAGTGACCATTAAAAATATACCCTCATATAGATCTTCTATAATAATTCCTCCTGTTTCTTTACTATTATAAATAATACTATGATAGCCATTATATTGTTGTTAAGTTACCATTGAGTCAGTTCCGACTCATAGTGACCTTGTAGAGGGTTTATGAAGAGTGGGTATTGTGTTTGAACTGCTGACCTTACAGTTCAAACTGACCTTACGGTCCAGTGAGCCAAACCAGGACACAAAGACATTTCAAATATATATGTATATATATATACATATACACATATACACATACATACATATACATATATTGTCATTGTTGTTAGGTGCCATCGAGTTGGTATCTACCCATAGTGACCTGATGAACAGGAGAACGAAACACAGCCCGATTCTGGACCAAACACACTACTGTTGCCATGCTTGAGTCCATCGATGCTGCCACTTGGCCAATCCATCTCATTGAGGGTCTTCCTCTTTTGCTCTGACCCTCCACCTTCCCAAACATGATATCCTTCTCCAGTGACTGGTCCCTCCTTACAATATGTTCGAAGTATGAGAAACAAAGTTTGGCCATCCTGGCCTCCAAGAAGCACTCTGGCTGCATTTCTTCCAAAACAGATCTATTGGTTCTTTTGGCAGCCCATGGCACTTTCAGTATCTTCCTCCAATACCATAATTCAAAAGCATCAATTCTTGTATGGTCTTTCTTATTCACTGTCCAGCTTTCACATGCATATGAGGTTATTGAAAATACTATGGCTTGGGTCAGGCGCACCTTAGTCCTCAAGCTGACATCTTTGCTCTTCAACATTTTAAAAAGGTCTTGTGCAGCAGATTTGCCTAATGCAATACGTCGTTTGATTTCTTGACTGCTGCTTCCGTGAATGTTGATAGTTGATCCAAGAAGAATGAAGTCCTTGGCAACTTCAATCTTTTCTCTGTTGATAAGAAGATTGTTTATTGGTCCAGTGGTGAAGATATTTGTGTTTCTTGACATTGAGATGTAATCCATACCGAAGGCTGTGCTCTTTGATCTTCATCAGTAAATGTTTTAAGTCCTCTTCACTTTCAGCAAGCAAGGTTGTATCATCTGCATATTGCAGGTTGTTAATGAGTTTTCCTCCAATCCTGATACCACGTTTTTCTTCATAGAACCCAGCTTCTCAGATTATTTGCTCATATGGTGAAAAAATGCAACCTTGTTGCACACCTTCCTTAATTTTAAGCCATTCAGTGTTCCCAAATTCTGTCTGAACAACTGCCTCTTGGTCCATGTACAGATTCCTCATGAGCACAATTAAGTGTTCTGGAATACTCACACTTTGCATTGTTCATAGCTTGTCATGATCCACACAATTGAAAGCTTTTGCATCATCAATAAAGCACATATCTTTCTGATATTCATTGCTTTCAGCCAAGATCCATCGGACATCAGCAATGATATCCCACATCCCACGGCCTCTTCTGAATCCGACTTGTACCTCTGGAAGTTCTTTGTCAGTGTATGCTTGCAGCCATTTCTGTATTACCTTTAGCCAAACTTTACTCGCATGGGATATTAAAGAGATT
>NW_006408571.1:12173748-12243496 GCF_000296735.1 Chrysochloris asiatica
TATTTGTGTGTGTGTATTTATTTTCATTTATGTTTATTTCTTTTGCTTCCTCAAAATAAATTCAAATAAATTACTGTGTTAAAAGGGCATAAACTTTAAAAGACTTTTGATAAGCTTCTAGATTTCTTTTCATAAAAATTGCTCCAGGCTGTACTTCTCAGTATTTAAATGGGCTGCACCAACATTAAATATTAAAAATTGTATTCCATATTTTAAATACTTTTTTATTTGATTATTTCCCATAAGTGTATATAGGTTGCTTGTATTTCTTTAGGTGATATTGTATTAAATAGACTTTGAGGAAATATGGAAGGAATCAAGCTACACTTCTGTCATCCTTATAAAATTGCCAGCTGTGAGGAAGGAGATCATGTGGGGTCATCTCCATATCCTTTGGGCTGGCTTGGGACCTGGCCATAAGTATACTGCTTAATAAATGATGACATTGCAAATGCTGATGAGACAGTAATGTTGGTAGTGTGGGTGGGAAGAGATATGAATCTGTACCTTATTTGGTTTAACTGCAGCAAAATCTGGCGGAGGAGGTGAGACTTTTAGCTCTAGAAATGGAGTCTGCAGTGGCAGCAGGTGGGTGGGTGTTCCAGGTGGAAGGGACAGTGAAGGAGAAGACTCGGAGATGGGCTGTGAGTAAAACTTGACAGGTACTTTTGGGAAGCCTGAGTTGGATCTGCTGTTTGCTGAAGAAAGCTGAGGAAGGAGAGATTTAGTAAGCAGAGATGGAGCTGAGCAAATAGATGAGAAGATCCTTGACCAAATGCAGCAACCCCAGGAAATCCAATGTTAGAGCTGCTCAGCCTAAGAGAATGGTCAATATTTTCTTAGGGAAGATCGCTAAAGCAGAGAACTAATTGGCTGACTCCTGCAAAGTGCTATTCCTACTTGTAACTTTCTCCAAAGGAAGGAGACTTTCTTCTTGTCCTATAATTTCCCCTTTGGGGAAAGAGATGATGAGGTTCAAGGGAGGGCCCTTGAGGGCCCATCTCTTAGATTTAGTTGCTCCAGGAAACACTTGTGTAATCTTAAATGCCTGGGGTTTGCTCTGGCTGTGACTCTTTTAACTTTCACCTTTCTTTACCCAGCGCTGTTAGTCCTTCTCTCCGACCTTCATGATAGCCACTGCTTCACAAATTGGAGAGACCTCAGCTGGACAAGGGTTCCAGCTGCTTCTCGAAATACAGTGATTAAGTTATATTCCCATTAGGCCCCTCTGGCAAAATGTAGATTCCTTCTTCCTTATCTGAGACCAGAACCTATACACTTTCTGGCCGTAGCTGAAAACTAGACTGTTCCTTGAAGTTCTCTTCGGTAGAAATGTTGCTTCTTATGCTCTTTGTCAGGGGTGGCACTTGCTTTGTTTGATTCCCTCTGCCATGTCTAAGCCTTTACTAGATTTTCACACCCATACCTGCTTTCCTTCTCATTTTTAGTGTCCAACTTCCCTATAACTCCCTGTTCATTTACTATAACCTTTAATATGTACATCACAATTTTCCTTTTAATCTCAACAACTGTTATACGATAAACACTGAACTGCGAAGCACAAAGTCCGTAGTTTGAGCCTGCCAGCCCTTCTTCAGGAGAAAAATGAGGTTTTCTGCTCCTGCAAAGATTTAAAGCCTTGGAAACTCTTGCAGAGTAGCTATGATGGCACTTGACAACAACATTATGGAGCCCTGGTGTGGCTCTACAGGGTTATGCGCTGGACCACAAGGTCAGTGTGAGCTGCAAGGCTCAACAGTTCAAACCCACCAGCCACTCCTTGGAAACCCTATACAGGGTCATTATGAATCAGAACTGCCTAGACAGCATTTAACAGCAACAGCAGCTATATTTGAGGCATTATATAAAGTGCTTTACATGTATTACCCAATAAATTATTCACAATAATTTTATGAATTAGGCACATTTTGCAGATGAAACTGTGAATTGTCCAGGGTCACCTAACTAGTGAGTTGTTAAGTGCTGTTGAGTTGGTTCTGACCCATAGAGACCCTGTATGGGATTTCTGCAGAGCAGCTGGTGAGCTTGAACCGCTGACCTTGTGTTTCAAACTGAATTTGCAGTCCAGTGTATTAACCCACAACGCTAGACCAGGCCTCCTGATAGAACTCAAATCTAGATCTGTTTAATTCCAGAGCTCGTGTTCTTAACACTACTCTGTACTACCATAATCTTAGAACCCTGCTTTCCAAAGTGTGTTTCTGAGAACTACAGTTTCTGGAGATGTTAATAGTTTTGTCATGTGACAAAAGTTATAGTCAGAGAAATTTGGCAAGTACTGAGTTCAATCGAATATAAATAATACCAACAGATTGTTTTATTGTAGGACTTCTCAGAAACTTGAATATACTATGCCTATTATGCTCTTCGGAGTCCTGGTGTGGTGCTGTGGGTTAATATGCCAGACTGCAAGGTATGTGGTTCAAGCTCACCAGCTGCTCCTTGGAAACCCTATACAGGGTCGCTATGGGTCGGAACCGACTCGACGGCACTTAACAACAACAACAACAACATTATGATCTTCAGTGTCCTGCTGTGGTGCTGTGGGTTAAAGCACTGGACTGCAAGGTTCGTTTGAACCACAGCGTCGGCGGTTCAAACTAACCCGCCATTCCTTGAAAACCCTATTCAGGGTTGTTATGAGTCAGAACAGATTCGACGGCACTTAACAGTTCTACTCTGTTCTTCTCAGGTCACTAGCAGTCAGAAGTGACTTGGCAGCAGTGGTTTTGTTGTTGTTTATGATTTTCAAGAGAGAAATATAACATAACATTATGGCAAACTTATATGACCGCTGAAATATTTTTTTGGAGAAGCATCCTGTAGGACTTGTTTTCTAAGGAATACATTTGAGCAGAGTCTGCCTTAATATATTTCAGTGTCATCTATGTTTGTCCCCATTATCTTCTCTACCTATCCAGCTCACTGTATTATGGCTTCTCCTTCAAGTTCGTCCACTAAAACCACATTTATTAAGTTTATCAGTGAAATCCTGGCTCTCTGATTCTGGTTTGTTGCCTTCTTCCTCTGCCCTTTAAATTCCTGATGTCACTAAGACTGGTTTCGCCTTTTCCTTTCAAGGCAGAATTGGAAAGAAGATGATACAGAAGTTTAAATGTTTCTAGTCTGTGAGTCTTTGTGTTTGGAGGTGTGATTAATGGGAAATGTGGTCTCCTGACTGTTATACGCAGAGCATTCATAATATTCAGTGTCATTTATATCAGTTTATTATTATCCCTGCTAGTAACAAACTTTAGTAACACTGAAACATTTTTTAAAAGAACTGCTTTATGCTGTTGTCAAGAGAAATGCATGATTTGTTTTTCCTTTGAAACATTCCGGACTTGTGTATGGTTAGGATCTGGCTGTTCATCAGTGCTGGTCCTTCAATCCTTAGGCCTGGTTCTAGGCTGTAGCCAAGTCTTAAGAATTATAGATGTCACACCTGGGTCCAGAGTTTAGAAAAACCTGTTGGCAGATGTGAACTTGGGTCTGGTTTCTGAGGAACCTAACAAAACATCTCTGAGGAATTGTCATATATCATTGACCTGGTTACAATCAGAGGACAGTATCTGATACTAGCAATAGACTTTGGCTCTAGCTGGTAGCATTTTTCAGTCAAAGTATCAATAAAGGGAAGTACTAGTTAATTCATATGAAATGACTAAGATTGAATGTCTGTTTTAAACTACTTGTATCCAAATAATAATCAAAGCAGCCCTTCTCTCTCTATTACCTTCTGTGACTCCTGCTGCTTTTTTGACAGTTCAGCCATTGAGAACATGTACTACTGCCTGGGAAGGAACTCTGTAGGCAAATCCCATTGTTAGAGTCATCCCAAAGGAAGTGAAGCAACTAATAACATTATTTCATTTTAAATCAAGCCAACTAATTAATTGTTGTTGTTGTTAGATGCCATCAAGTCAGTACTGACCCATAGTGACCTTATGCACAAGAGAACGAAACACTGCCCGATCTTGGGCAAACCTCACTACTGTTGCCACGCTTGAGTCCATCGATGCTGCCACTTGGCCAGTCCATCTTGTTGGGGGTGTTCCTCTGTTTCTCTGACCCTCCCCCGTACCAAACATGATATCCTTCTCCAGCAACTGGTCTCTCCTGACAATATTTCCGAAGTATGAAAGATGAAGATTGGCCATCTTGGCCTCCAAGGAGCACTCTGGCTACACTTCTTCCAAAACGGATCTGTTGGTTCTTTTGGCAGCCCATGGCGCCTTCAATATTCTCCTCCAACACCATAACTCAAATGCGTCAATTATCCTATCACAGACAGCATCGTACCTTATGACTGATCTGGATATGTTCTTTTTGATGATGAATGCAACACCATTCCTCTTCAATTTGTTATTCCTGGCATCGTAAACCATGTGGTTGTCAGATTCAAAATGGCGATTAGCAGTCCATTTCAGCTCACTAATGCCTAAGATATCGATGTTTATGCATTCCATTTCATTTTTGACAACTTCCAGTTTTCCCAGATTCATACTTTGTACATTCCACGCACCGATTTTCAATGGATGTTACAGGTATTTATTTTCATTTTGAGTTGTGCAAATGAAGGTCCCGTGGGCATTTCTCCCATGGTCTTTACTCCATTTGCTTTATCACGGTCAACTCTACTTTGAGGAGGCAGCTCTTCCCCACTCGCATTTTGAGTGCCTTCCAACCTGAGGGGCTCATTTTCTGGCAATATATCTGACAGTGTTTCTCTGCTCTTCATAAGGTTTTCAGTGACTAAATATTCGGAAGTAGTTCGTCACTCTTTCTTTCTAGTCTGTCTTCGTCTGGAAATTCATCTGAAATCTGTCCACCATGGGTGACCCTGCTGGTAGTTAAAATACTGGTGTCATAGCTTTCAGAATCACACTAACTCACAAGCCACCAGAGTATGACAAACTGACAAACAAGTGGTGGGTGGGTACTTGTAAAATGTTTTCTTACCTTCTAGAATTCCTGGTGTGGTGCTATAGGATAAGCACTGGACTGCTAATCACAAGGTCAGTGATTAAAACCCACCAGCAGCTCCTTGGAAACCCTGTACAGGGCCACTGTGAGTCAGAACTGACTTGATTGCACTTAACAACAACAACAATAGGGACTATGAGTTGAAGTTGACCCAACTGCACATCACAACAATTCTATATGATCTCTCTCAGTAAATGGCACTATCACTTAAACCCAAGTCCAAAATCTGAGATGCCTTCTCTCAAAATATATATTATGGGTATTACAGTGCCTTATTGTATAATGTCTAACCCAGTAGGTTATGAAATCTCTAAGAACAAGGATCATATCTTTCTATCTTGCCTGGCACAATACCTAGATGTCATTGAGTCAGTTCCTACTCAGAGCAACCCTATATAAGGTTTCCAATGCTGTAAATATTTATGGGAGCAGAAAGCCTCATCTTTTTCCTGTAGAGCAGCTGGTGGATTCAAACTGCAGACCAATGTATAATCCACTATGCTGCCAAGGTCCCTTGGAAGGGAGACTGGGAAGGAGGAATATTTTGCAATAGAGAAATAATGACTAAGGGATGTAAAGAAGGGGACCTATTTGATAGGTAAGAATATAAAATAGGTTAGACTTAGTGAGTGACTGTGTGACAGAAGATTTTGCAAGGAATTCTGTCACTAGGTGGGGAATTAGAAAATATGGATTCCAAGGATTCTTTGAGCAGAGATCTTATCTCTGTGTGTGATTGGTATTGGGGAGCTGGAAGCCTAGTGCTCCCAACAGCAGTGCCAACATCAGCAACAGGCTTGTTCTTGGCATCCCTTGCTTTCCAGGCTCTCTTCTGACTCATCTAGCTGAGTGCTTCTCTCTCTCCCCACTGTGCTTCCTTGGTTTCAGTCAGGTCCTTAACTAGGTCTCCCTTTGTGCATTAGCTAGCTCACTATAACTCAGTATATCATACTGGATATTTTTTAACTACATGGTGAATCCTACAAGAAAAACCTTTCTCATTGGGGTCCCACCAGTGGATTTCGAGACACTTGAGATTCTTATGTCTAGGTAGCAACATACTTCCAAACTTCTAGAAGCCAAGAGAATTCTCCAGATTTAGGTATGCCCTGAGATATGTTTTAAAACAAGCCCCAAAGAACTGGTATGGATTTTTGGTTAATTTCAAGTGAATTAAATAATCTTCTTTTAGTACTATAGGTTTACTTCTTTATGAGATTTTGAATTTGGATTCCCAGGGGAGAATCCTCAATGTATGGTCCCTTGGCTTCCTTTGGGTGTAGAAATTGAGGCAGGGTCAACACACTCTGTGGATTGTCTTGGGGCCTATCTAAGCAGATGCTAGTTCAGTTCTAAACATGGGAGTCATGACTTTTTTAAAGAAGTTTTTATTGTGAATTTTGTGATATGGGAGAATATTAGTTTTATATTCATCCTATCCTATATCATTTCATTGCCACGGCTACAATCCCTTCCATGCAACATCAGCCAATTAAAGGGTATACCCTGTAAGCCTGCCCCCCGTTCGTCAGCACACAGCCCCTCTCCCTCTCTGGGTGTAGAGTTCCCAGCTGCTCTATCTCTCCACATTATCATCTCTGCCTCCATCTCTGCCATCACCGTTTCTGTGGGTAGGGTTCTGCACTCTGCTCTTTTCCCTTGTTGGTCCCAGGGACCTCTGCTTCTGGACTGAAAAGTCAATCACTTCCCTCCTTTGCTCCAAAATGTCTACCTTTACATTTCCAACCCTCACAGTGAGTCCTGATAGTAATTATTCACTATTGTACCACAAGAGTCCTATCCCCATCTCCTTTCATCAGCCCCGCCCAGACAGATTGGATACTGCTCAGTGGATATTCTACCTTCCTCTGCGCCCTTTGGATCTAGGCTCCCTCTTGAAAGCTTGTAAGCCAGTCATTTCTTGCCTTTGTAGCCTCTCCACCACGACCACCACCACCACCACCCCCCCGCACCCGTTTTGGGTAGCCAATGTCCAAGTTGCCCATCCTTGTCTACTCTGTGTATGGAGAGGGTCGGTATGATCCTTGCTGTAAAGATTTGTTCCCTCTTTTGAGTTGCTGCATCCATAGGTGTAGGTCAAGTTCATCAAATTGTATCCGATTACTCTTTTTTTCCTCTTCTTCCTTCTTCTAGTTGAGCTCTGATCATCCAATCATTGAAGCCAGGTCAAATGGGTATTATCTGCAAGTGTGGGTATTCTTATGCATATGACCTCTCTTCTTATCAGCTGGATGCTTCACTCTCCACTCTGGTCCTCTGTGGTTATGTAACTGACTCTGGGCCCAAGAGTCCCCTGGTCTTGCTTGCCACACTGCTGGCCAACCAGGTCTCCACCTGGGTTCACAGGAGTCTGTTGAACGTTGTAGGGCTTAGGGAGCCATGGCTTCTGACCAGATTTGTGTGAGAGGTCAGAGATATGTAGATTACTTTGATTTTGAATTTGAATTTGCAGTCATTTGATCCTAGAATGGAAATGTAAAATGGATGTATTTGGATGAATCAGCTGAAAACCTCACCATTTAACCAGGGAGTTCTTAGAAGTTCATTTATTGGATCTTTATATTCAAGTTTTACTTATCAAGAAAGATGCTTGTCCTGATTGTAGGACTGAAATTTGTCAGCAATCTATGACTCCTTAGGCCTGCCTTGCAGCTTGTTAAGTCACATTTAGCTATGTAGCAGCTATGTCTTAGCACATCAGGAGAGTCAACACATCACTGCCAGATTCATTGCTTGCCTAGGATGGTGTATTCCTGAGGGAGGAAGGAGGGTCACCTCCCATTGCCCATCATTCTAAATAATTGATAGAAAGCATGATTCTATACGGAAAAAACAAAATTTTTTCAGTGGCCAGAACAAACCGTTTTCATTCAACAGATCCCAGCTATGTTGGGCTGGTGACCACCTGTTAGTCTCTTCATGTTGTTTCACTTAGTGACAATGAGGGGAAAATAATCACAAGTTGACCCTCCATGAATCAGACTTTGGCCTCACCTGTCCGTTCCCTCTGCATGTGATTGCTGACATAGGCCCCTGCGTTTACCAAGCCAATCTCTGGCCTTAACAACTGGAAAGACAGATCAGGTTTGGAGCAGGTATGCTCTTTGTTTCCAGAAAAGTCTTCCAAAGAGACTTAGACTGGTCTGTATGAAGGGGGAGAGTTGTGGTTGGTGAGACCCTCCGCTAGTATCCCTGTGACACACCACTCAGATACTTTAACTGAAGGTGAATTTTGTGCACCAGGTGGTCTTCTGAGTAACCCACCCAATTGGTTCCTCTTTAGAGTTCTTGCAGCTCTGTACCTTCCCACAACTCTGCGTGAGTGTCAGTGCTTCATGTTGAATTTCCATCTTGACTCATCTGTCTCTAGGCTAAGATTCCTGCAAAGATTTAAATTGGGAACCAGACCTTAAGAATGTCTGTTCAAAGCATTTCACAGCTTCTGGATAAATGCCTTTTCCTTCTTAACCCAATCTGTTTTACCAGTTCTGCCCCGCTTTTGAGCAACCCTGTTTTGAGGAAGCTTCCCAACTAAGGCCGGTGCTTGTGGTATTTGTGGCAGAGTTTTTACCTCTGAAAAGCACGCCCAATCCTTTTAGCTTGTCCAGGATTCCGAGGGGTCAGGTCCACTGTGACAAGGATGCTGCAAGGATACCCACATGGCTCAGGAACCAGAAATTAATTGCCTGTCTTTTCCAAGACATTTGTCCACTGAAGAGACCTGATTATCCTGTGGTCACACAATGTCTGGCAACTCTGTAGATCCTGTAGAGAGATTGCAGAGGACCCTTGCTTTTCACTAGAGCTTATTGCTGCAACATGGGAAGGTGGAAAGATGCAGAGGTCATTTATGCTGAAAGCCATCAGAATTCTCTTGCCAAATTTGAAGATTTGTTGTGACTTATGTCTTAAACACATCTTCTATTGTCTCACTCTTTGTTTTTCTGGGAAACCAAGCTGCTTGGAAGATGCACTGAATGTGTCTGGGAAGGCAGCAGATACACAGACAGGATCACATCTAGAGGCTTTAGCCTGGCTCGGTTAGCCGCTGGTGAATAAGACAGTGCCCTGACTCTCAGGATCTTTCGTAGTTTTGAGAGCTTGAGTCTCTCTCCAGTCTAAGAAACCTGGATCCAAGCTAAATAATGACAGCATCTGCACGTGGGTTTTCTAGTAGTGACTATAGAGGGGGAAAGAATTCTGAGTCATTCAGTCTTCCCTATATTTCTTATCTAAACCCTTTGCCTCTTTCTTCTGGCTGAAGTCTGGGAAACTCCACAGTAAATTGGCTGTGACTTCCACTGAAATTTGACAGTTTTAAACTTCTCCCACCCTGTATTTAGATCTGGTTATAGCTGTGCTGTCAATCCTTATCCTTTCTGTCATCCAGCCAGCTCCCAGCTGGGTTAGAAGTTATTTGCTCTGCTGTCAGTGTTGGCTGCATAATGAGGTGGATGGTTAAGATATGGGTTGTTAGCATTTCTTGAAATCTGCATTTTCTTCCTTGGCTGAGGGGGAAGCACTGCTATTGGAAGAAAGCAGTAGGGAGGCAAATGTTGCTCTGGATTCAACCTTTTCTCCACAGGATCTTGGATAAGCCAAGAAAAGCATTCTTAATTTACAAGCTTGTTTATATGCTACAAATGCAGGGTTGCTTATTTGCAGTGAAAGACCCTAGGATGATCCCCATAGTCTGACTGCTTGGTTCCTGGGCTAAAGGGGGCCTATTCTGTTGGGAACCATCACAAGGAATGTTGCAAGCAGCAGAAGTAGCAAATTTTGAAAGCCTGGTTTATACCTGCCATATGATTCAAACTTACCCACCTGTTGTTGGCTTTTTGTCATTAGATCAGGCTCACACAGTGTCGGATTACCCAGTAAGCAAGCATGGCATATTTCTGCTTACTTACTAATCTGTTGTGAACGATTTGACATTTTTCATCACATCAAAGATGCTGCATCTATGTCTAGCTAGCATCTGTCTCATTATTTACCTCACAAGACCGTCCTGCAGAATCAAAGTCTCTTTTCCAAATTTGCAATCCCTAAATTCCATGTAATGTGGTAAAAACAAAACAAAACATTTGAAACTGTTCGCTACAGATTAAGAAGTAAGCACAAGTAAGCTTGTGTTTACCTTGTTTATTGAGTAATCCACTCCTGGGCTGAGTAAGTAGAATAAGAATGGTTTCACCAGATTGGAACTGTCTGACTAGAGCTATGTATTGAGAAAGAGTCTGAGGTTGAATTCTAGGCTCATCAAGCAATGTTTTTTGTCTCCCTGTGGTTGGAGAGTGGAAAGGTGTATGCTGTGTTTTATGTTTCTGCTCCAGAGCTTGAAGCACCAATGCTTATTACTTAGATATTCTATTGTAACAAATAACGTGAGTGCTCTTTGAAGATAAAGACTTTTCCATTTCCTGATGAGTCCTAATTAGTATCGTGGAATTGTTGAGAATTAGGGCCACATGAGAACCTAACTCTGGATTCTAAAACAATATGTGGTCCTGCCATCTGCAGTAGAGGGGCCTGTTCAGCTGACCTAACTTTACCTGCTTCTCCTTGGTCATTGCCTGGACATAACATAAGGGAGTTTTTGATTTCTAGTTTGTTCTAAGGCTGTGGCTATTTAAGAAGAACTGGTTTTTGATTTTTGGTTTGTTCTAAGGCTGTGGCTATGTAAGAGAACATGGTGTTGTCTTTGTTTTGTTTTTGGGTTTCAGCACATAGTTTTTATTTGGGTGGAAGTTTATAGAGCAAACTGGTTTCCATTCAACTGTTCATACACATCTTGTTTTCTGACACTGATTGCAAGCCTCACGATGTAACAGCACTCTTCCCACTTCCTCCTGTGTTATCATTTACCTTCTTCTCCTTTCCTGCCTTGTGAGCTTTAGCGCTGAGTAAATGTGGCTCTGTGATCTTGTGTGGTTGGTTGTTCTAATGAGTGCATATCTCCCTGGTATTATTGTTCACACTGTTGTTGAGTTCCAGGCTTGAAGGGCATCTAAGGACCATGAACTTGGGGGTTGCACTAATCTCAGACCATTAAGCCTGGTACTTTTATTATTTTTTTTATGATTTTGAATTTTGTTCCATATTTTTCTTCCATTCTATCCAGGACCTCCTAATGTTATCCTGTACAGAGCAGTCAGTAGTGGTAGTTGGGCACCATCTAGGTCTTCTGGTCTCAGGGTCATGGAGGATGGGATTGATGTGGTCCATTAGCCCTTGGGACTAATTTTTTTCCTTGTATCTTTGACATTCTTTATTCTTCTTTGCTCCAGATGGGGAGAGAGCAATCTTTTAAGACCCCACTTAGTATTAAGTGTTATTTGATATGAACTGCAGTTGGGTGCTTTACCTGTTCTTCAACTTCTGCAAATGCTGAGAAAAGCTTTTTACATACAAAAAAAACAATAGCAAAACCAAAAAAAAAAAAAAGTCCCCCGAAACTCCCAAACATACACACCAAGAAAACAAAAACAACTTACAGCTTGTCTCAGTAGAAGGATAGACTACCTTTGTATTGTGCTCAGGCAGTTTCTTGCTATGTTGTCTTCTCTCTGAAACTGGAAGCTCCTCAAAATACAGGACTCCGTCTTCTATCTCTTTCTAACCAGTAGCACAGACATGAGAGAGGTAGGTAGTCAGGGGAGAAGAAGGAGGAGGGAGAAAAAAATGGGGGAGGGGAGGGAGTAAGATCTATATTTAGTGAGAGGGAGAGACACTCACCAAGGGTGTGTGAGTGAGCTTGCTGGTGAGGGTTGTGTATGCGTTGGGAAAAGGGGTGTGCTCGCCAGGAACGTGTGAGGAGGGATGGTGCCCTATGGGAGGTTGCAGGCAGGAAGCAGCTGGAGAGGAGGAGGAGCAGCAGCAGCGTGAGCTATAGCTGCCCTGCTTTCTCTCTCAGTCTCAAATCTTGGAATCGATTGAGTTAGAATTCCACATCTACTTGAACTTGGGCTACTGTTGGCTTCGTCAGGCAAGTTATCAGAAATCCTCCTCGGCAGAGAGGTGTGGACCAGATTGGATTCCTAGATTTGCAGTCAGTGAGATTCCTGCTCAACCCTTCACTGAGGGGATTTTACTGCTGTGCATTGTTCTATCATCAACTTTGCACAGTGGAGTCAGCCGGCTGGGTGCAACTGAGAATAATAGCCCCTTGGCTCTGCTGCTGAGGCAAGAGACAGTGCTGTGGCTTACAAAGTTCATCCTGTGGCTTCTCTGTAAAACCAAGGCGTGTTTCTGCATGGATTTCCTCTTAAAGACTGTACTTGGGTTCTAAACTTGAGAATTCATGGTTTTAATTTGCTTTCTTCTTTTAATTTCCTTAACCCTTCTTTTGATTGCAGCAGCAAGGTAAGTGGTATAGCGTGTATGACTGACTGAACGACAAGCAGGGACAAAAGCAATGCATTTGGGGGTGGAATATGGAGCAGCTCCATTAATTACATAACTGCTTGAGCCCACTTGCTGGTGGGGGTCATAATGAGTGAAAAAACAGCGTACTCAGCACTGAGGGTGGAATTTCATGGGCACGTGTATATGTACACTGATAAACTGACCAGCATGCTCACCTTGGTGGTCTCCTGTATGTATACAAATAACCTATCCAGCCCTCTGGATGTATACATCCTTGTAAACAAATATCTGTTTCTCCCTCTTGATATTGTTCATATATGTGTTTATATATAAAGTGTCCATTTCTGTCCTGTGTGCACGTTCATTCATCTTATCTTTCTCTCCATGTGTGAATACATAATGTAGAGATTAACCTGTCTCTTCATTTCATGCATGCATGTGTGTACTCAGGTAATCTTGTTCTTCTCTATACACCTGTGTATATACAGAAACCTTCCCATCCTTGCAGTATGTGTGTTTGAGGCTACACATACACTGTTTAGAGTGAGTTCATCCCTCTTATGTGTGCATATACTATGTAAACAGAAAACTAATTTTGAGTTTATAGAATGAACATACGTTTATTAGATAATGTTTTGTGCATGTATGGTGAAAAGAGAAGTACCTTTGTAAATTGAAGGCTCACTTTTAAATCCTAGCTATATTCAGTGACCTAGGTCAAGTCATTTTACTCATCTATGAAACTAACATAGTAATGTTTCCCTCCTGCCTAACAGGGTTGTTGGGATGATAAAATGTAAAGTTCTAGACAAATACAATGTTTTATATTATTATGTGTCTCTTTTGTGTGTCTGTACAGGAGAGCATACCTTTCACCCAGCTGCATAAGACTATGCTTTTGTTTGTGTGATCTCTGGCTCTTCCATTGGAAGGGATAGCTTCTGTTGAAGTACTGTAACTGGGTATATCCTATGTTTTTTGCTCAGAGTGCTGAAAAAGAGCGACAGGATATCTAGAAAAGGTTGAGAGAGAGAAAAGGCTTTATCCTTTGTAAGTCAGGGTCTTGATAACTTTATTCTTTGTAGACTTTAGGAGAATTGAACATGTCACAGAATGGGTATGTTGTACTACTACCAGGTAGGATCAAAGTTAGCAGGTGAAAAAACAGAGCAGTCTATACCCACTAGCAGGCTTTGAAGCCTCTCCAGAGTGCCCGCTGTTCTAGTCTTCTAGACCTGTGCTGTCCAGTTTTATAACCACTGGCCACATGTGGCTGTTACACACTTGAAATGTGGCTATTCTCAATTGAGATGTGCTGTAAACATATTGTGCATACCAGATTTAGAGGACTTGGTATGGGAAAAGAATGCAAAAAGATGATTAATAGTTTTTATATTAATTAAGTATTCAAATAATGTTTCTGACATATTGGAATAAACAAAATACGTTAATAAAATGATGAGTTTCACCTGTTTCTATTTGGAAAATTTTTAAAATGGCATCTGTGGCTTATATTCTGTTTCCATTTGGGACAGTGCTGCTCTAGACCCATCTCTAGCACCAGGGTCAGGGCAAGTCACCACAGCCCTGGGATGACAGGGACCTTTTCTTAGTAGTCTCAGCACACAGGAGAGATGTCAGCTAAGTGGCTTTCTGACAGAGGCCAGTGCTGCCACTACCTCTGTTTGTTCTGAGTGGGTTCCCAGAAAATTATGACTAAGGATAATTGGGGAAAGCTTTCCAACTTAGTTTTTCAGTGAAAAGCAGGTGTGATCCATTAATCTGGAAGAAAACTTAGAGCTTGAAGGTATTATGTTGTCATGGAAACATAAATGGACTAGAAATTTGGAGGCTTGGATTCTAATTCAGCTCTTCCATCAACTCATTTATTCTTTCCATGGCTCTGGGGGCTCACTGTGTGCCAGGCAATTTACTGGACATAGTAATACCCTGTGCTAGGCATTGGGGGCTTAAAACCAAGTAAGATACAGTTTTCAGCTCAATGGGGTTCTCACACACTATGGACCTTATGGGGTTCTGGTGTAGGGTAAGCACTCGACTACTAACTGCAAGGTCGGTGGTTCAAACCCACCAGTCTCTCCTTGGAAACCCTATACAGGGTCCCTATGAGTTGGAACCGACTCGACGACTCTTAACAGCAGCATAGGCCTTAAGCAAGCCCCTTCTGCTTAGGAATCTTCCAAAATAAAACAGATTAACAGCAATAACAAGTGTGTCAATTCTAGGTCATGGATTATGAACTCAGATAATAAGGCTTCTGAGAAGTTAGAGTGTTTGCTATGACTAAAGACTTTCAAATTAAAATAAAACAATATGCAAACACCAGTTATCGCCAAACAAAATTAGTCCATAGGCTAGATCACATTGTAGTGTGAGGGTCTGGGTCTAGATACTCTCTAAAATAGTCTCCCTACTCTGACATTTTCTGATTTTCTGATCTTGTTCTTTTAATCAATGAGTAAAAAAACCCACAAACCTTGTGTGCCAGGCACTGTTCTCTGTACTGGGGATAAAGCAATGGACAGAGTCCCTGGGCACATACTAGGATGGAGGGATGGGGGAAGGAAATAGATCATGAACAATCAAACAAGCATATAAATAAGATCTATGAGGAAAATGCAGCAGAGGAAGAGGATAAAGAAATTTGCTTATTTTATTTGGAAAGGGGAATGGAGTAGGTTTCTGCTCACGTGCCTTTTCTAGGCTACTCACAAGAGCCATGAGGTTGTATAGAAGAAAGAAGGCATGATGAGCACATTCTAGGTGTATATATGTTTGTTTTATAGTTTGTTATACTTTGTAGTATATGAAACCATGACAGTGCTGAAAGGAAGCCCTGGGTAAAACTGAATACCCAGATGTCCTGACTGGTGCACTTAGTCTTGATTTTCAGATATTAATATACCAACTCACTGGATCTGAGCCCTGTATCTTGTTGTTATTGTTGGCCATTGAGTTGGTTCCAATTCATAGCGACCCTGTAGAGTGTTTCCAAGGAGTGACTGGTGGGTTTGAAACCCCCAACCTTGCAGTTAGAAGTCCAGTGCTTATCCTGCAGTGCCACACCAAGATTCTTACTGTGTCTTAAATTGACATTATCTGAGGATCTGTCTTAGATACTGAGCCTTGAGATTTTTATTCATTTGCATATATCCAGCTTCTGGCCTCATCTTTAATACCAGAAAGAAGGGATGGGCAGTCCCAGGGATTGCAGTACTGGGACCTTGCTGAGCAATTGAACAAAGACACTTTCTATCCCTTTTGGAACATAGAATCTAATTCTTTATATTTTGTGCCCCTTGATAAATATCTTCTGATCAGTAATATGCTCTGTAAGCATCACTTCTTTTCCATAGAGGAATATATTTAGAGTTCCAGTGTGCTTATGAGGAATCTGTACCCGGACCAAGAGGCAGTTGTTCAAACAGAGCATGGGAACACTGAATGGTTTAAAATTAAGAAAGATGTTGACAAGGTTATATCTTTTCATCATACTTATTCATCATACGTATGCTGAGCAAATAATCTGAGAAGCTGGGTTCTATGAAGAAAAACGTGGCATCAGGATTGGAGGAAGACTCATTAAAAATTTGCGATATGCAGGTGATGTAACCTTGTTTGCTGAAAGTGAAGAAGACTTAAAACATTTACTGATGAAGATCAAAGAGCACAGCCTTCAGTATGGATTACATCTCAATGTAAAGAAAACAAAATCCTCACCACTGGACCAATAAACAACATTATCAATGGAGAAAAGATTGAAGTTGTCAAGGACTTCATTCTTCTTGGATCAACTATCAACACTCACAGAAACAGCAGTCAAGAAATCAAACGACGTATTGCATTAAGCAAATCTGCTGCACAAGACCTTTTTTAAAATGTTGAAGAGCAAAGATGTCAGCTTGAGGACTAAGGTGCACCTGACCCAAGCCTTGGTATTTTCAATAACCTCGTATGCATGTGAAAACTGGACAGTGAATAAGGAATACCTTAGAATAATTGATGCTTTTGAGTTATGGTGTTGGAGGAAGATATTGAAAATGCCATGGGCTGCCAAAAGAACCAACAGATCTGTGTTGGAAGAAGTGTAGCCAGAGTGCTCCTTGGAGGCCAGGATGGCCAAACTCCGTCTCTCATACTTAGGACATACTGTCAGGAGGGAGCAGTCGCTGGAGAAGGATGTCGTGTTTGGTAAGTTGGAGGGTCTGAGAAAAAGAGGAAGACCCCCAATAAGATGGATTGGCCAAGTGGCAGCATCGATGGACTCAAGCGTGGCAACAGTAGTGAGGTTGGCACAGGATCGGGCAATGTTTCGTTCTGCTATGCATAACGTCGCTGTGGGTCGGTAATGACTCGATGGCACCTAACAACAACAACAATAACAACCTAATGTGGCCCTAGAAGTCCACTCTTCTCATCATATTAACCTCACAGCATAATTGGTAAATGAATTAGGAATTATCTCTCCTCTGTAGCAGGTGTGGGGAACCTTTTTTCTACCACAATTTATAAAATCATTTGAGGGCTATACAAAATTGTTATCAACTTAAAAATTATCCTGCTGTATTTGGTCACACATTGAATTAATTCACTCCTAATGTGATGGCTGCACTCCTGGTGTGACACTGTGGGTTAATGCTCTGGACTGCAAAGTTGGTTTGAACTGCAAGGTTGGTGGTTCATGCTCACCAGCCACTCCTTGGAAACCCTATACAGGGTTGCTATGAGTTGGAACCAACTCAATGGTACTTAACAACAACAACAAAAAATATATGGTTCACGGTCCAGATGTTCCCCACCCTTGCTCTATGAGTTGCTTAGAGCTTGTGTCACACAAAACTGAGAGGCATGAGAGTCTGCTTGATGTATGCACACAGAATTCTGGCCTGCTTCCAGAAGTCTCCTGGTTGTTTCCTTCAAGCCAAGATTTGAGTCAGAGACAGTTTTTACAAGAAATAATTCAGATTCCTAATCACCTTTTGATCAAGAGCCAGTGATACTGAAGGAGGAAGTCCAAAGTGCATTGAAGGAATTGGCAAAGAACAAGGCACCAGGAATGGATGGTATAAAAATTGAAATCTTTCAAGAAAGTGAGGCGGCACAGGAGGCACTCACTCATTTCTGCCAAGAAATTTGGAAGACAACTATCTGGCTGGCTGACTGATTGGAAGAGACCCATATTTGTGCCCATTCCAAATAAAGGTGACCCAACAGAATACAGAAATCATCGGACAATCTCTTTGATATCTCAAGCAAGCAAAGTTTTGCTAAAGATAATACAGAAACAGCTACAATCATACATTGACAGAGAACTTCCAGAAGTTCAAGCCGATTCAGAAGAGGCAGTGGAACGAGAGATATTACTGCTGATGTCCGATGGATCTTGGCTGAAAGCAGAGAATATCAGAAAGATGTGTACCTGTGCTTTATTGACTATGCAGAGGCTTTCGATTGTGTGGATCATGACAAGCTATGGGCAACATTGCGAAGTATGAGTATTCCGGAACACTTAATTGTACTCATGAGGAATCTGTACCTGGACCAAGAAGCAGTTGTTCAAACAGAACACGGGAACATTGAATGTTTTAAAATTAAAAAAGGTGTGCGACAGGGTTGTATTCTTTCACCATACTTATTCAACCTGTATGTGGAACAAATAATCTGAGAAGCTGGGTTCTATGAAGAAAAATGTGGCATCAGGATTGGAGGAAGACTCATTGACAACCTGCAATATGCAGATGATACTACCTTGCTTGTTGAAAGTGAAGAGGACTTAAAACATTTACTGATGAAAATCAGAGAGCACAGCCTTCTATATGGATTACATCTCAATGTCAAGAAAACAAAAATCCTCAGTACTGGACCAATAAACAACATTTTTATCAACGGAGAAAAGATTGAAATTGTCAAGGACTTCATTCTTCTTGAATCAACTATCAACACTCATGGAAGCAGCAGTCAAGAGATCAGACGACGTATTGCGTTAGGCAAATGTGCTGCACAAGACCTTCTTAAAGTGTTGAAGAGCAAAGATGTCAGCTTGAGGACTAAAGTGCGTCTGACCCAAGCCGTGGTATTTTCAATAACTTCATATGCATGCGAAAGCTGAACAGTGAATAAGGAAGACCGTAAAGAATTGATGCCTTTGAGTTATGGTGTTGGAGGAGAATACTAAAAGTGCCATGGGCTGCCAAAAGAACCAATAGATCTGTTTTGGAAAAAGTGCATCCAGAGTGCTCCTTAGAGGTCAAGATGGCCAAACTTCATCTCTCATACTTCGGACGTATTGTCAGGAGGGAACAGTCGCTGGAGAAGGTTATTATGTTTGGTAAGATGGAGGGTCAAAGAAAAAGAGGAAGACCCCCAACGAGATGGATTGGCCAAGTGGCAGCATCTTTGGACTCAAGTGTGGCAACAGTAGTGAGGTTGGCTCAGGATCAGACATTGTTTTGTTCTGCTGTGCATAAGGTTGCTGTGAGTCGGTGCCGACTTGATGGCACCTAACATCAACAACAACAATCACCTTTATTTGATATGTCAGATAGAGGGATGAAAGAATCAACTACTTGAGAAAATGAAGAGTTGTTTTTCTCTTAATTTTTTTTTTGAAGTAGGTTGGTGGTGATGCAGTAGGATTGAAGCGGG
Source organism: Chrysochloris asiatica (assembly GCF_000296735.1). Lineage (NCBI taxonomy): Eukaryota > Metazoa > Chordata > Mammalia > Afrosoricida > Chrysochloridae > Chrysochloris > Chrysochloris asiatica. Next base: position 12,192,808 of record NW_006408571.1, read on the forward strand.
GAGTCTACTCCCTGCTATCATGTTCAGTTTTTCATCATTGACGTTTTATTCCTTTTGATTTATTCATTTCATTTTGATGTGTTACCTTTTAAAATTCAGATATCCCCTTGAGAGAGCTAGCTGTCTTATTTTTCCTAACTTTAGGCATCCCTTAAAAAATGAACATAGAAAGGTTTGGCCATTTTTGAGAATGTCTATATGAAATTTGAGAGATTGACCATTGACCAGAGCTAATAGACTAATGGGATAGGACAAAGTGATAGCACTGGATACCATGAAGAACACTACAAGGCTGGGTTTGGGTGAACCTCAGGCCTCCTTCTAATATCCCAGTGCAAACATTTTGTCTTCTCCATGGCCTTCCTTTTCCTGGTATTTCTGTGTCTCTCATGATCTTCCCAGGTGCTCTGGTAGTGTAGTGGTTACGAACTGGGCTGAGAACCCTAAGGTCAGCAGTTTGAAACTACCAGCTGTTCCGCGGGAGGAAGATGAGGCTTTCTGCTCCTGTACAGGTTTATAGCCTCGGAAACCCTGTACTGGGTCGCTATGAGTCGGAACCGACTCCACGGCACATAACCACTACCATGTCCTTCCCATCCTTTACAAATTAAATGCTTACTTTTAAAAATGACAACTTCCAATTATAGCGTATCGCTTTATTTGAGCTATTGTGGTTGCCTCTATGTGTATCTCCCTTCTCTGACCTTAATATGCAGATATTAAAGACCAGAAACTATGTCTTATCTTCCTAACACGTAGCTTAGTCCCTGGCACCCACTAGATGCTTGGTGTGTTGAATTGATGTAGAGACCAAGTTTGGTCTTTCTCACAATTTGGCCTCTGTCGTTTCACTTCCATGGAATTTATAGCAGTGGCAAAGAGAAGCTGGGGAGGGATCTGGTCTTGAGGACTGTCCTTTCAGCCAAATTTGCCTTCTGATACCTTATTGAGTTACTGAGCAAAGTAGCTACCTGACCCTTTAAGTATCACATTGAGCGATCTTCCCTGCTTCAAAGCCTAAAGATCTGGATGACTGAGTAGGTGTAGTGCCTTTAGCAGCTGATTTTAAAGTTCAGCATTCATCCAGGGATAGTGCTTACCAACTCAAAAGAAGTTTTGGGGGATTTTTCTCTTTGTTTGTGCCTGAGATAAGTTGCTTTGGCAGCTCTAGGTGGAAATGTTCTATTTGTCAATAGAGTGGAACCAGGTAGCTCTTGTCTTCAGTCCTTCAGGAGGTTCCAGAAGAGGGCTCTGAATAAAGTGATTCCACCAGTGGCCTCGTGTAGCTGGACAGCCAGTGTTGTAGGTACTGCAGTATGTGAGAGGACATCTGAAACAACTCAACTTTCCTGAAAGTTAGGGTAAGCCCCTGTGGAGTATTAATCGGAGGGACAACGACCTAGGCATTACGTGAACTGAAGCAGCAGCAGACAAGTCAACCTCTTTTTTTGTTCCTTCCAAACTGACTCAGGATTAAAGTGGAACTGGCTTCTGAGCACCTGGCAATGAGTTCTAATGCTGAAGTCACCAACATTAGAAAGGAAAAGGAACAACTTGCCTCTTAGAGCCATTGCTTCTTCCTCATGCAAGCTTCCTGTCACTACAGTGATGTGTTGGGGACTAAATGCTTTGTTCTTCTCTTTTCTTACATTAAATTAAAAAAGAAAGCTTCTAGGAGAAAGCAGAACTACTCCCCCCAAAAATGACACTGAAATGATAAGAACCCAGCTGCTGCTGCAGACTCCTAGAAGGAACTGGGCAAGGCCTTGAAGCCATGGTTCACTCAAATAATTTAGGCAATTGCATGCTTGGCTTAGTTACTGGTTTTTGGTTCCCTTGTGTCTTTTTCTCAGGGACTTACCACGTAGCACTGCAGTACTTTACAGTTTACTAATTGCTAGTTTCTTATTTTAGCTTTTGTAACATTCGTGGTGTTGGATGAGAATACTGAAAGTGCCATGGACTGCCAAAAGAACCAATAGATCTGTTTTGGAAGAAGTGCAGCCAGAGTGCTCCTTGGAGGCCAGAATGGCTAAGCTTCATCTCTCCTACTTTGGACATATTGTCCGGAGGAAACAATCGTTGGAGAAGGATGTCATGCTGGGTAGGGTGGAGGGTCAGAGAAGAAGAGGAAGACCCCCAACGAGATGGATCAGCCAGGTGGCATCATTGATGCACTCAGGTGTGGTGGCGGTAGTGAGGTTGGCCCAGGATCGAACATTGTTTCGTTCTGCTGTGCATGGGGTCGCTATGAGTCGGTTCCGACTCGATGGCACCTGACAACAACAACAACAACAACAACATTCCTGTTTATCTACCTTACTTTACAGATGAGGAAACTAAGGCAATAGAAGTCAAGTATATCATCCAAGGTCACTGGTGAAGCAAGACCCATTCTTAAGTATCCTGATTCTCAGGTCTTAGCACTTGCTCATGGCCTTACGTAGTTATACACAAATCTTCCATGTTGAGTTAGTAAGCACTCTTTCTCCTTTGAGACAAACTGGAAGGACTAATTATCTACTTCTTCTCTTAGAGCCAGGGCTAACATCAGGTACTGAGATCAAATTGGAAAGGGAGGGGAGTAGAGAGCTCAAGCCCTCTGTGGTTGGTGAACAAAGAAAGGGGAGAGAAGCAAGAATTTGGTGAGTCCTAGAATTGGGGACTTTTTTCTGCCTAGATAGCTGGGCACAAACCCCAAGGTATAGGACTTCTGGTTGCACCCACAGGGGATCTTCTCTCATAGGTGAGACTGTGTTGGCCAGATTAGAGGTGGCCTGGTTTCTTGAAACCTTGGGGTAAGGCAATAATTGATGAGTTGGGCCTCTTCAGTGCTTTTCAGAATAGATAAGAGTTCTTAGATGAGGAGTTGGAGCTAGAAGGAAAAGGGAAGATAAGAATCGGAAACTACTGTAGTTTCTTTTGGTTCTTGGCCTACTTGTATCTAGTAAAAGGAGTCAACTTTGTCTTTATCCCAATTCCTGTGACTCATCCTTCTTGTTCTTGCTAGTCTTAAGAAGCATAGTGCTTTTAAATTCCAGACCCACAGACTGTTCCTGGTGGCCCTTCTTGAAAATGAGTTGCAATGGGAGCAGTCAGCTTATGTTCCTCATTGGCAGCTTTTCCCCTCTAGAGTTGACTAGAGTACTGGGAATAGAGACAGGGGCTTAGAAGATTTAGAGATCCATAACAGATCTGAAAATGGGAAAACCATCTGTGATCAAAGAACATGAGGAGTAGCTTGTCTCCTACTAACTTATGTTACCCCTCCCAGGATGACATAGCAGCACCCGAGAGTATTGGCAGTGCCATGTATCTCCTGGGGTCTCTGATTTCTTTTTGTCTTTTCCACTCTGCTTCTTCCCTACACTTTGAGCATTTCCAGTAAATAAGGAATGGATGCCAGCCCACCTAAGGTCTTCTCAGCTTCTGTAGTTTAGTGGCCTATAGTTTAGGGTATAGAGGCAGGACTGGTGGCAACTACTATCTTCACCTTGTTAGAGAACAGCAAAGTGCCTTGGGGTCTTCTGTGATATAGTCAACTCTCCTCTCCCATGCATTGTTCTCTTCAAGTCAAAGGGCCAGAGCAGCCCTCAGTGATTCTAGCAGTGGACAGTATGCTGGGAAGTCACTTACTCAGATGAAATATGTATCCATATGGACTATGTTTCTAAAAGAAGTACTCAGGGAAGGAGGCATTAATTAGACCAGATCCTCTGTCAGTCAGGAAAAGCTGAACTTGGGTAATGGCTATGCCACATTAAGCCCTTAAGAGGAAATCAGGGTGACCAAGTGGATCCTGAGCATCCTTCATCCTTAGTTATGAGCTCATTATACCTGTGTCTTTGGTCATCTGCCCCTCTGTCTCCAAGCATGCTAAATGTCATCTGAATGCTAGACAGTGACTCTGCCTTGACTGTGCTACTTTATTTTAGAATTAGATGTAGGAGGTGTTTGGTTTTCATTATCCTTCAAGTTTGGAATAATTGTCATAGCCCTTCCTTCAAGTGAAGGGTTACTATCACTAAACAAAAGGAGAGAATTTTGGAACCTTTGAATGGCCAAGTCTTCACAAACAACAAACCAGACAAAAGGTGCAAGAAAGAAAACATTCCATGTTTTGTGTTGTCTTTCACTGACTCTGTGGGTGATTTGAGCTTTAGTGGTTACGCATGTATTTGTTCATTCCTGAGCCAGGCCCTAGGGCTGAATTTTGTGAATGTTCAATAATGAATTACTCATTGACCCCACCTACCTCCCAACAGCTTGCTTCAACACCGATGCATTTGGATACTTTCCCAGAACCGAAGAACTTAATTTAATTTTATATCAAAACTCAATGGGAAAGCAAGGAGAGAGACTACCTGCTTGTAGCAGGTCAGGATTGGGAGGCAGATCAGGTTGATTCCTGGAGAAGATAGCATTTTTATTCCGTCTTGACAGTTTGTTTCAGATTTAAATTATCCTGCTGCTTTCTGACCTGAGTGCACTATTTTCCTTTTTATTAGCTGCAGGATAAGAGTCGAGCCAGGATCCAAGGGCATGTGCCAGGTTCGGAGACTACACATGGGGCCGTTCCAGGCAGCACTGTGGGCTAAACCCAAGGCATCAGTCAGCAATAATTGCTAGAAACACTGAAAAGAGCAGGACAGGGTATTGCCATCAAAGACAATTATTATAAAGCATCTTAACCAGAAATAAGAGGAAGAAGCAGAGAGTCCCTCAAGCCCTGAGGGAGAAAATGAAGCGATTGTTGCAAGAATCAGAAGAAATCATGATCACCCTGGCACCCTCCACCAGACTTTCCCCAGATAAAGCTAAGGAAGAGACCATGTGTAGTATCAAGAACAAGTCCTCAGACCTTACAGGATCCTTACCAGAGGACTCTAACTGTGCCTCAGCAGCCTCAACCATTAATGGGAATAGAAATGGAGGCTTGACCCAGCCCTGCAGCTTTGGGCAGCAGTCCAACAGCCAGCTTCCTCTGAGCCCCACTGCCTATGATTCAGGGTCCAGTTCTCAGAACCTTTCATCTGCCAGCATTACTATGAGCTGCCAAGAACCCTCAAAGCTGTCCCAAGAACCTGGCCAAAGCTGCAGCCGTGAACAGCGAGAGCCTTTGGGTGATGTAGTAGAATACATCATCAGAGAGCTGCAAGGCATCAGCCGTCTCCAGACTGAGATTGCTGAGCTGCGGCAGCACTTGAGCCAAGTGCGGGGTTCTGTGGATGAGGTCTCTAGCTGTGTAGACTCGGTGCTGAGTGAAATAGAAGGCTTACATGTGGGCAGCAGCTCTGTGGTCAAGGTACGTGCAAGGGAAGAGTCCCAGGAACCCCCTGTGGACAGATGCAGTGAGGAAGCGATTCTATATTTGTATGGACTTCCTGAACAAGATGGAGAAAATACCATGGAGCTAGTGGACCACTTCCTAGCCAAGCACCTCTGTATCAATGGCATACAGTGCAACAGATACATCAAAGAGGCTTACAGGACTGGCAGAGCCCCTGCTCCCAGGCCCACTGTGGTGAAGCTTGCCCATCTTGAGCACAGAGACTTCATCCTGCAGAAATCCGTCCTCTTGCAGAGTGTAGGGGTCCGGATTACCGCCAGAGAAGAATCAAGCTGGCCACAGGGCTCTCTGAATCCCCAAAAGGAGTCCATCTCATTTTTGCAACAACAGCTTCAGGATCCTAGTTGGAATTCTTTAAACCAAGATGAACAAGTTCTTCAGATGGAAACAGGACATAGACAAACCATGTTAGATGCCTCTCAGATCAGGGCTCAGAATCACCCCCAGGCCTCAGAGGAGCAAGGCCTTTGCTTCCCACTGAAAAATAATTTAGCAAAGCAAAATATTATGTCTAACCTTGGGGAAGAAGTGAAAGGAATATCAGGAACATCCCAGGTTAGTGGCAGCTGTGGTGTACTGACAGGGAAAAAGAGTCCTCTGTCTACACTCTGCCAATTTGAGGACCCTTCCCTAGAGTTAATCTCCAAAGAAGAGGATTCTGGGAAATCTCAGGTTTTTGAACAGTGCAGTCAGGGACTTGAAGAATACAAAATACCAAAACCAGAAAAGGACTGCAGCAGTAAACGTGAGGTCAGCACCTGCCTATCACTCTCTGGATTGCTGAAGACAGACAGAGTAAATGCAGAGGATACGCTCCTGGGTTTTGAAGCTGGGCTTGATATTCTGAGCTCCAAGCAGCTAGAAGACCTTTTGTCAGACAAATCCAGAAGATTTGCAACTCTGAGTTGTGACACTAAGATGGAGGAAATTATCATAGGGCCAGAGACTTTCAGTGACATGGTTCATATTGACCTCATTGAAGAGGAAGAACGTGCTGCTCAGGTCCTCAAGGATGTCTTTGACAAGTCCTCTTGTGTTCTGAGTGGCTCACAGGAGGATGAAGACGTGGAAATCAAGTTTTATACAAGTAAACTGGGCAGAGCAATTCACCAGTTTCGTTCTGCTCTGCAGGGGGTATTTCAGAAGCTGGAGAACAGCGGGTCCATCAGTCCTGAAGACTTGGACAGCAACGAGAGTGGGTCCCAGTCAGAGAATAGTGATAGACTTCTTGGAACTGTGAGTTCCGGGGGTGCCCAAGATTGTTCAGTGGAGAGCCCTGGAAGTCACGGGAGTGGAAGCTTGCTCAGTGTGGTCTCTGGTGGAGTGGGCCTCACCACACAGGAAGACCAATCTTCTCAGGACCCAAACAATCTCTGTCTTGCTTCTAACAGCTTGCCTCTAGCATATTCATTGCCAGGTTTCACTCTGGCTCCAGGTTTGGGAGGTGAGACTTGTTCCAGGCCTGAATCACCCAGGCAGGGCAAACTAAGCCTAGAGCAAGTGTGTGCAGAGACAATCTACCTCAACAAGTGCATCAATAATTTTAAAAATGTTCTAAAAGAGAAAAGGCTGAGACAGAAAAAACTTTTGCATGAGCTTGTACAGAAGGCAAACCATCTCTCAGTAGAAGACATTCACTCAGGTACTGCAAGTCTCTATTTAATGGGGTTCCAGCTGGCTTGGTAGCATGAGTCCCAGCTTGGTGGTAAGTTTCACAAGGTGTTGGGGAAGATCCACAACTTGAAATAGTCTGGATTTTATGAGTACTGACTTCAGGCTAATCCCAGGGAGATTAGAGTGAATTTTTTGTATAGCAGCAAGAAAAAAGTTCTTGTCCTTAGGGAGCATCCGGTCTGCTGGGGGAGCTATAGAAAACTTCTTTTCAAAGGAAGTAGGACCATCTGGACAGATGTAGTTTAGAGTTTCAGGACTTCTAGGATGTTCCAAATGCTTAACGTAGGTATAGGGGTGGGAGGCAGGAATAGGGAATGACGCATATTTGCTCATGGGCATTAAAAAAGTTGAAAAAGAATTCTATGACTTTTGAAAATACTCTCCATGGGTTTCTTGCTGAGTTAAGATTGCAATTTTTTCAGGAACAGATGAGACTTCTTCACCTCCTAGGCTACTATGGGAATTTCCCTTACCTGAGCCTATTTCCTAAGATTAGACTGTCTTTCTGACTTGGAGCTGTCCAAAGGTGATTATAGTGCCTGCTCTACCCAAGTACTGACTCTACCATCCACAGGTCATAGTCCCTTCCTTCTCTAGCTCATGACTACTTACCCAAGAACTGGAGAATGGAATGGTTTTTTACTACAACAAATGAGACAACTTTTATATAGGCAGTATGGAGATAGGTAGTTTTAAAATTACTCTTCCTAATCAAAAGCAAATTTATCCAAAGACCATATGTTATGTTCTTTCAGTTTTAAATATAAATGGGATTGTCCTCTTACGCATATAGCCGGATTAATCTTCCTAAAACAAAGTTAAAATTATGAAGCATATTGTATTGGCAAAGGTATGAAGGAACAGGCTTCATTGCTGGTGAGATGGGAATGTAAATTGGTATAACCTCTAAGGAAGGCAATTGGGAAAATTTATCAAAATTACAAATATGTATACCCTTTGAACCCACAACACCATTTCCGGGAATATAGTCTACAGACTTATTTTCACATGTGAAAATGACATATGCTCAAAATTATTTTTGAAGTATTATTTTTAATAGTAAAGATTGGAAACGAGCTAAATGTTCATTGAGAAAGACTGGTTAAATAAATTATTAGCATATCCAAACAATGGAACATTGTACCATGTAACTATAAAGAGAATGAAATAGTTCCTTATATGCTGAAATACAAAGATACCTAAGATAAACTAACATGAGAAAAAGCTAAGTATAGTCCAGTATACATAAGATGCCATCGTTCATATAAAAGAGAGAAGGTAAAATACACACAAATGTACACCATATGTGTCTGCTTGGATAGGTATAAAATAGTTCATGAAAGATACATAAATTAATATAGAGTTGTTGTTGTTGTTAAGTGCCATCAAGTTGGTTCTGACCCATAGTGACTCTGTGTAGGGTTTCTGAAGAGCAGCTGATGAGCTTGAACCGCTGACCTTGAGGTTCAAACCAACGTTGCAATCCAGCACATTAACCCTTTAGCACCACACCAGGACTCCAATATATATGGTTACCCATGAAGAAAGATTTTTATGTGTCTGGGATACAGGAATGGAAAGGATATTTTTCATTGTATACTCTTTTATACTTTTTAGAGTTTGAACCATATTAGTATAATACCAAATCATAAAATTGAATTAAAACCATAGCGTAGTGGTTACGAATCGTGCTGCGAACCGCAAGGTCAGCAGTTCAAAACTACCAGCCGCTCCGCAGGAGAAAGATGAGGCTTTCTGCTCCCGTAAAGATTTACAGCCTCAGAAACCCTGTACAGGGTCGCTATGGGTCGGAACCAACTCAACCACACTCAACAACAACTTTCTCTTTTCAAAAAAGGCTGTGTATGTGCTGGCAGCCAGGAGGCAGGCTTGCAGAATGTGCCTTTTGGTTATTTAAACAATTATATGTATTCCTGTATATTCCTTAGTGTTTTTGTGTATATCCCTCCCTCCTCCCCCCCAGAAAACCCCCCCAAAATACCCACAGATGGAATAGAAGCAAATACTGTTGAATGATGATGCATGGAGAAGATTGTAATCATTACAATTAAAATGATGAGTGTAAAACTGATGTTCTCCCATGTAAAGTATCACTCAATTAACAATAAAAACAAACAAACAAACCATATTATTCTCTTTTCAAATATCCCTAGATCTTTTTTATTCCTTAACCAAAAAACTCTAATAAATTCCTTTACTTGGCATTCAGAATCACAATTTTCCAAGTTTATCTCCATTGTCCCACTGGACATCAACAAAAAAAGAAACTGTTTTCAACAGCTTTGTCTTCTACTCTTTGTTTTTGGTCTATTCACATATACAAGCTGCCTTCTAACCTAAGGTGCTGGGCTTATTATGCCAGCCTTGCAAAATCTTAATCATTCTTCGACAAACAGTCAAAACAACACCTCCAGGAGGCTTTCTATATATAATTCCTCAGTTGTAAGGAAATTCTCTCTCTTCTGATTCTTGCAGCCCTTTGTTCTTCTCCCTGTTAATTAGATACCATTATTATATAGCAACTGAAGAAACAGCTAGTATCCTTTTAACCCTCATATGAAAGCAGTCCCGGTGTGGTACTATAGGATTAACACTGGATAGCTAACCACAAGTTTGGTGGTTCAAACCCACAAGCCGCTCCTGGAAACCCTATTCAGGATCACTGAGTTGGAACCAACTTGATGGCACTTAACAAAAACAACATGAAAGCTGTATTTTCTTACAAAGTCCTTACACCTTGGTGAGTGTTGGGTCACCAAGGACACTTGGGCCTTCTGGGTTGACATCCTGATAGCCAATGCAGGAACTTATGGGAAGTCAATGGTGATAATCATTGAGGAGGCTTTCTGAAGCACCAATAAGGAAGTAAGCTGAAATTCTGGGCCCTACTCAAGACTTGGTCTTGCCTGAAGTTTGCTGAGGGGGTGATGGAGGGGATACTGGGCAGTGACCGCATCCTTTTGATTCTGGGCCCATAATTGATTAAAGCACCATTCCATGTTGTTGTTGTTGTTGTTGTTGCTGTTAGTAGATGTTGTAGAGTTGGTTCTGACTTATAGTGACCTTATAAACCTCAAGGTCAGCAGTTCAAAACTACCAGCTGTTCTTCAGGAGAAAGATGAGGCTTTCTGCTCCTGTAAAGATTTGCACCCTTGAAAACCCTATATAGGGTCTCTATGAGTTGGAACTGACCCCATGACACATAACCACCACCACCACCACCGTGGTACCACCATGCAAAACCGAATGAAACACTGCCTGGTCCTGAGCCATCCTCACAATTATTGTTACATTTGAGCCTATTGCTGTTCCCACTATGCCAGTCCATCTCATTGCGGTCTACCTCTTTTTCACTGACCATCTTATTTTACCAAGCATGATGTCCTTTTCCAGTGACTGATAACATATTCTAAATATGAGAGATAAAGTGTTACCATCCTGGCTTTTAAGGAGCATTCTAGCTGTACTTCTAACATGGGTTGGTTTGTTCTTCTGGCAGTCCATGGTACTTTAATGTTCTTTTTCAACAACTTAATTCAAATGCGTCAATTCTTCCTTATTCATTGCCTAACTTTCACATGAATGTGAGACTGTTGACAATACCATGTCAGGTGCACCTTAGTCCTCAAACCAATATCTTTGCTCTTGAACACTTTAAAAAGGTTTTTTTGTAGCAGATTTGCCTAATGTAATATATTGTTTGATATCTTGACTGCTACTTCCATGAAAGTTGATTGTGGATCTAAGCAAAATGAAGTCTTTGACAACTTCAATGTTTTCTCCAGTTATTATGATTCTATTAATTAGTCCAGTGGTGAGGATTTTTGTTTACTTTATATTGAGGTGCAACCCATACTAAAGGCTATAGTCTTTGATCTTCACCAGTAAGTATTTTAAGTTTCCTTCACTTTCAGCAAGCAAGGTTGCATCATCTGCATATCGTAGGTTGTTAATGAGTCTTTAGTCCTGTTGCCGCATTCTTCTTATAATCCAGCTTCTCAGATTATTTGCTCAGCATACATATTGAATCAATATAATTAAAGATACAACCCTGGCATACACATTTCCTGATTTTAAGCCATTTAGTATGCCCATGTCCTGTTGTAACAACTGTCTCTTAGTTTATGTACAGGTTCCTCATGAGCACAAGTAAGTGTTCTAAAATAACTCATTCTTTGCAATGTTGTCAATAGTTTGTATGATCCACACAGTCGAAAGATTTTGTGCAGTCAGTAAAACACAAGTAAACATCTTTTTGGTATTCTCTGCTTTCAACCAAGATCCACCTGACATTAGCGATAATATCCCTAGGTCCACATCCTCTTCTGGATTCGGCTTGAATGTCTGGCAGTTCCCTGTCGATTTACTGTTGCAGCCATTTTTAAATTATAATCAGCAAAATTTTACTAGCATGTGATATGAATGTTATTGCTTGGTGATTGCTGTGTCTTGTTGTGTCACTTTCTTTGGAACAGATACAAATATGAATCTTTTCCAATGGGTTGGCCAGGTAGCCGATTTCCAAATTTCTTGGCATAGAAGAGTGCCTCTATTGTTGCATCAGTTTGTTGAAAGATTTATATTTGTGTTTTGTCAATTCCTGAATTCCTGGTTTTCACCAATGTCTTCAGTGTTACTTCTTACTTCGGTACCATCAGTTCTTGACCATGTGCTACCTCTTGAAATGGTTGAATACTGACCATTTCTTTTTGTTACAGTGACTGTGTATTCCTTCCATTTTCTTTTGATGATTTCTGCATCATTCAACATTTTGTCCATAGAATTCTTCAGTATTGAAAGTCGAGATTTGAAATTTTCTTTAATTCTTGAAACGTGCTGAGCATGTTCTTCTCTTTTAGTTTTCTAACTTCAGGTCTTTGCAGATTTCATTATAACACTTGACTTAGTCTTCTCAAGCTGCCCTTCAAAATTTTCTGTTCAGCTCTTACTTCCTCATTTATTACATTTGCTAGAACATTTCTCTGCTGGAGAGCAAGTTTCAGAGTCTCTTCTGACATCTACTTTGGGCTTTTCTTTCTTTCCTGTCTTTTAATGACCCCTTGCTTTCTACCTGTATGATGTTCTTGATGCCATTCCACAACTCTTCTGATCTTCAGTCGTTAATGTCTAATGAATCAAATATTTTCTTAGAATGGTTTCTAAATTCAAATGGGATATATTTAAGGCCATATTTTGGCTCTTGTGGACTTGTTTTAATTTTCTTCATCTTCATTCTGAACTTACATATGAGCAACTGTCTGATGGTTTTTTCCATAGTCGGCCCCTGGCCTGGTTTTGGATGATGATATGGAACTTTTCCACCGTCTTTTTCCACAGATATAGTCAGTTTGATTTCTGTGCTTTCTACCTGGTGAGGTCCATGGTATAATTTCCTTTGATGTTGTTTAAATAAGGTATTTGCAATGAATAAGTCATTGGTATTGCAAAAGTCTACCATGTGATCTCCAGCATCATTTTGTTCACCAAGGCCATATTTCCCAATTACTGCCAATCCTTCCTCTTTGTTTTCAATCTTCACATTCTAATCACCAGTAATTATCAATGCATCTTGATTGCATGCTTGATCAATTTCAGACAAGTTGATAGCATAAGAATTCTATCATCAATTTCTTCATCATTGATTTTAGTGGTTGTCACATAAATTTGAATAATAGTGGTATTAACTGGTCTTCTTTGTAGGTGTATGGTAATTTATCACAGACAGCGTGGTACTTCAAGATAGATATTGAAATATTCTTTTTGAGGATGAATGTGACACTTGTTATTGTTGCTAGGTGCCATCAAGTCAGAACCGACTCATAGCGACCCCATGCACAGCAGAACGAAACAATGTCCGATCCTGGGCCAAACTCATACTGTTGCCACACTTGAGTCCATCAATGCTGCTACCTGGCCAATCCATCTTGTTGGAGGTCTTCCTCTTTTTCTCTGACCCTCCATCTTACCCAGCATGATATCCTTCTCTAGCGACTGTTCCCTCCTGACAATATGTCCAAAGTATGAAAGACGAAGTTTGGCCATTTTGGCCTCTAAGGAAAGCTCTGGCTGCACTTCTTCCAAAACAGATCTATTGGTTCTTTTGGCAGCCCATGGCACTTTTAGTATTCTCCTCCGACACCATAATTCAGAGGCATCAATTCTTCTACAATCTGCAGATTTGCCTAATGCAATACGTCATCTGACCTCTTGACTGCTGCTTCTGTGAGTGTTGATAGTTGATCCAAGAAGAATGAAGTCCTTGACAACGTCAATCTTTTCTCTGTTGATAAGAATGTTGTTTATTGGTCCAGTGGTGAGGATTTTTGTTTTCTTTACATTGAGATGTAATCCATACCGAAGGCTGTGCTCTTTGATCTTCACCAGTAAATGTTTTAAGTCCTCTTCACTTTCAGCAAGCAAGGTTGTATCATCTGCATATCGCAAGTGTTAATGAGTCTTCCTCCAATCCTGATACCACGTTTTTCTTCATAGAATCCAGCTTTTCGTATTATTTGCTCAGCATACAGGTTGAATAAGTATGGTGAAAGAATACAACCTTGTCTCACACCTTTCTTAATTTTAAAACATTCAGTGTTCCCTGCTCTGTTCGAACAACTGCTTCTTGGTCCATGTACAGATTCCTCATGAGTACAATTAAGTGCTCTGGAACACTCATACTTCGCAATATTGTCCATAGCTTGTCATGGTCCACACAATCGAAAGCCTTTGCGTAGTCAATAAAGCATAGGTAAACATCTTTCTGATATTCTCTGCTTTCAGCCAAGATCCATCGGACATCAGCAATGATATCTCCCATTCCACGGCCTCTTCTGAATCGGCTTGAACTTCTGGAAGTTCTCTGTCAATGCATGATTGTAGCCATTTCTGTATTACCTTTAGCAAAACTTTACTGGCTTGAGATATCAAAGAGATTGTCTGATGATTTCCGCAATGTGACACTACTCCTCTTCAGTTTGTTGTTCTAGGTGTAGTAAACCATATGGTTGATTCAGAATGGCCAATATCAGTCCATTTCAGTTCACTAATGCCTAGGATATTGATCTTTATGTGTCCCATTTCTTTTTTGATGACTTCTAGTTTTCCTAGATTCATAGTTTGTACATTTCATGTTCTGATTATTAATGTACGTTTGCAGTCATTTCTCCCTATTTTGCATTGTGACACATCAGCAAATGAAGGTTCTGAAAGCTTTATTCAATTCATGTTATGGTCACCTCTACTTTGAGGAGACGGCTCTCTCCCAGTCATACTTTACTGCCTTCCTATATGAGGGGCTCATTTTCCAGCACTATATATCTGACAATGTTCTGCTGCTATTCATGTTTTCATCTTCCAGCTCTATAGCTGTCACTGTTACGCTTCTGTTTATAAGGTTTTCAGTGGCAAAACTTTCAGAGGTAATCAGCCTCTCTTCTTCCTAGTCTATCATAATCTGGAAGCTCCACTGAAGCCTGTCTATGATGGGTTACCCTGCTGGTATTTAAAATACTAGTGGAATAGCTTCCAGCATCATAGTGGCATGCAAGCCAGTGAAGTATGACAAACTTACAGACAAGTGTTCTTTCCATAGAACAGGTAAAATAGAGCAATGAAAGCATGTAGGCTTCTGCCGCCTCTCACCAACTCACACCTTTACAGAGCCAAATAAGAGTAGTTTCCCTCACCTGGGAAACAGATTCAGTATAACTCTGACTGTTCTTCTTCTAACCTTTAAGGCCTTAGTTTACTAGTTATAATTTATCCTTTAATTTGAATTTTTCTTTTATCCATATATATATATTTTAATGTTTTATTGTGAGTTATGTGATAGTTTACATACATGGGAGAACATTAGTTTTACATTCATTCTTTTGTATATCGTTTCATTGCCACGGTTACAGTTCCCTCCATGCATCATCAACCAACCAATGGATATACCCTGCAAGCCTTTCCCCCACACCCCTCCCCCCCAGTCTTCAGCACACAGTCGTTCTGCTCTCCCTCTCTGGATCTAAAGTCCCCAGCTGCTCCATCTCTCCACGTCATCATCTCTGCCTCCATCTCTGGCGTCACTGCTTCTCTGGGTAGGGTCCTGCGTTCCGCTCTTCTCCATTAATGGTCCTAGGGACCTCCATTCCTAGACTGGAAAGTTAATCACTCCCTTCCTTGCTATTATCCATATATATATATATATATATATATTTAAGTACTCTTATACTGTCTAAAATTCAGTTCTTACAATCCTATCACTCTACCAAACTAGCTTTGGCCAAAGACATAAGGTGACCATCATATTGCCAAATCTAATGATCCATTTTCAGTTCTTCTCTTAATCAGCATCTTGACACAATTGATCATGTCTTTAAAAAGTATTATAGCTTTATTGCGTTATAATTCACATACCATAAAATTCACCCTTAAGAACCCTTAAGATGTATATAATGTTCTTAGTGTTTTATGAAACTATGAACCCATCACCATTGTCTAATCACAGAACATTTATATCACCCCAAAAAGAAGCCCCGTATTCATTAACAGTGACTCACAAATCTTTCTTCCTTCAAGCCCTTGGCAACCCCTAATCTGTCTCTATGGATTTGTCTATTTTGGACATTTTGTATGAGTGGAATCATGTATATCACTGACTTTTTTTCATTTAGCATAGTATTTTCTAGGGTCATCCATGTTATTTCTTCTTGTGGCCAAGTAATATTTTACTGTTTGGATATTCTGCAGTTTATCTGTTTACCAGTTAATGGGCATTTTGGTTATTTCTACCTTTTCATTATTATAAATAAGGCCTCTATGTACATTTGTGTACGAATTTTTGTATGCACATAATTTTTCAGTTTTCTTGGCTTTATACCTATGAGTAATATTGCTGAGTCATATGTTGTTGTTGTTGTTAACTGCCTTTGAATCGGTTCCAACCCATAGTGACCATGTATACGATTTCCAAGTAGCAGCTGGTGAGCTTGAACCGCCAACCTTGCAGTTTAAACCGACTTTGCAGTTCAGTGCGTTAACCCACAGTGTCATACCAGGATGCCTGAGTTACATGGTAGTTACTTTTAATATTTTGAGAAACTGCCAGACTGCTTTCAAAAGTAGTGGCACCATTTTACATGCCCACCAACTATGTATGAGGGGTCCAATATCTCTACATCTTCACCAGCTTCTTAATAATATCTTTTTTTTTTATAGTCTACCTATGTGAAGTGATATCTGATTTTTCTTTTAATTTGCATTTCCCTAATGACTAATGACATTGAGCATCTTTTCATGTGCTTAATGACTACTGTTACATTTTTTTTTTTTTTTGAGAAATGAGTATTCCAGATCCTTTGTCTTTTTTTTTTTTTTTTAATGTTTTGTTGTGACTTATGTGATAGATTACATGGGAGAACATTAGTTTTACATTTATCCTATAGTATATCATTTCACTGCTATGATTACAATCCCCTCCATGCATCATCAACCATCCAAAGGGTATACACTACAAGCATGCCCCCCGGTCATCAGCACACAGTTCCCCTCCCTCTCTGTGTCTAAAGATCCTTGTCTTTTAAGAAATTATTTAATTGTAAGAGTTCTATGTAAATTCTCGATACAAGTCCCATAGAAGACACATGATTTGTAAGTATTTTCTGTTCTTTGGGGTTATCATTTTACTGTTTTTATGGTATTCTTACTCGAAATACTTATTGATGAAGATGGATTGCACCTCAATGTAAAGAAAACAAAAATCCTCACAACTGGATCAGTAAATAACATCATGATAAACAGAGAAAAGATTGAAGTTGTCAAAGCTTTTATTTTGCTTGGATCCACAAGTAATTCTCATGGAAGCTGTAGTCAAGAAATCAGAGGATAAAGTACATTAGACAGACCTGTTGCAAAAGACCTCTTTTAAGTGTTAAAGAGCAAAGGTGTCACTTTGAGGTCTAAGGTACACCTGACTCAAGCCATGGTATTTTCAGTCGCCTCCACAACAACAATAGTAACACGTGCATGTGAAAGTGGGGCAGTGAGTAAGCTAGACTGTAAAAGAATCAATATATTTGAATTATGGTGTTGGGGAAGAATATTGAAAGTACCATGGACTGCCAGAATAAACAAACCTATCTTGGCAGAAGTACAACCAGAGTGTTTTGTACAAGCAAGGATGGTAAGACTTCGTCTCTTATGCTTTGAACATGTTATCAGGAGGGACCAGTCCCTAGAAAAGACATCATGCTTGGAAAAGTGGACAGTCAGCAAAAAGTGGGAAACCCCTCAATGAGATGGATTGGCCCAATGGCAGCAGCAATGAGCTTCAGGCATGGCAACAATTTTGTGGATGGCTCAAGACCTGGCAGTGTTTCCTTCCATTGTGCATAAGGTCATAGCTATGATTGGGAACTGACTTGACAGCACCTAACTGCGTGGTGTCCTTTGATACACAACAAATTTTTATTTTGACCAAGTTCAGTTTGTCTGTTTTATGCCACTTGTACTTTTGATGTCATATCTGACGAACTATTGCCTAATCCAGTGTCTGGACGTTTTATTTTCTTATGAGAGTTTTCTAATTTTTACTTTCCGCTTAGATCTATGATTCATTTTGCATTAATTTTGTATATGGTGTGAGGTAGGTAATTTTGTATATGGTGAAGCATGTGGCTGGTAACCAGCAGTTTGAACCTGCCAGCAGCTCTATGGGAGAAACATATTGTCTGCTTTCATACAAATTTACAATCTTGAAAACAAACCCAGTGGGGCAATTCAGCTCTGCCCTATAGGGTTGCGATGAACCAGAATCAACTTGATGACGATGGGTTTGGGACTTTTTGTTTTTTGCTTAGTGAGATAGGGGTTCAGCTACATTGTTATTGATTACCCAGTTGTCCCTGCACTCTTTGTGGAAAAGACTACAAGGGTAAGTAAAAAATTATTGATACCAGGGCTCTAGTTCTGACACGCACAGATTTACTTCAGACAAATTCAGACAAAGCATGTTTTTTGTTGTTTTTTTAGAAACAGTTTTTATTTTGAATTGAGAGAAGGCCCACAAGGCAGATCATCAGTTTTACATTCAACAAATCATTGCACCGATTACAATACCCTCCATGCACCATCAGCTAACAGTATTTACTGCTATTACCTTTTTTTTTTTTTTTTTCTGGAAGGAGATATGTTTATTGTTTTAATAACATAACAGAACATTGCTCTATCAACACTTGTTATGAATATCCTCAAGCACAGCACCCACACACAATAAAATTTGGAAACTGCACCATTTCCCCTTACAATAGCATTTATTGTTTTGATATGAGCAATTTTTTTCCCTTATGTATACAAAAACATGCAGGAATACATAATCTTTAAATAATAAAAAGGCACATTTTGCAAACCAGCCTCCTGCTCATCAGCACACAGCTTTTCTCTTTCTAAGAGTGTAGAGTCCTCAGATACTCTATCTCTCCACGCCATTACCTCTGCATCTGTGTCTGGTGTTGCTGCTTCTCTGATTAGGATCCCACGTTCCACTCATGCTCTTCTCTCATGATGGTCTTGGGGTCCTCTGTTCCTAAAATGTAAGATTAACTACTTCCCTTTTTGTCACATAACTTCTTTTACATGACAAAGTATATTTAAACATGTCACTGTGACCAGTAGTTGGCTGCAGACAAGTTCTCTCAATAACCCACTTGTCTTAGTCTCATTAGGATGTCTTCCAAAAAAAAAAAAAAAAAGAAGTCCAAATCAGCTTCCAAACTGATTTGCTAGATCAGTTAAAGTCAAGGCAAAGAGGTCAGCTTAGAAGATTATGGTGACTCTTTTAGGGATTCCAAAGGAAGAATCTTTATAGATTTTCTTGAAGGACACTAGACAATCATAGGGGCTTATTTTAAAGAAGTTTTAAGAAAATTGAGAACTACATGAGTGAAAAACTCCAGGAAAGTTGCACCTAGGAATTTTTTTTTCCCATCATGACAGTGCACCTGCTCATTCTTAGAGGGCAGCAGGGACTGTCCTATGAGAGTTTTCTTGGGAAACCTTACCCCGTCCACTCTGTAGCTCTGATCTCGCTCCTTCAACTTCCTTTTGTTCCCCAAGTTCAAAGAACATGTAGAAGGAATACAAATTGAGTTCCTCTAGGGTACCAAAACTGCTGTTCTGATGTGGTAAAGAGCGCTTAGTTCTTCAGTAAAGAGAGAGATAGAAATACCACTTTCAGAAGTGTATAGACCTAAATGGAGGAGAAGTTGAGAAACAAAGCTTCACAGTTCAAATATTTTCATTTAATAAAATATTTTGTAACAGTGCTTTTAAATTTGCCCTCTTTTTGTTTCCCCATTGAATTGTCTTGGCACCCTTGTCAAAAATAAACTGACCATAAATGTAAGG
This sequence comes from Chrysochloris asiatica, assembly GCF_000296735.1. Taxonomy (NCBI): domain Eukaryota; kingdom Metazoa; phylum Chordata; class Mammalia; order Afrosoricida; family Chrysochloridae; genus Chrysochloris; species Chrysochloris asiatica. The sequence goes on from NW_006408571.1 coordinate 12,212,243, forward strand.
GTTTTTCTGGACTCTTAATTCAATTCCATCTATCTATGGTTATGCCTCAGTTCCTTCTTTTAGAATATTTTCTTCACTTGATTTCTAGAATACTTCTCTGTCTAGGTTCTCTCCTGACATTATTTGCCATACCTTTTCTCAGATATCTTTGTTGGACCATCCTCATTCCCCCTACCTCATTATAGCATTCTAAGATTCATTCCTGACTTCTTACTTGTATTTACTTACTAGGTGATTGTTCCCAATCTCATGAGTTTCATGAACAGTCCTAGATTTATAGCTCCAGCCCAGACCCCTTTGCCATTTCCACTTGAATGTAAGTAGGCATCTCAGTTTAACACATCCAAACCCAACTCCTGATCCTCTTCCTTAAGTCCCTGACAAGCTTGTCTTAAACATACTTTTTTTTAAACCAGTAAATGGCAACTCTTGTAGCTGATCAGTTCCAAATCATATTCATTCTTGACTCTTTTTTATCTCTCACAACTCACATCCAATCAAACCATTAGTAAATTCTGCTGCCGGGTCTTTTAAAAACTATCCTGAATCTTAGCAGTTATCTCCACCTACATTACTACCTTTTAAAAGGCATCATTTTCTCCTGTTTGGATTATTGCAGTGTCTCCTAACTGGTCTTCCAGCTTCTACCTTTGTCCCTTTATAAGCCTCTTCTCCCCACAGCCACCAACCCTTATGAAACATGAGTCAGATCATACCACTTTTCTGCACTAAGCTTTCCAGTGTTTTTCTCTCTTATTCAGAATGAAAGTCAAAGTGACTATAAAGCCCTATTTGAACTGACATTCTTTTGCAACTTGCGGTTCCTCCACACCAATTATGCCCTCACCTTGACTTTACACTTACTGTATACTTTACCTAGAATGCTTTCTCCTAGAACTCTGGTTTCCTCACTCATTTCCTTTAAGTCTCTGCTGAAATGTCACCTTGTCAGTCGGTCTCCCCTGAAAACCTTTTATTAAATTTTAACAGCAACTGCAACACCATTTTCATGGGGTACTTAGGTTTTCCCTTACCCAAATTCTTTTCAGCACAACCTCTCTCATATCTGACATAGTACATATTCATTTCTTTTGAGAAGCAGACCCTGGAACCAGGATTCCTGTTCTAAATTTTGCCTTTGTCACATGTTGGGACTTTAGGCAACTATCTTAATCTCTCTGATCTTCAGTTAAATCAACAAAAGTTGTTTTTGTTGTTGTTGTTAGGTGCCATCAAGTCAGCACCGACTCATAGCGACCCTATGCACAACAGAACGAAACACTGCCTGATGCTGGGCCAACCTCACAATTGTTGCTACATTTGATTCCATTGATGCTGCCAGTATACCAGTCCATCTCATTGGGGGCCTTCCTTTTTTTCCCTGACCCTCCACTTTACCAAACATCATATTCTTCTCCAGTGATTGGTCCTTCTGACAATATGTCTGAAATGTGAGAGATGAAATCTGGCCACCTGGCTTCCAAGGAGCATTCTGGCTGCACTTCTTCCAACAGATCTATTTGCTCTTTTGGCAGTCCATAGTACTTTCAGTATTCTTCTCTAACATTATAACTCAAATGCATCAATTCTTTTACGGTCTTTCTTAGTCACTATCCAACTTTTGCATGCATATGAGGTTATTGAAAATATCATGGCTTGCATTAGGCATACCTTAGTCCTCAAACTGACATCTTTGCTCTTCAACACTTTAAAAAGGTCTTGTGCTGCAGATTTGTCTAATGCAATACATCATTTGATTTCTTGACTGCTGCTTCCATGAGTGTTGATGGTTGATCCAAGCAAAATGAAGTCACTGACAACTTCAATCTTTTCTCTATTTATCTTGATGTTTTTAATTGGTCCAGTGGTGAGGATTTTTATTTACTTTATATTGAGGTATAATCCATATCTAAGGATGTGGTCTTTGATCTTCATCAATAAGTATTTTAGGTCCTCTTGGCTTTCAGCAAACAAGGTTGTATCATCTGCACAGTGCAGGTTGTTCATGAGCCTTCCTCCATCCTGATACCATGTTTTTCTTTAGATAATCCAGCTTCTCAGATTGTTTGCTCAGCATAGAGGTAGAATAAGTATGGTGAAAGAATACAACCATGGTGCACATTTTTCCTAATTTTAAACCATTTGATGTTCCCTTGTTCTGTTCAAACAACTGCCTCTGGGTCTGTATACAGGTTCCTCATGCGCACAATTAAGTGTTCTGGAATACTCATACTTCGCAATGTTGTGCATAGCTTGTCATGATCCATACACTCGAAAGCCTTTGCATAGTCAATAAAGCACAAGTAGATACCTTTCTGTTATTCTCTGCTTTCAGCCAAGAGCTATCTGATGTCAGTAATGATATCCCTCGTTCCATGTCTTCTTCTGAAACTGGCTGAACCTCTGGAAGTTGTCTGTCAATGTATAGTTGCAGCCATTTCTTTATTACCTTGAGTAAAACTTTACTCACGTGCAATATCAATGATATTGTCCAATGATTTCCGCATTCCATTTGGTTACCTCTCTTTGGAATGTGCACAAATACAGATCTCTTCCAGTCAGTTGGTCAGGTAGTTGTCTTCCAAGTTTGTTGGCATAGATGAGTGAGTGCCTCCAGTGCTGCATCAGTTTGTTGAAACATTTCAATTTGTATTCCATCAATTCCCGGTGTTTTATTCTTTGCCAGTAGTGGGCCTTGGACTTCTTTCGTCAGAATCATTGGCTCTTGATCATATGCTACCTCTTGAAATGGTTGAACATTGACTATTTCTTTTTGTTACAGTGTTTCTGTGTATTCCTTTCATCTTCTTTTGGTGCTTTCTTCATTATACAGCATTTTGCCCGTAGAATCCTTCAATACTGCAAGTCGAGGTTTTGAATCCCCCAGGAGCTCTATAGAAGATTAATGAGGCAGTCTGCTTTCATAAAGATTTGCAGCCTTGGAAATTCTATGGGGCAGTTCTACTTTTTCTTACTGGGTCACTATGACTTGGAATTGACTTGATGACTGTGGATTTATTGTAATGGAACACAATAAACATGTCATAGAAAGTGTGCACATAGAAGGATAAGTACCATGGATACAAGGTAGAAAGACACTTAATTGAAAAAAGAAAAAGAAAAAGATTTGAGTCTGCCCAGGTAGATAAGAGAGGTAGAGACAAGACACAAATCTCCAATGTGATAGGGAATAGTCAGTAAGACTTGAATTCAGGACACATGAAAAGTAGTAAAAGGAAAGGATAATCAAAAGATAGGGACAGTATAAATGTTGAAGCACTTTAATGTGCATTTGAATTTCATCACAAAGGTAATGGGAACCGTTAATGAGATTTGTTGTTGTTGTTGTTAAGTGCCGTCGAGTCGGTTCCGATCCATAGCGACCCTGTACAGGGTTTCCGAGGGTGTAAATCTTTACGGGAGTAGAAAGCCTCATCTTTCTCCTGCGTTAATGAGATTAAGCAATGAAAAATGATCAATTGCAAAATAGAAAATGTGGAGGATGGATTGTAGATGAACAAGTCTAGTGGCAGAGGAATCAATTTGGAGTCTTGATATCATAGTTCTATTGATGAAGGCCTGGACTAAGGCAGAGGCAGTTTGAAATGGAGAGACAGAAATGGATGCCAAATATGTCAGGGTATTACACAGATTATATAGGGCATGGTGATTGACTGGGTGGGATGGGATTAAGAGAGGGAGGAATCTGATGTCTGGCTGGGGTCTTAGGTATGAAAAACAGGAAGGAGACATTTGGAGGACTAAGTTTAGAGTTTGGATTTGTTAAATTTGAATAAATCATACGATATCCGATCCCTGTTGGCGCCATGTAGGATAAGCACTAGAGTGCTAGCCACAAGGTTGGTGGCAATTCAAATCCACCAACCACTCAGAAACCCTATACAGAATCACACACAACAATATGAGCTATACAGGTGATATACAGTAAGCAGTTGGTATGTGCTTGAGTAAAGTAGAAATCTGTAGCTTAGTTATAATCACCACTTTGAAAAGTGGAAGAAAGTTGACTAGTGAAATTACATAGTGTGAAAGCCTTGGCAAATAATACTGAGGGTCCAGTTGAGATGAAAAATCTACATCTATTTGCTGTGGTTCTCATGTGTGCAATGGTAGAGTTCGTCAAGCCATGATGGATTAAGTGCCAGTATAGAGGGTAAACAGAATTCAGGTACGTTTTCTTTCCAGTTGTCACTGAGTCAGTTCTGACTCATGGTAGTGACTTCGTGTGTCAGAGGAGAACCGTGTTCCACAGGTTTTCAATGGATGAATTTTTCAGAAGTAGATATTCAGGTCTTTCTTTCGTAGTGTCTCTGGACAGACTTGAACGTCCAACCTTTCAGTTAGTAGTTATGCACATTAATTGTGTGCACCATCCAGGAACTTGGTGCACTAGGAGGGCTTGATTAACTCTTTCTCGGGTGGGAATCTTGGAAGGCTTCCCAGACCTGTGTTTTGGAGAATGAGTTGGATTTTATCCTGTGGAAAGCAGGTGTGAGCTGCTGTGTCACAGAATGAGTAAATATATGGCCTCTTTGGGAAATAAGGCTATTGTGGGCAGTTAAATTGTAGGAAGGAGAATTTTGGGATTGGGGCCAGATCATGGAGGACCTTGTCAACAGATTGGTATTTATTCTTTAGGCATTGTGCGGAGGTTTAGAGAACAGAAGGATGCCATCCGAGTAACTTTGACATTGTATGTAGAATGTATTTAAGATAGTGGAGGAGGAAAGAAACATGTCTAATTTGAATCTGAGGGTCAGTTAAAGTGTGCCTTGCCTAATTTCCTTCTTTAGAGGGAACTGAGTGTTCTGGGGGAGGCAGGGAGTGGATATAGACAAGATATGTCTCCATTCCGGAAAATGCCTTTTTCATCTCACCCACCTTCCTGTAGCTGTATTATTGTGGAGGATTCCTATCCAGAGTTCATTCTTCTGTCACGACAGGCCTAGCGTCAGAAATCGTTTGAAAAATTGGGAACTTATGAATGAATTTCTTGGATTCTTCCTTCTGTTTGTGACAAGGTATCTGTGTCTTTAAGGAAAAGAAAGTAGAAGGGAGCTGATGGCCCAAGTAGGTGGAATTTCCTTCGAGGGGAAACCTGGTAGCCCTATCCACAGGTGGTTTAGAAGGCAACGTAGTCTCTGACAAATAAAAAAGGAAAAATCTCTGGACTTTATTCTTCTCCCACTGTGGCTTGCTTGGGTCCCTCTGGAATTGACCATTTCCTTTGAGGCATGGTCCTGGATTTGATAGATCAGACCTGAGATTGCAGTTCATGTTTTATGCAGGTTATGGTGACTTTCATTAGGACAGTGGTCCAGGGTCTGCGGCCCTTCAACATCCAGGTCTTGGCCCTACCTAAGCTCTGGGAAAAATAAAACAGGCTAGGACTTGCTGGGCACTCAGAGCCAAGTGGTTTTGAGGACTTCTTCCAGATCCAGGTGAACTCTTGTGGCCTTTGAGGAAGGAGCACCCTCTGTGCTCAGCCTGTTTGGAAAGCTTGTTGGAGTAGCCCTTGGTAGCAATACTGGTCATGTGGCTCTGGTGGCCCTGGTCCTGAATGCAAGGCATTTCTGAAAGGGGTAAAGGGTAATGGGAATCCCCAAGTAGATTTTGTCCTTTGGTTTGAATATGGATGTTCCATACCAGGGACAAGCAAATACAGGTGGTAAGGATTCTGGGAGACAGTCAGCCAAACTCTGCGAATGACCCGGTTGTTTAGAGCACCTCTCCCTCTCCATGGGATTTGGCTGGCGTTTTCTTTAGGTTCCTTGCTTTAGGACTGAATCTAATAACCTCTCTACCTTCTTTTTCTGCTCTTTCTCTCCTTGCAGAAGGAAAGCGAGGAGCCTTTCAGGTTGTGTCTCAGGCTCTTTGGGCCTTTTATGTTGTTAATTCTTCACCCCTACCTCCTGAGCACGGGGTGTGTGTATGCGCATGGTCTGTGCTTCTGAGCTGCGGTTCATTCTGACAACCTGTTTCCCCCAAAGAAGTTTGTTTGCATGCTTCATGTTTGTGTGTAGTCTTGCAGACATCCTGGAACACAGTGTGAGGATGTGTGTGCCGGCATGGGTGTGCATTCAGTGTAGCATGTGTGTGCTTACACTTGGTTTGACTGCCTTTTCTCACCCTATTTTGCTCAGTGTGTGTCTATTTCTACCTGTAGCTGCAGACTGGCTTGCTATAAACCCTTGCTGAGCCCAGCTTGCATGCACACTCTATTTGAGGGCAGGAGCTGCTGCAGGCAATTTATCTCTTGCCAGGGGCCCTAATTGTAAATGTATTTTCTGCTGTGAGCAGGCTTCCTGGCCTCTCTTAGCACAAGCTCTGTTGACCAGTTGTGTGGTTCCTTCCATGCATGTGAATGCAGAGTATACTAATTCTCTGTGCCTGCAAGCACTGGTTCTTGAAGACAGTGAGGGCTTGCTTAGCCTGTGATTAGGAGCTCTAGTGGACACTATGAATCCTCCTAGTATGGGGCTGTTCCATGGTCTGTAGCCATAAGTGCAGAATTCATGCTCACCTTGTGTTTCTTTATGGTTACAGGTAGTATCTATGCACCTACCTCCTATAGACACTTTGTTTAGATCTCCTTCCACTCCCCCAATGATCCTTCAGTGCCTTGTGTGTACAGACTCCTGCAGACATGGTGTCCTCTCCCAAGCATATTAACTGCTCATGATCTGAACCTGTGAGCCCTGGTTCCCAAAGACTCTTTGTGACTTTATTTTCTTAAGCCCAGTGATTTCTGGCATGCATTTATTTTCTGAGTAGGAATTAAGAATCTTCTCAGTCCAGTTGCTGTTTTCTTCATAATTAGTAGGCTCTAGGAATATAGAGATGAGCACCCCTCACAAACAGCTTTAGAGGACTTAGAGGCTTTCTGTTACTTCTCACCTACTGTTGTTTCTTCTACTGTACCCATGTGTCCACTTACGGCTGCCTCGCCTTCCCTTTACTACTGTCATCCTTCTCACAGAAGCAGGGCAGCAGGCAGATGAAGTAGAGTGGGGCAGGAAGGGCTGTGGGCAGAAGGTAACTTGAGAAGGGTCTTACCAAGAAGGATCTTAAATCCAGAGTTCATCTGGAGCCTTCTGCTGACCCAGGTAATTCTTGCTCACCTTCTTCACCTATTAGTCTTGTTTTGTCTGTCTCTATTCTATTCTGCCTCGTTATATCTGTAATTTCTTCACCTTACCTCTCCCCTAAACATCACCCATTGTGTCCAAAGCTAAGCAGCTTACTTTGCCTCCTTTAGCCTACAGTTTCTTTGCTCCAGGGTGATAAATTAGAGCCCAAGTTGCAGGATGCAGAGAAGTTGTTGGGGTGGGGTGGAGGAAAACTACCAGGGCAAGAAGCCCCCAACCTGCTGGCACTACAACACCATACACCACTGTTCTCCAGAGAGCCCTGGCACATTGCTTTGTTGTTGTTTTTAAGTGTATGGAAATCTTTAAACATGGGTTTTGTTTTGTTTTTTCCCTATTCCTTACTTAAATTATTTAGTGCCTCCGTTTTCAACTTCTTTGTAAATTCTCATAAAATCTACCAGGATGATAACCCAAGTATTTAATCTGCCCTGGGTTATCCAGTTATATAGAGTTTATCAGATAACTAAGATGTGCAAATCCTATGTGCCTGTGTGCTCAGTGTTAGTAAATCAAGAGTTTAACCCAAGCTAAGTCAAATCATAAGATGAAATGGGAATCCAGAAAGCCAGGCCTGACTCCAGGTAGCCAATGGTCTTAAGAATGTGGCAAGAAGACATGACTCTATGAAGTTGTTCTTTTGCTTTTCTGAGGCCTGGATACATAAGTGGACTCTTATCTTGGGCATAGCTGATTGCTGTGTATACCAGTGAGTTGTATGAGGGGATATGAGTTTTGGCAATGAGCACACTCCCAGTGGACCGTAGACTTGGAATCTCAGTGAGCTGGGCCTTACTTACATCCTTTCTGTTCCCTGGGAGGAGAGAGATGAAGTACCACTCATTTCAGCAGCCTTCTTGTTGCACTGGCTGATCAGGACATTGGCTTAGACATTCAAGCTGTGCCACTTAGACTGCTCTGGATTTCCTACTTTACTGCTCACTGCCCAGCTATTGGCAGCCACTCATTTCTCCCATGGCCTAACTTTTTTTTCTATTTATTTTAAAAGATTCCAGATGATGGTGACCCCTCTCTGCCCCAGTGGATCCCTGAAGGGTAAGTGATTTTCTGCAAACTTTCTGTGGATTTCATACTGCCTCTCTTGCTACTTTTAGCTTTACACTGGGACACAGTTCTCTCAGCTAGATCCTGGGGAAAGAAGAGGTTCCTTTATAGGCTGGTTGGTTCTCTGGGACAGAAGAAAGAATCCTGCAGATTGATTCCCCGGAGGCAAAGAGGGTGCTTTACAGAGTGGTTTCCTTGGGGCAGGAGAGGGGTCTCTGAGGCTCCCCCATTCTTGCTTCTAAAATTTCAGATCTATCTGGTGGTTCTATGCCCATTATGTAGAAGAATGACAAAACTAGAAAAACATCTGTATTTGGAAACTTCCTCTTTCCATTCCATGGTTGATGGGTGGCCCATTAAATTACTCTGGGCTCAGGCCAGCTTCAGTTGTTTTGACTCACCTACTTATTCCACCTTAATCCAGACATAAACAGCCTCCCTTTTGAGTTCTGTATGTTCTGTCTGTGCTTCTTGTCTGGGGGTTTCAGACCCATGTGATTACACAGAGAGTCATTTTAAGTTGTTCAGTTGCCGGTAACTAACTGCCTGCTCTCAAGAGCCAAAAGGATTTAAGTGTTTTCCCCACCTCCCTCCCACCCTGCCTTCCCTACACTACCCATTAGTTCTCAGGCCCTTCCTTCTCCCCTTGCTCTACAAAGACCTTTGGTGCCAGAGTTCTCATTGACTGCCTCCTTCACTTGAGGTAAGTGAAGAAAGACCATACTATCACCTACATTTTCACATGCTCCTTTTCCTTGTCCTTGTTTTCAATTGAGAGTTAACCACCTCTTTTTTGGAAGGAGAGCTCAGTTTTGTTAAAAAACAAAACAAAATTTCTTGGCTTATGTGATGCATACTGTATTTTTGGGAAATAGCTACAAACTTTTGATACCAGTTGCTGCTTCAGTGACCTTTAGCTTCTTTCTTCTAATAATTCTAAAATATGTGCATGCAAGTAGAACGTATCCAAGATGTTTTAAAATACCTTGTATATGTTCCAAGTGGTGGTTTTCTAAATGTTTCTTTGTTGTCTTCCTTCCTTTCTTTCAGCTTAGTTCTAGGAAGTTTTCACAAGTACAGAACCTTCCTAGGCCTAGGAGTCTCATTGATAATGAAGCCACTGCCCATGCTCCGGGAGCTAGTCTGTTAGACATGTTAACATGTTGGGTCTCCAACTCCTGATCTTAGCCCAATTTGTAGCTTCATTTTCTGCCTTGATGATTGGCTGTACTTGCTTATTCTTCTGGGACATTTCTCTTTTTAGAACATGTGGTGCACAACCCAACCACCTCACCCTCCCCACCTCATCACTTTTATTGCATCCAAGTACATGAGTTCCTTTCATTGAGGCTCAAACTGCTACAGGGCTGTGAACTGGTTTAGTCATGGTAGATGGAGCCAAACCAGAACAAACCCAAAATTTGGATGATCAGTGACACTAATCAGAATGGACAAATATTACAGTTCAACACAAAAGCAAAGAAGAAAAGGCAAGGCGTAGAAAATCTAGATGAAAGGAAATAGGGAACCCAAGGTGGAAATGAGGAGCCTGCTAACACATTGTGGGGAATGCAATCAATAATAATAAAAATTATTTTGTTTTAAGTGGATTTCTAATAAACAGTTGCAGTTGGCAAAAAGGAGTCCTGGTGTGGTGCAGAAGGATAAGCACTGGATTACAAGGTCAGTGGTTCAAACTCACCAGCCACTCCTCGGAAACCCTGTACAGGGTCTCTGTAAGTTGGAAGTGACTCAGTGACACTTGACAATGAACACAACAGTAACAATTGACAAAAAACAAACAAAACAACAACAACAAAAAAGATTACAGGAATGGGAGGCTTGGAAGAGGCATAGTAGCCTGATGGCACACAGGCCACATATTCAGGAGCCTGATGGATTATTTGCAGGACTGTGAAGTGACACACATTCTAACACACATTCTAAATGAAGTGGCCACTGTTTTTGAGGTGGGCACTGTTGTTTTCTACTCAACTGAGCAAGATATTTGGCATGCTCACGCTCTTATTTTTTAAGAGGGATATTCAGTTTATACCAGGACTTCAACCTGTAATTTTTATCATCCCAGTTCACCCACATTAAAAAAAATTGTGTCTGTTTCCAGTGTTATTTTGTCAGCCATGACTGAACTGGCTGAACTTATTCAAAGCCCTGAACTGTTAGTACTCAAAATGTCACAGAGATTTTGTAGTCCATTCCTTTTTATTTTTTCAAAAAGAAATGGCACCAAGGCCTGAAGAGAGGATGGGGTTTTGGCAGGGGATATGCAGTGAATCTGTAGAAGAATTGGTTCTAGAATTCAGGTGGTTGTTGTTGTTGTTGGTGTGCTGCAGAGTCTGTTCCCACTCATAGTAACCCTGTATGGGGCTTCCGAGGCTGTAAAGCTTTACGGGAGCAGAAAGCCTCATCTTTCTCCTCTGGAATAGCTGGTAGTTTCAAACTACTGACCTTGAGGTTAGCAGCCCGACTTGTAACCACTACACTACAGGTTTTTTCAATCCAGTTGCTCCAGCTATAATTTTTTATGGTCCTTGTTGATGTGTCCTTGGGTTGGACCAGCTTCTCAAAGACCCACTGCTACTTCCTTACTGAATGATCTTTTACAAGTCTCCTATTCCATCTACCCTACCTCCTCTTGAATATGAGAGCTTCTTCTCCAGGAGACCCCTTTTCTTCAGGAGGCTTGGATAGACAGAGCTGCTAACGTCTTTGCTCATGGATGTCATTATTTGGCAGTTTCCCTCACTTAGGCAATAGGTTTTTTCCTGTAGAGCCACTCTTATGGTCTCTGTTCTAGCACAGACCAGGTGAGACTTATCTTTGAAGAGCAGTGTTTCTGGCCTGGGCATAGGTTGGAGCCCTCTTGACAACCAGTTCCCACATTGCTTTATGGAGCACCCCAAACCCACACTGTTGAGTCGATGTGTGACCCCAGAGTAGAACTATTAGATAGAATTTTCTGAGCTAGATTCTTTACAGAAGCAGTTTCCAGGCCTTTCTCCTGTAGAGCAGCTTGTTGGGTTTGAAGTACGAACCTTTATATTGGTAGTTGCAATAGCTGATTGCAAACTATTTGCATCATGCATACTCCTTTATGGAGCACAAGAACTTTCAAACAAACAGATGTCTTAGACTGCCACTGTGAGATAAAAGTACTCTCACGTCAAAACCAAGATGGAACTGAAGGGCACTCTGAAAGCAGAGTCCATTGTTTATCACTCCATGGTTTTTCTTTGTTATTTTCTGTCTTAGCCCTCTTAAAGGCATATGGGAGAGGTCAGTTCATCTTCCTCAAAGGACAGGGAGGGATCAAGGAGAATAGAACACTGAACTTAGCAGTCACTCAAGGCAGGAGTGAAGGTACTAACATATTTTCTTCTCTCCTCAGGCCAGCTGGCGGTCTCTATGGCATTGACAGCATGCCTGATCTACGTAGAAAGAAGCCATTGCCACTTGTCAGCGATCTGGTGAGTGAGAATTGTCCAGACCGAGTCAGTAAGTAATCTTAGGGAATTCCCCATTGGACTTTGGCAAGCTGTCAGTATTAGAAGTGGTCCATTTAGTGACTTGTTTGCCTTACTGCGACAATGGTGACTTCAGTTAAGATGTTGTTAATCTTCCTTCATAGTTAGATCCCCTAGTTCTTCATTGGCCCAGCCTCCTACTGGGTTTGGATCCTCAAAACTGGGCTCCTATAGGTATCTGGTTTCTCTAGGTATCGCTAGAATCTCCTCTGATTACTTAGAAACTGCCTCTAGTCCCCCTGACCTAGAGCACTGAGCTTGGATTGGGATGGACATGGCACTTTTTTGGAGTCAAGTCAAAGTCTCCTCCCTAAAATGTACACTTTATAAACTGGCTCTGATTCCTAGTCCTTAACCCAGTGCCTGACATTGTGAGGTAATGATAAAAATATGTGGAATTCAGTTAAAGTCAACTTGGCTTTAATGATCAGAAGCTCCTATTCTGGGTAGCGCACTTATAAGGCCTGATTCAGGATTAGCTCGAGTTTTTTGTAACTTTGTGGGAGCTAAGTGGGTTCTAAGCATTATCCAGCTTTACCACAGTCCCAGAGCTCTCGGACTAGAAACTGGACCCTGAACTCTTCTTCTTGTTACTAGTTTTAGATCTGATTTTCTTTTTCTCTCTCTATTCTGCGTTTTCTATTCACTCCTTTCCCCTCATCTCTACTTTTCTCTGTTCCTTGCCCCCACCCCAATTAGTTTCTTTCTCCCTAGCTATCTGAATGGAAATACCTTTAGCCATTTTAGCTTTATCATTTAATTCCCTCCTTTATTTTCTATATTTGTATGTCTTTTCCTCCTTTTCTTTTTCCTCTTCTCCCACCAGCTCCTTATAATGATACACTTTGTATTTTCTTATTACCTTGTTTTGTTCCTTGATCATCTCCCACTTCCTTATTTATATTTCTCTTTTCTTTTCTTCCTGCTTTCCCCCCTAACTCTCCTTCCTCCTTATTTACTGGCTTAATTAATAAAATAGCTGAATCCTGTTCATTTCTTGTTTCCTTTTCCCTGTCTTTTACTGTCTTTCCCTTTAAGACATAACTCTCCTTACAGTAGGCGCTCTAGACTCCAGGCCCTGACCAGTTGTCTGGGTTGAAGACAGTTTAAAGGGATAGATGCAGTTGGGGTTTGGTTCCTTACTCTGGACTGTACAGCCAAACCTTTCAGTTGCCTGTGACTTTTATTATGCTCTGGGGTTGGCGTTAACAACATGTTGTTCCTTTCTCTGCCTTCCTCTACGCAGGCTATGGTAAGTTTCTCCAGAGCTCCTTCCCATTCTCTTTAAAAGTCCACATCCCATACTGACTGAACTCCTCCCAGCTGTTCTTCTACCTTAGGACTGATGCTGTGACTTTTCTCTGTCTAGTTTTTGCTGTCCCTGGGAAACCATGTCCCTTTCCAGGGCCTGCCACTAAAGTTCACGCTTGGCAGATTTGGTAGACTCCTCTCTACAAGAGCCCTAGCTTGCTGGCTTAACTCCTGCCCTTCTTGTTTTGACTGAGGCTGCATTGCCCCTTTCACTCAACAAGTGCCCTACTCATTTGGCTACTAGCCTTACAACCACCTGGGGATTGTGTGGGAATGGGATGGTGGGAATGGAGGCAAAGAGGATAGCACAGAATCGCTGTTCTCAGTGATAGTTCCTGAAAGTGACTCTGGCAGTTTTGTGTCTATCCTATTCTAAGTGACCTGTTTCCTACTGTACTTTTCATTTTCATTTACCTTCTTAATAAACAAGGAGTTTCTGAGGGATAGGATAGTGAGGGAAAGGGAACTCTCTGGGGATGAGAAGAGACCCTGAGAGACATATTGTTCTAACAATTGTTAGAATAGTCCTTTAGGGGACTTGAGTTTTAGATCTTAACCTGAGACACTTGGTATCTGTTATCCAAAAGCAGTCCCTATTAGTATAGTAGAAACATAAAGTGTGGTAAGCTAGAGTTAAGTGGCTTTGGTCACTGAGGTTTCCCTTCAGAACTTTGTCTGCCCTTGGGGTTTGTGGCCAGGACTGACATCAGATCTTCTATTGCAGTCTTTGGTCCAGTCTCGAAAGGCAGGTATTACTTCTGCAATGGCTACACGTACCTCTCTCAAGGATGAAGAGCTGGTAAGTGACCCATGGACTTTCATGAGTCCACTGGTCTGAGACTAGTGATTACTCTGGAGCAATGGTGGTGGTGGCAGTGTGCCGTGGAGTCAATTCATAGTGACCCTGTTTAGGGTTTCTGAGGCTGTAAATCTTTCTGGAAGCAGAAAGCCTCATCTTTCTTCTGTGGAACAGCTGGTAGTTTTGAACTGCTGACCTTGAGGTTAGCAGCCCAACTTGTAACCACTATGCTACCAGAGCTTCTTTTCTGGAGCTATAGCAATTGGGAATTCAAAGGTGTTGGGCATACATCATTAACAAAACAGATAGATGGCATCCTGTCTCAGTTTTCCATATTTGAGTAAGCCTCAGTCTTATGTTGACCTTTGGGAGGAGACAGTCCACAAACCCTTCTGAAGCTCATGATTTCATGGTGGCTGGAGTGCCTTCTGGTCCTCTAGAAAGCCTGACTTCCAGGACAAACCCACATTGGATGACCAGGAGCACAATACATTGGAGGCTTCTTTTTGCCAGTCCGGGATATGGACTGGGTCAGGCTAGAAAGTCTTTTCAGTTGCCAGAGGGGAAGCCAGGGTCCTGATTGTCCTTAAAGGGCCTCAGTCTTGGTGTCTCCCAGCAGAAGTCTAAAATCACTGTGGGTGATGGGGTATGTGTCTTTCAGAAATCCCATGTGTATAAGAAAACCCTGCAAGCCTTAATCTACCCTATCTCGTGCACCACACCCCACAATTTTGAGGTCTGGACAGCCACTACTCCAACCTACTGCTATGAGTGTGAGGGCCTGCTCTGGGGCATTGCCCGGCAGGGCATGCGGTGCAGCGAGTGTGGAGTCAAGTGCCATGAGAAGTGCCAGGACCTGCTCAATGCCGACTGCCTACAGCGTGAGTGTCCCATGGGTGAGGGTAACGGGCAGGAGATGTAGAGCCTCTCCAAAATAATCTGGCAATAAAGAAGTAGCTTTGTTGAACTATCCATCATTCTTCCAGTCTTCCAGTTCTAAAGCCTTTCCCTTTTCAGAGAAGATAGATCATAAGTCAGAGGACATAGCCTTTCCCAGTAACAGGTCTCAGAAACATTTTTAGGAAAAATTCTCTGAGCTGTCTGAGATCCTCTACTGGAGCTAGAATCTCTTTCAGGATTCACATGATTCCAGAGGCTGAGCATAGTGTCCATCCACATTGACCAAATGCCTAGAGCTAGTTGAATCATGAACAGAAACTAATGAGGAGAGAATTCTATGATGTTCCATGCCCCACAGAGAGACATCACATAGTCTAGACCCTAGTATTCATGGAAGTCGTATTTGTTCCTTGTTCACAGATGAAGCAGCTGTTCAGCAGCATCAGAATCATGAGTTTCAAATGGATTAGGCAGAAGTCCAGAAGGAGAGGTGCCAGACACCCAAAGGCACTGGCTAAATATGTGGCTTGTGTTGCCATCATGGAGTGGGGAGAATCAGAGAGGAAAAACAACAGTAGGTGTTGAACTGTTGGTAGGTAACCTCATGGTCAACCTTTCTTTCTGTGTCTGGTTCATCCTTCAGGAGCTGCAGAAAAGAGCTCTAAACATGGCGCTGAGGACCGGACCCAAAATATTATCATGGCCATGAAAGACCGCATGAAGATCAGAGAGCGGAACAAACCAGAGATCTTCGAGGTTATCCGGGATGTCTTCACCGTGAGCAAAGTTGCCCATGTGCAACAGATGAAAACAGTGAAGCAGAGTGTGCTGGATGGCACCTCCAAATGGTCGGCCAAGATTACCATCACTGGTGAGCAGACTGAAGTCTTGGCGGACAGGAAAGCCCTAGGCTCTGAGAAGCAGCCAGGGTAAGAGGCAGCCTGAGTGTGAGGGAGTAAGGGTTTGGGAAGGAAGATGACAGACCCAAGAGAGAGAGGGAGAACCTCATTATTCATTACTCCTTACCACCTAAACCCTGATGCAAGGAGATGCTGGGAAAGGCAAGGCAGGTACCTGCAAACAGTATGGATAAGAATACATGGATTTGATAACAATATGGAATTATGGATTTAATTATCAGTCTGATATAAGAGATTAGGGGTGGGAATGGGGACAAGGAGGAGACCAGGGGACAGTTGTAATAGCAGGTGGGTCAGGCTGAAGTATGCATATGTTAGAGGGGGTAATGACTAACGTAGGGATACATGGTTAGTTAGGCTCAGAGCAAGGAGATTCTTGGGCTGAGCTTTGAGGAAAAGGCTGATGAACCAGGACTAAGGAAATGTGTGGAGGAGCAAAAGATTAGGGTTCCTGTGCAAGCAACAGGTAGACTGCTATGGAGGGCTTTGAACTTGCAGAGCATACTCAGAAGCCTCTGTCTATATGTGCTTGGGTTGCAGTGGTATGTGCCCAGGGCCTACAAGCCAAGGATAAGACAGGATCCAGTGACCCTTATGTGACGGTGCAAGTGGGCAAAACCAAGAAGCGTACCAAAACTATTTTTGGAAACTTGAATCCTGTTTGGGAGGAGAAGTTCCATTTGTAAGTCACAGAGGGCAGACCACTGTTTTGCATGGGATAATGTGTATTTTGGGAGCAGCATTAACTTTTGCTATTTTGAGCTTAGGCCCTAAGAAGGATTGGACAGAGACAGTGCGGGAAAAAACGATTTTTCACGTACTTCACTTGGGCAGCAGCTATTCTTTTCTGTTTCTTTTCTTGGACTATTGTATTAGGGTTACTGTGCCCAAGCCTTGTTTTAACTCAGCCAATGAAAGGGACCTGAGGGCAACCCATACTGTTTTTTTCTTACACTAGATAAAATGTTACTATTATTCAGTGACAGAACCATGGACTGACCACCCTACTGTATACTTCCCAGTATAACTGCCTAGGAGTAGGGAAGGAATGTTTTGTCATTTATTTGGGTGATTCTGGTGTAAAGATAGAAATTTAGGTCTGGAGGAGTTTCCATTTCCCTAAGGGCTCTGCTTTTCTTTCTGCCTCAGCTCCTACCCATACTCATTGTTCCATTATCTTATTTTCATACAGATTATTTCATATTACAGTAAAAGGTGGGTGTTGAAAACTGATAAGCTCAACTGAAGACTTGGGTTAGTGCATAGAAAATCAGAAAGTTAGGATCAGACCTTTGGGTTTACTCCCATTAATCAGGCTGGCCATGTAGAGGTTTTCTTCTGTTGGATGTTGGAAAGCTCATGTAGAAAGGGATTGGGGCATAATAAAATTAATTTCTGCAATCCAGATGCAGCAGTTACTAGGGGAAGCATCTGTTTCTTTGAGAATCTTAATGGTTTCTGTTTGAGTCTGTCTTATTAATTCTAAGTGAATTGGCCTTGTGATAATTTTTGCCCACATTTATCCATTTAATAAACAATTTACTAAATTTCCATCCTCTACAAGATACTATACATCTAGGAATGAAGAAGACAATCCCAGACTTCAAGATGTTGATTTTTGTATTATTTTTCAATAGACCCATAATTACACTATAATATTTTAGTGGAATATTGGAAAGATATGTGAGCACAGGGAATGGAGCAGCTAATTCTGTGGAATCCAACTTGTGTGAGGCAACAGGATCCAGAAATCAACTGTTGGGGAAAAAAGAATATGAGGGGAACTTGGACACACTCCCTTCTGCAAAGCAAACACCATAGAGGACATGACAAATTCAAGTCACCTGGATATTAAAGGATGATAGATGCTTAACAGACACAGAGCAAGGATTAGATAGAAAACTAAGCAGATGTGACAAGACCGACTTTGCTGCTTTGTTGTCTTGGACTCTGAGGTGGAAACTGGCTGTTGTTTCCTAGAGCTCTGTAGCATCTGTACAGCTGCTTCTGTTGGTGTTGGTACAGCTAGCTGCAATTGATCCTGCCTCCTTGGTCTTAGGGCAGTAGGGCTAGATGGTATTAGGTAGAGCCATCAGACCCAGGAATGAAGAGCATTTGCTGGAGTATCCTGACTCAGCTGGAGATTTAGAATCATTATTATCTGATTACTTCTCTCTTCCACTCAAGTGAGGTTGACGGGGCTTTGGGGAGGGAATGGAAATAACAGGAGTGGGGGCTGTTGAGTTGAGCCTGCTTAATTCTCTCACAGTGAGTGCCACAACTCCTCTGACCGCATTAAAGTACGCGTATGGGATGAAGATGATGATATTAAGTCCAGAGTAAAGCAACGGCTAAAGCGAGAGTCAGATGATTTTCTTGGCCAAAGTATCATTGAGGTTCGGACACTGAGTGGCGAGATGGACGTCTGGTACAACCTGGGTGAGGAAAGAAAACTAGAGAAAGTTACTGAGAAGGGAGACTATGAAGAGGGTATCTGATACCCTCTACTGAATCTACTGAAACCACCACTCAGTCCCCAAAGCATATCTCTAGACAGAGCCTGCTTTATCAGCAAAGATCTAATTATGGATAGGGGTGGGGTCAGAAGGATGTGGGAGGATGGAACGCACATTGACTGGGTAGTCTCTAGGTGTCAGAAGTCCCTTTAATCTTCATACTTATCCCTAATCCTTTGAACCCCTTGACCATTCCTATGCTTCCACACAGCCAGTCCAGAGATATTTGTGGGATCTGTGGTCTGGAGTGAGTTCACCCTATTGGGTGGACCCTTGAGTTAGTGTCTCTTTTCCTTTGTGTAAAACAAGGATAGAGGCTTTCTAAGCTGTCTGTAGTTGCATTGGTATCAATCTTTGGTCTCTTCCCAGAGAAAAGGACAGACAAGTCAGCTGTCTCCGGGGCTATACGACTACAAATCAATGTGGAGATCAAGGGAGAAGAGAAGGTAGCCCCATACCATGTGCAGTATACATGTCTGCATGAGGTGAGTCAGCCTTTGGCCAATGGAATGCCAGGAAGCAGTGCTGGGGATTTACCTTACTCCACTTCCTGGATAAGTAGGGTTTCTTTTTTCATCAATTTTTATATAAGTAGAATGACTATGTGGTTTAAGATCTGGGTTCTGTTTTATTATTTTACCCTTGGCTGACTTTATTACCCTGAACAACCCAAGTAACCGTCCTGGTCTGAATGCCTCTTAATATGAGAACTGTCTCCTAGGGCCACAGGAGAGATTGGGCATAGACTTGAAGGACAGAATTTCTGTAGAATTCTATTCATATTCTCTTACACTGGACCACCAGTGTAGTTTTAATACATATCTAATCAACGTTCTCAAATTGATGTCACTTCCACAAGGGAAGCAATGTAAAGCAAGTCCATCCTGGCTGACATCGTTCTGGCTCATCAATTGATTAAAAAAAAAAAAAATTTTTAATGGCAGCCATATCAATGATCTTAGCCTTTTATGCACGGACTGTTTTTAGAATGTAATGAAAGCTGTGGAGCCTCTCCTCAGAAAGCTGTCCAAATTTCAGGAGGTTCATAGACTCTTTGAAGTCTATCCATAAATTCTACAGAATTAAGAATTCCTGATAAAACAAGGCTTGGGCTTTGAGGTCAAAAGTCTGACTTGACTTCACTCACTCTCCAGCAGAGTGACTTTGAGCAAGTTTCACAAACAAAACTGAGTTGTAATGTTTTCATGGGTAAGATAGGCATTATAATTCCTACTTCACTGACTTGTTGAAGCACCATCTGTTGTTATTAAGGGCCATTGAGTTGGTTCTGACTCATAGTGACCCTGTATAGGGTTTTCAAAGTGGCTGGTAGGGTTGAACCACTAGTCTTATGGTAGCAGTCCAATGTTTATCCTACAGTGAAAAGTATCTAGTATGGTACCTCATGTAAATTTTTGGTCAGAAAACTTTCCTTCCCTTCCTGAATTTACCTAGTCCCCATCAAGGCACTCTCAGCCAGCAGAGCACCCAGCAGCTCTGACTAGAACAGTTCTTCAAAGGTAGATACCGTTACTGAGTAAGCCCTAAGGCCTCTGGAGGAACCTAGTTTGTGCTTTTCCAGACCTGTCTGATCAATGTGATCTTTAATTCTGTTCTTTTTCTTTGCTCTGTTTCCTGCAGAACCTTTTTCATTACCTCACAGATATTCACGGCAGTGGAGGAGTTCGGATCCCTGACGCTCGAGGAGATGATGCATGGAAGGTGTACTTTGATGAGACAGCCCAAGAAATTGTGGATGAATTTGCCATGCGCTATGGCATTGAGTCTATATATCAGGCCATGACGTGAGTCTTCTCTGGGACTCTGGGAAGTGGCTTCTAACTCTTGGCATGGCTAATGAAGACACACTCACAGGGTGAATGGGTTCTCGATGATGGTGTATACAGTGATTCATTGGTTTGTTTTCCTCTCTGGGCTGGGTGAGGTGGGTCTGTGTCCCAAGCCAAAAATGGTAGATGAGGGGCTTCAAAAGTTCATGGAAAAATGGAATTAAAAGATAATAGAATTTTTCTATAAACTTTTGAAGTCTCTTGTATGTATAAAGAGAGTGTTTATCATTAACTAAAGGAGAATGGAGAGAAAGAAAAAGAACACAGGAGTATATGAAAGGACCAACCTGCCAGAACATCACAGGCCTGAGAAGACAGGTTATGTGTATGTATAACAGACAAGTTGACCAAGATTGCTTTGGGGATCAGAGAGTACACTAAGCTGTAGGGAAAGGTGTTGTGTATGGAGTTGTGCAGGATTCCTCTAACAGGAACTCCTGCTCACTGTGAAGAGGTGCAGCTTGTCTGTTGATGAGGCTACCACTAGATGTATGTATAGGAAGCAACCCTAGGTAAGCAGAGGCTAACTATTTATTGATCTGGCTCCATATAAATTTATATGGAGTTTCTGCTAGGTGTCACTTACTATGCGAGGTGCTAAGAACACAAAGATGTGTAAAATAAGGGGAGTAGTACTGGTGTGGCACTGTGGGTTAATGTGCTAGACTGCAAAGCCGTTTGAACTACATAGTCGGTGGTTCAAGCTCACTAGCTGTTCCTCGGAAACCCTACACAGGGTCGCTATGGATCGGAATCAACTCGACGGCACTTAACAACAAGAACAACAATGCTTGGGGAATTCTAGCTAATAGAAGAGAAAGATCAGTAAACAAACAATCTTAATATAATGTGCCAAGTGCTATGATAGAAGTTGTTGTAGTTAAGTGCCGTCAAGTGGATTCCAACCCATAAGGACCCTGTATAGGGTTTCCACACCAGGCGCCACACCAGGACTCATGATAGAAGTGGTGGTGGTGGTGGTGGTTATATGCTGTTGTTGTTATATGCTGTGGAGTCGATTCTGACTCAGCGACCCTGTACAGGGTTTCCGAGACTATAAATCTTTACGGGAGCAGAAAGCCTCATTTTTCTCCCGTGGAACAGCTGGTAGTTTTGAACTGCTGATCTTGCGGTTTGCAGCCCGATTCATAGCCACTACGCTACCAGAGTAGTCATAGGTTATTTGGAGAACGTTAGGGAAGGGCACGTTGGGGGAGGGGGACTCCTTAATGAGGTGATAGTTAAACTAAGTCTTGAAATAGAAAAGGAGGAAGGTGTTTCTTTTAGATCATGGGCATTTAAGAGCTAAAATGTAGCACAATATAGCATATTCAAAGAATTGCAAGAGTTCATTATAGATGAAGAGAAGAAACCTTGTAGGGATAGGTGTGGAGAATGGATGTCTGCTAGTCTTGCTCTGTTCACTCTCCCTGGTTGACCTCATCCAAAATTATTGGAGGGCTCTCCCATATCTTTTGCTCCACATCAGACCTTTTCCTGTACTTCAGACCCAAGTCCAGTTACATATAGAGTATTTTCCCACAAGCATCACAAACTGGGCATGGTCAAAAATTCAAATCAGCATAATCTTCACCAAATCTGCTTATCTTTCTGTATTCCTGATTTTAGTAAATGGTACATTTTCTACCCAAGTGTCCAAACAGAAATTTAAGAATCAACCTAATTTTTTCCTTGCCTCACTTTCTCCTTTTTTTTTAGCCACCTCTCCATGTTTCCTACTCCAGTATACAATCAATCTTTAATGCCTCTAGATTCTATCTACTAGAAATGTTTTCAATCTGTTACTATTGCTATAGCTCAAGAAGCCCTAGTAACGTCGTGGGTTATGTGTTAGGTTGCTAACCGCAGGTCAGCAATTTGAATTCACCAGCCACTCCATGGGAGAAAAATGATGCTTTCTGTTCACATAAAGATTTACAGTTTTTGGAAACCCTATACATTTGCTATGATTTGAAACTGACTTGATGGCATACACAACCACCATGGCTATAGCTCAATAAGAAGTAGTGGTGCAAATGCATGGTACTAACCAACAGGTCGGCAGTTCTAATTCAACTAGTCACTCCATGGGAGAAAGAGGAGAAAGTCTGCTTCTGTAAAGATTTACAGCTTTTGAAACCTATGGGAGCAGTTCTACTCTGTACTAAAGGGTTATTAATGAGTTGAAATCAACCTAATGGCAGTGAGTTTGAATGTGAGAACTCAGTAGTAATGTTAATGATAATAGAAGCAGCAGCAACTCCTATGCAGCATTTCTTATGTCCTGACACTGGTCTAAGCACTAAATGAATGTTAACTTATTTAATCCTTATATCAAACTTATGCTGGTGGGTATCATTATTATTCCAGTTGTTCGTTGTTGTTATTGTTAAATACCATCAAGTCTATTCCGACTCAGTGACCCTATATAAGGTATCTGAGGAGTGGCTGGTGAGTTTGAACCCACTGACCTTGAGGTGCAAACTGACCTTGCGGTCCAGTGCATTATCCTACAGTACCACACTACAGATAAGAAAAATGAGACATACAGAAGTTAAGTGATTTACCAGAGTCACTGAGTGAAAGGTGAAGATGAGATTTGAACCCAGATTTTCTGGCTCTAAAGTCTGTGCTCTTAGCTACTTCTCTCTCCCACTAAGTGCCTCATTGCTTCTTGTCTGCGTGATTGCAGTAGCTCCTCAGCTGGTCTTTCTGTCTTAGTCACATCTCTTTTCAACTTTTTTGTTAAAAAATAATTTTTCATCCAAGTGACATTTTTAAAAGACATATTTAATCACACTATGCCTTGTTTAAAATTTACTGTGATTTTACTGTAAACTTGTTTATTGTCTATTTTCTTCCCACTTCTCTCATTTCTTGCTACTCAGCTATAAATATATTTGTAATATATTATCATTTTTCTTTGACTGAATACTTTTCTATTTGATTAATTTCTGGTACTTCTTTAAAACTTGACTCAGCCCTTCTTTCTTTGGGAAACCTTTTGCCTAGCCCCTTCTAACCTTAGCCTTTATGATTTAGGTCATTGGCCCTGGATTATTAGTTTACAGATTAACACTTGGCACCATGGTGGTGCAGTAGTTAAACTTTCAGCTTCTAACTGATATGTCGGCAGTTTGAACCGGTGGTTCTCTGTGGGAAAAAGATTTGTCAACCTGCTTTCAAACAGTTACAACTTTGGAATCCCTATAGGGCAGTTCTACTCTGTTCTGTTGGGTTGCTATGAGTTGGAATCGGCTTGATGGCAGTGGGGTTTTCTCTTTTAACCGTTAGTTTTCTCTGTGAGACTTTCAAGTTTTTGGGTTCTTAATACCCAATACACATAGTTGGCATTCATTGAATGTATATTTGAATTCACAGACTATGAAGAGCCGTATATGACTAGGTGATTGGAAGCTTCCTATACAGTAAAGCGATCTTTTGTTCCTTGGTCTTTGTTGCAAGCTCTAGGGATCGTTGAGGGTGAAGGTGATTTGTTTTTCAGGCACTTTGCATGTCTGTCCTCCAAGTACATGTGTCCTGGAGTGCCAGCAGTGATGAGCACCTTACTGGCCAACATCAATGCTTATTATGCCCATACAACTGCGTCTACCAATGTCTCTGCATCTGATCGCTTCGCAGCATCCAACTTTGGGGTGAGTGTGATGGGACTCATTTGTATCAGTAAAGCTTGGTTTTTCTTGGTAGCTTCTAGGCTGTCAGTAAGTACTTTTTTCCAGAATCTGGACTGTTTCCCTTATTTAGGGCATGCACTTTCCTGGTGTAAAGGTATCTGGGAAGTTGAGTCATTAATCAGAATGTCACCTGACTTAAGTTCAATATAAACTGGATATGTATCTCTAACCCATCTCAAAGATTACTTCTTTATGGATGACATTGCTGATCCCCGGCCCCCCCCCAGATCCAATGACCCCAGGTTTTCTGAATTAACCATTTTTGTTGTTTTTGTTGAGTTGAGTCTTTCTATTGATGAATTTATGTCATTGAGTAAACCAGTCAGATATCTGTTCCATTCTGTCTCAGCCCATTATATATTTACTTAATATCTAATGACACTGTGGGTTAATGCACCAGACTGCAAAGCTGTTTGAACTGCAAGGTTGGTGGTTCAAGCTCACCAGCCACTCCTCAGAAATCCTATCCAGGGTCGCTATGGGTTGGAACCAACTCAATGGCACATAACAACAACAACAACAGTGATATATAACATAATCAATATGTGTGTTCTTAGAATTCTATGCTAACAGTCTACAGGTACATGCTTCCACAGTTAGCTATGTTTTTGTATAAAAATAAACTTAAAGCAATAGTTTATTTATTTTAACACTGAAAAAGTATAAACCATCTCCCAAATGGATCAGTATTTCTCCCTCTCATCACTACCAGGCTATGACCATGTAACTGGTATGAGCTATTCCAAAACAGGACACCATGGATTCAGGAACAAGTTAGAGAATATGTGTGGGGTTTTCTTTACCCAATTAAGATGATTTCTTCCCAAAGGGATGGAGATGCACAGGCCATCTCCTGTTGACTCTTGTATAGAAATAACTATTTCTTCTCCCAGAGACTTGGCTTTCCCTTTGGCAGTATGAGATTTCCCAACTTGAGAAAGAGCTGCTAAGGCATGAAACAGGGACCACTTACTCCGTATCTTCCCCACACTGGTTGTTTTTCTCCCCATGGGCAGGGAAGGAGAGGATGAATCCCCAACCCAATGCTGCTTCCATCCTTTCTACTCACCCAGAGGTGATTCTGTTTCTGTCTCGGAAGCTCAAAAGACAGGTTCTCTCTCTCTCCCCCATTATATGTTTCCCACTCTTAGAAAGAAAGATTTGTAAAACTGCTGGACCAGCTACACAACTCACTGAGAATCGACCTCTCCACATACAGGGTAAGTGAAGAGAGGGCTGTGAAGGTGGGGTAGAAAACAGTGTCAGTTTCATTCCTGGGAGATTGTAAACCAATGTTGGCAACAAAGATAGAAAATTGATTTGTGTCATCACACCCACATGAGTGGCTAATGCCATTGACCACTGTGTAGGCAGTTAATTTTCCAGCCCCATTCATATCATTCTACCACACTCTCTGATGACATTTTCATTAAGAAGTCTCTTGAGGATAGTCTCTAACAGAAAGGCCCTTTTAACAATTGAGTTTTTAATTACATTTCCTTCTTGCTTTCCCCCCCATACTCCTTTTCCCAGAGGATTTGTGAAAATCTCTCTAGGGAGAGAAAAATTAGCTTACCTTGGACAAGTAACAAAGGTCATGTTCATTCCTACTATGGAGGGAGGAAATGTATGTATTCAGAGGATGGATTCCTGGGAGGGGACAGGATAGGGAAATGGGCAGATTCTCAGTCCCTCATAAGTGAGATTTTTTTAGAATGGATCAATTACTTGCTTTAAAGTGTTGTGAATTTCCAGAACAGGCAGTATACCCACATTAAAAAGTAAGTATAAAACAACCTCAAAATAAAAAAAGAAGTGAGGTTTTGATTATTTGTACTTATAGTGCCCTCCATTTGCACGAATAATGGAAAGTTGTTGACTGTGTATCTTATATATGGCATATAAGTAGCCATTTAAAAGTTTTAAAAATCACTATTCCTTGAAGTCGAGAGTGGCTCAGCCATTTCCTGTCAGCTCCACATGGCAGATTCTTCCTACAGTTCGTGCCAAAGAGAATCAAGTGGGGCATCGCAGGAATGTCCTAAAGCCTTGAAACACACTCCCAAAGTACTTCTGTTCAGAACTCTACTCCCTGCTGCTTATAGAACACCGGGAGAACTGGGATCTTTGGTATAGAAAGTACTGGTCTTGGATCTCAGTCTGGTCTGTAGTGTGGCTACACTTATATTCCAAGATATATGGTTAGAATGTAACTTTTGAAGAACTCACTGTCTGGGTGTAAAAATTTCCACCGAAGAAAAGTGTGTGTCTGTGTGTATGTATGTTCATTTGTGGAAATGCTCACACATTGCATGGGAAGTAGAATTGGGGGAAAGATGTGTTGCTTCTGGGCTGGGGAGTATTAACCTCTGCTTCTGGCAAGGGCTTGTCTCTGTCAGTAGGAAAAAGAGGGAGACCTATAGCATTGTAGCTTTTTCAACTAGGGAGAATCCCAGTGGGTGACCATTAGGTAGCTTTTCATTTCATTGCTTTTGGCTGGGAAGGCTTTCATATTTGTCTGCTCCTTTCTTACATTTGCTTGATTTGCAATAGAATAATTTCCCTGCTGGGAGCCCTGACCGGCTTCTGGACTTGAAATCCACAGTGGATTTGCTGACCAGCATTACTTTCTTCAGAATGAAGGTAAGTGATCAACAGGGCTGGCCATTGCTGGGCTGGGCATCATTGGGCAGAATAAGTATCATTGGGCAGACTTTGAGGCTACAGGATTCATCACCGCTAAGCCCACATTTCTGTACTGGTGGGCACTGTAGGATAAGCACTGGACTGCTAATTGCAAAGCTGGCAGTTCAAACCCACCAGCTGATCCTCAGAAATCCTATACAGGGTCACTATGAGTTGGAAACAACTTGACAGCATTTAATAACAACAACAAGAATAAACTTGCATTTCTGTAGATATGATTACCTGCACTTTCCTGGGTTATTTGTGAGAGAGCACATAGACTATGCATCAACAAAGATGCACTGGATAGTTCACCCATCAACTGTCTTGGCAACTTCAACCCAGGGCAAGGTGTAGGGGCCCATAGAGAGCTCTCATAAAGGAATCCGGAGTGGTTTGGAGGTACACTAAAAGAAGAGCTCACCCAGATGAGCAAGATTCTGGGTATAAGTTTCTTCTACTAATTGGCAGGTGCAAGAACTGCAGAGTCCTCCAAGAGCCAGCCAGGTGGTAAAGGATTGTGTGAAGGCCTGTTTGAATTCCACATATGAGTATATCTTCAACAACTGCCATGACTTGTACAATCGCCAGTACCAGCTGGTAAGACTTCTGGGATCAAGTGGGGCTGGCGCTTAGTGGCTCTTAAGAGTCTCAGCTGTCCTTTGTTGTGGTCATGGCGGAAGGGAGCTTAGGGCAAGTCTTTTAAATTCTTGATGGTGAGTGAGTTGTGGAGCATGGACCATTTATTTACACCATGTGATATATTTGTAGATGGAAAGAGGCCAGTGGACAGACTTGTACATACCACAGCTAAACAGAAGTGTTAACAAAATTTTCTTCTTTGGTGCTGAAAAAGTGAATCTAAATTCAGAGATTGAATGAATAGGTAAATTCTCACTCCATCCCTAAGCCGCCCTTGCCCCCTAAGATTAATGTTATTCTGATTTAGTGTGGCCCTCTGTGCAGTATCATGGAGTTCCAGGCTGTCTTCCCCTGAAACCTGTAGCTGCCTCTCTAAGCAACTAGCTGTTGGAAGCCTAACTTTTCCTTCTGACCACTTCTCTTGGTATTGTATTCTGAAGTACACTTACCAGGTGACCCTGTCCTTCTGTGAGGCTCAGCACTTCTCATATTCGGGACTAGCATTCTAAATCACTAATTGATGAATTTGTGCATTTATTAAGATCTTTTTAACTTTTTAAAAAGGCCCCAGTGTATGTACTGAATATTTGGGGACAGGCCATTTTCCCTGAATTAAGGAATACATAGCTATGAAAAGCATAGTGTGCTCCTTCGGTACATTCATAATCTAAAGGGAAGGTATTAAAGCAAATACTTATTCCAATCAGAGCAGTCTGTTAAACTAGCCTTGAGAAATGGAAAGGCTTAAACATAAGTCACTCTTAATCAGAAATCAGTTATTTCTGCTCTCACAAAGATTTAAAAAGCCTCGGAAACCCTATACATGGTCGCTGTGAGTCAGAACTGACTTGAAGGAATTTAAGAACAACAACAATATAGGAAAACCTACATAAAACAAGGGATATTTGAAATAGACTTTAGAAGGCAGGTAGGATTTGTACAGCAGATGATAAAATGACAGCTTAAATTTCTTGGCTATTTACCCTTGGATGACCACATCCAATTTGTAATGTTTCCCAGAAGTAGTACATCCTTGTTATTGTTAGGTGCTATCAAGTTGATTTTGACTCAGAGACACCCCATGTGACAAAATAGGGTTTTTCTGGCTGTCATGTTCATGGAACCAGATCTCCAGTTCTTTCTCCTACAGAAGCACTGGGTGGGTTTGAACTGCCAGCTGTTCAGTTTGCAGCTGAGCATGTAAGTATTTGCACCACTGGAACTCCAGGAGCACCTTAAGGGAGATGAAGCTCGTGTGCATGCTGCCTCCACTCATTCCCATATGTACTTTTTATACCAGCCCTATCTTTAAAACTTCCTCTCTTTAAGATATATAAAACTTCCCATTGGTTCTGAAGTCTACTGGAGGTTTTTCTGGGGCCTTTGTTTTGTCTGCCATGCTCTGTGCTCTTCCGTTATCCATCTGTGGAGTCTCTCTGGTTGGGGAAGACACTATTTTCAGCTTTGATATTTCAACCATGCAAGAGCCTATCTGAATATACAGACTGTATTCCCTAACAGGATGGACTCCTGGTGTGCCACTGTAGGATAAACATTGGATTGCTAACCACAAGGTTGGCAGCTCAAACTCACCAGATGCTTCTTGGAAACTCTATACAAGGTCACTATGAGTCAGAACCAACTTGATGGCACTTGACAACAACATTCCCTAACACGAGATGAACCTGACTTTGAAAGAGGGCTTTAAACCATTCAGGGACTTTCTAGAGCCTTTGTACTTTGCTAAGGAGCTCTGGTAGCGTAGTGGTTACGACTCAGGCTGTGAACATCAAGGTCTGCAGTTCGAAACTACCAGCTGTTCCGCAGGAGAAAGATGAGGCTTTCTGCTCCTGTAAAGATTTCCAGCCTTGGAAACCCTGTGCAGGGTAGCTATGAGTAGGAACCGACTCCACGGTACATCACAACAACAACAACAACAACTGCTTTTTACTTTCTCTCACTCTTCATTTGCTCATTATTCAGATTTAGACTGAAGTAAATTCTTGGTATAGTTTTGACTTTTTAATCTACTGACTTTCAGTCATTGATTCATTCTTCTCTCCGTTCATTTAACAAACTATATTAAGTTGATTTAGTATGTCTCTGGCTTTGGGGGAGCTCATAATCCAAAAAACTCACTGCCATTGAGCCAATTCCAACTCATAGAGATCCTCCAGGCCAGAACAGAACTGCTCCAGAGGGTTTCTGAGACTGTAAATCTTTATAGGAGCAGACAGCCTCATCTTTTTACTGTGGAACAGCTGATGGGTTTGAACTGCCAACCTGTGGTTAACAGCCCACTGTTTACTCTCTGTGTCACCACGTCACTTGGGGAACTCATAGATTGGTGAAATTGGGAAACAAGTTATTACATTCATTGTTTTAAAATTGTTTTATTGTTACTACATTTTATTGTAGTTGTCTGCTAAATCTATAAAGGGTGCTCTGGGAGCCCAGAGGGTAGCCAAAATACAAGGGATATCAAGGAAAATGTCTCAAAGAAGTAAACATCACCTGAATTTTGAGGATATTAACTAACAAGGGAGCAGGGAGCAGGGTTTTGGGGGAAAGGAGTGGGGAGAAGTACCCTGTGGAGACATAGAATGTTTGGAGACAGAGAATTGTGAATTAGTATGTTAATTTAAGGAAGTATAAACAATATAATTCCACCATTCTTCTGTCAGTTTGTCATAATGTGGTGGCTCATAGGTTGCTGTGATGCTGGAAGCTATGCCACTGACATTTTAAATATCAGCAGGGTCACCCATGGTGGACATATTTTAGTTGAGCTTCCAGACTAAGGCAAACTAGAAAGAAGGAGAGGGCAAACTACTTCTAAATGTTTAGCCACTGAAACATTTATGAATAGCAGAGGAACAATATCAGATAGCACCAGAATACGGACTATTGAAACATTATGATAAGTGCCAGATATAGTGTCAGAAGATGAGCCCCTCAGGTTGGAAGGCACTCAAAATACAACTGGAGAAGAGATGACTCCTCAAAATAGAGTTGACTTTGATGTGATGCAAATGGAGTCAAGCTTTCAGAACTTTCATTTGCTAATGGGGTACAATCAAAATGAAAAGAAACAGCTGTAAACATCCATGAATAATTGGAACACAGAATGTATGAAGTCTGAATCTAGGAAATTAGGAAGTTATCAAAAATGAAATGGAACACATAGATTCATATCCTAGGCATTAGTGAGCTGAAATGGACTATTTGCTATTTTGAATCTATGCCAGGAATGACAAATCAAAGAGGAATGACGTCACATTCATTATCAGAAAGAATATTTCAAGATCTGTCTTGAAGTGCAATGCTAATATCCAGACGCTTACAAGAAAGACCAGTTAATACCATTATTCAAATTTATGCACCAACCACTAAAGACAATGATGATGAAATTGAAGAATTCTACCAACTTCTTCAGTCTGAAATTGATCAAACATGCAATCAAGATATATTGATAATCACTGGTGATTGGAATCCAAAGGTTGGAAACAAAGAGGAAGGATCACTAGTTGGAAAATATGACCTTGGTGACAGAAACAATGCTAGAGATTGCATGATAAAAATTTTTAAGATGCATGACATCTTCGGTGCAAATACCTTTTTAAACAACATGAAATCGTGACTATATACATGGACTTCACCAGAATACACAGAGATCAAATTGACTACATTTGTGGGAAGAGACCGTGAGAAAGCTCCATATCATCAGCCAAAAGAAGGTCAGGGACAAATTGTGGAATAGACCATCATCTGCTTATATGGAAGTTCAGGCTGAAGCTGAAGAAAATTGAAACAAGTCCACCAGAGCCAAAATAGGACCTTGAACATATCCCACCTGAATTTAGAGATCATCTGAAGAACAGATTTGACTACTGACCAAAGACCAGCAGAGTTGTGGAATGACATTCAGAACATCATATAAGAAGAAAGCAAAAGGTCGTTAAGAAGAAAAGGAAGAAGGAAAAGACCAAAATGGATGTCAAAAAGACTCTGAAACTTGCTCTTCAGTGTAGAGATGCCAAAGTAAATGGAAGAAGTGGGGAGATAACAGAGCTGTGTAGAAAATTTCAAAGGGCAGTTCGAAAAGACAAAGTCAAGTATTAGAATGAAATGTGCAGAGAGCTGGAGTTAGAAAACCA